>NC_083653.1:19711638-20056638 GCF_963576545.1 Limanda limanda
ACTAAAATAACTAATTTGCTTGAAGATTTAATTTATCTCTTTAATGCAAATTTTTAAACTTTACGTTGTTATAAAATACTTTTATATAACTCAACACATAACACCAACTTTTTAATTAGCACATTTGTTAAAGTTAAAAAAACTAATCAAATTGATTAAAGTACATACTAGTTGCTTAAGTCAAAACTAAATAAAGTAGGTAAGAAAAAAATTATCATTTTGCGAAATAAAAGATCTCATTACCAGATACCACATGTAACAATTTCATATTATCCGAGTTCAATTTAATTCAGAAAAAAACATCCCGCAATGCTATGCATTTTACAGATAACCCTTGAGTAGCATTGCACCCAATGTGAAACAACAATGATTCATAACACTAGAGAACTGACGTTGCTAACAGAAATGGTAAACAAAAATTCATTGAACTGGAGATTTTAAGGTCAAGTTTAATGAATTTTGGGGATCTACTGGAGGATTGGGAAAATATATTCTGACATTTGTTGGTGTATTACCACCTGATACTAAACAGTAATGTAAATTCATTTGGAATTGGCCCAACAAGTTGCCATGATGCATAGCCACAGTTGCCCATAATAGACAAACAACAAACAAACACTGCGAGGGCCTTTAACGTGTTTATGTTGAGGGCTACTGTAGTTTCTCCGACAGGCTCGTAAGGAAAGGGTGCGTTGAGGGGTATGGTTGCAATCTGCAACGTTACCGCTAGATGCCACTGGATCCTACACACTGAACTTTCGAATATAAGTTATTTAGCAGAACCACAGATGGAGAGAAATAAATGCATAAATGATCAAGCAGGTGCACAGAGAAATGGGTGAAAAAAAAATCCAACTTATATCTAGCGTTAACCCTGGTCACACTGCTGTCTGAAAGTGGTCGAACTGATGAGACTGAAGAACACATCAAATATTCTCTTAGGAACATCCCCTATGTTCCTACAGCTCTGTAATTATAGACTGTAGAAATAAAAAAGGATAAGTCATATACGAAGGATCGACATATATGTTTAATTTGTCCCCCCTTTTCTGTGGTTCTGTAAACGTTTTATTTTCAAAGTGGATTGCTCTAGATGCAATGCTATTGTTGCCTAGCAACTGATATGCACATCATTAAAGTCTTTACCCACTAAGACACCTTAATTGAATAAACCCCTCATTTGTAACAAGACTTTAGGATGGATGTGAATAACTGCTGCAACCAAATCCAGTTATTGTTTTATCACACTAGAGGACGTCCCTATTTCGCAGCAAAAAACACGAACAATAACATGTTAAACATTGTGCCAGCAGCTAACACTAGTTGTTATACGCTCTGAACTTTGTCAGCTCTTCCCCCTTTGATAGTACACAATTCATAATTTAAGGTGTTGCAAATATTTAAATTTTTATAAAACTTTAACAGTGTTTCTTTGAGACAGCAGAGAGAGAGAGCAGAGATGAAGAGATACATGTACTTCAATTTTGTAAGCACGGTTAAGGCATGGGAGGTTTATTAGATATTCCTCTGCAGTAAAACAGACTTAGAACCAAACATCTAATAGTCTTTACACAATTCTTCGCAGGATGCATTTTAACAATACAACAAGGTTGTCCGGTTTAAATGTTAAGAAGCTATAGAATAAACACTAAAAGAAACCGTTAAAGCCTTGAATCGCTCTATATCTAGCCCGGACCAGAGTGTGTAGCTGCGAGATTCACTCGCATGAGAACCATCACAGTAGATGCATTTCACACTCGGATTTGAATATCTGGAGCGTTTTACCCTTTAGTTCAGTGTATTTAGGTAGATGCATTATGTGAAATTCATGTTCACATACACACACAGCATTCCAAATTTGCCATTAGACAGTGCACCCTTTTATTTTGTATTAATTTTATTTATTTATTTGCCTTTATCCCTCTCTATTTCCGTCTTTATCCATCTCGGTACTTCTCACTCTCTCCTTTTTTCACAGTTTGTTTTTCCTCATCCCCCACTGGCTCCATGTCTACCCTGCCAACCTCTCATCTGTTTATGGAGGATAAGGACACCAGAACTAATAAAAATGGAATCCGTGAAACAGACACACACACACACACACACACACACACACACACACACACACACACACACACACACACACACACACACACACACACACACACACACACACACACACACACACACACACACACACACACACACACATGCACATTTACATGCAACATGCGTAGTGAAAAATGCACATGATATAGAGACACACGTGAACACTGCAGTGACAGACACACAGTCACATGCCAACATAGTCTCCAGAGGAAATCTGCATTGGCAAAATTTTATTTCTTTAGAGCTTTGCATCTGTTCTTAGGTAACCTATTTTTGATGGGGATTTGGATTTGTGTGTGTGTGTGTTAGTTACTCAATGGCAGTCTTACATTGAATGTTCATTGTGTGTCAGAACTCAGCACATAAAACACAAGGTTGACAAGCAGTCGGTTACATGTAGTCGGTGATGTGGGATTACAGTAATCTGATCAAAGAGACAAAAAAAGGCTCAAAACTCTGCTAGCAGCCCCTAGAGGCTGTAATGACCACTACACTCCATTAAACCAACAGGCAGTCAAATATAGTTATTTTCAGAATACGTTACACCACTGAGAAATGTAATAATTTGAGACATAAGTGATACCATACATGTCGAGGTGCTTACATCATGCAATGAATGCATTTCTTTTCTAATAAGGGCAATTCTTTTTTTTTTTTTTTTTTTATACTTTATTTTTCGTTTTACATATGAGCATAAAACAACAAACAAGTAAACAAAAGAGGGCTAGGACACGACAGTACACACATTTGGAAGCAGGTATAAAGAAGTTAAGCATAGGTGCAGTACAAAATACAGATATTTCTCGCTTTTGATTGGAATGGAGTGAGATAGAATCAGGAGTCTTTATGTTTGTAGCGATCCCATTTTTTCCAGTATTCCTCTCCTTTATCCTTTTGAAGCCGCAGCACAAAAGTCAAATTCTCTATCGCCTGGATGGAGTTTATAATGTTTGTTAAGAGTCTCATGGTAGGAGGATTCTTCTGGAGCCAGCATTTAGTAATTGCTTTTTTACTTGCAACCATGAAAATCTTCATTAGGTATGTGTCTCCTTTACTGAGACCTTCAGGGAGTTCTCCAAGATATAAACAGCTAAAAGAAAAGTCAAATATTATGTCCAGAGTTTCCACAATTAACTCTCTCACTCCCCTCCAAAAAGGCAGAATACAAGGACAAGACCAAAAGACATGAACACAATCTGCAGAAATCCCACCACACTCCCTCCAGCAGGAGACCTGCGTACCGCTAAATTTTGATGTCTGGTTAGGGGTAATAAAAAATCTCATCAAATTCTTCCAACAGAAATCTCGCCAGAAATAAGAGTTTGTGGAAGTGGATTGATTTTTCCAAATTTGAAGCCACGTTTCTTCTGGAATTACTATATTAGCTTCTTTTTCCCAGCGTTGTCTAATATAATCTGTTGAGTTTTTATTTAATAAAGTAAAGCTTTTGTATAGTTTTCCAGTGATACCTTTAATACTTTTGGAATCATAAGCATCTATAAAAATTTGAATTATTTTCGAGGGTTCAGTTAAATTAGGGGTCTTTATTGTTTCCAGAAAAAAGTGGCGGATCTGTAAGTAACGATAAAAATCTTCTCCACCCAACTCATAAGATTTACGCAAATCCTCAAAAGATTTTGGGTTTCCGTTCTTTATTATCCTACAGAAGGAGGTGATTCCTCGCTTAGTCCATTGTTTGTACCTATGGTCCTGTAAAGCTGGAGGGAAGTGTGGATGGAACGCAGGCCAGCCCAACACTCCAATCTCTCTACAGAGCTGATATTTCTTTACTACATCTGACCACATCTTCAGAGAGAAACTAGTACAATGATTATGTAGCTGGTGAACATCCTTAAACCTGCCAGGCCAACCCAGAACTGACTGGATAGGTATTTCAATTAAAGATAGCTCAATATCTTTCCACCTAGCCTCATAAGATGGGTTACACCAACATACAAGATACCTCAGCTGAGCTGACAGATAGTAATCTTTAAGACAAGGGAGGGCCATGCCACCCCTCTCCCCCGGCTGTTGTAAAGTTGAGTATCTCACCCTTGGTCGTTTGTTGTTCCAAATAAATCTTGAAAAATGTTTATCCCACTCTCTGAATTGTTTTGCAGGAACCTCTATTGGAAGTGCTGAAAATAAGTATAATAGTCTTGGGAGAATATTCATTTTGATTGTCCGAATCCTACTGCCGAGGTCGAGGGGGAGCAAGCTCCACCTGCCCAGATCATCATATATTTTCTTATTTATCTGTCTATAATTAACATCATATAGTTGTGAAAGGTCTTTTGTCAATGAGACACCAAGATATTTAAGTTGTGATTGGTGCCAATTAAATTGGTGCCTGCCCATCAATTGCTTTGAGGGCGTAAAACGGAAGGTCAAGACTTGGGTTTTTTGTACGTTCAGTGTATAACCAGAGTATTGCCCATACGTTCCCAGGATGTTCATAAGCAATGGGATACCAGATTCAGGATTTTTAATTGTGACAAGGACGTCGTCCGCATATAGAAAAATTTTGTTCTCTACACTTCCCACATCTATACCCACCAGAGCGGTCTCCTCTCTGATAACCTGGGCAAGGGGCTCGATAAAAAAATTAAAAAGTAGTGGACTTAATGGGCAACCTTGCCTACATCCTCGTTGTAGCATTATTTGATTCGAAAGGCTCCCATTAATTTTTATCCTCGCTGTTGGGGAGGAGTACAGCATTCTTATGCATTGTATAAATGAATCACTAAAACCAAATCTTTCCATAACTTGAAATAAGAAATCCCATCCTACCGAATCAAATGCCTTCTCGGCGTCTAGGCTGAGAAGGACTGCGCTTGATGTTCCTTTTGAAATTTGATTAATAATGTTTATGGCTCTTCTAATATTATCGTGTGTTTGCCTATTACTTATAAAACCTGTTTGGTCCTCATCTATCAAGGAAGGCATTATTGTGTTTAATCTTTTAGCCAATATAGCTGCATACAGTTTATAGTCTATGTTTAAGACACTTATTGGTCTATACCCTTTGCAGTCCATTTTGTCTTTTCCCTCCTTTGGTATTACTGAAATAAATGCCTCGCTCCATGATGGCGGGAGAGCCCCACCCCTGAGAGTGTAGTTGAAGGAAGCCTTCAATAAAGGAACCAAGAATTCTTTCATGCACTTATACCATTCCGGAGGAAATCCGTCACAGCCTGGTGATTTATTGGCTCTAAGATTTGAGATTCCATTATCTATTTCCTCGGTTGAGATTTCACGAATTAACTCCTCGTTTTGATTTTTACCTATTGAGGTGAGATCTAAAGAAGAGAGAAATGTTTGAATTGTAGGTCTGTCTGATTTGTCTGGCTGTGTATATAGTAATCTGTAATATTTTTCGAATGCACTCTGAATTTCCTCTAATTTAGTAGCTACCTTATTTGTGATAGGATCCCTAATTTTGTGAATTGAGTTTTCTGCTTGCTGTTTTCTAATTCTCCATGCAAGTATTTTAGACGCTTTAGGCCCTGCCTCATAATATCGCTGTCTTAGGAATTTCATTTTTTTTTCAATTTCCTCACTAAGAATTTTGTCTATCTCCTGTTTAACAGGCCTCATTTGCTCACGTAAAGAGGGGTCGTTGTTAGTAGTATGAAGTAGCTCAAGATTTTTTAATTTCTTCTGCAAGTCTGACAGCTTTTTATCTCTGATCTTTTTTAGCCTAGCACACTTAGCTATGATTTTTCCTCTAAGAAATGCTTTTGCTGCATCCCATAGAATTGCAGGACTGACTTCTCCATTATCATTATATTCTAAATAAGTTTCTACTTCCTTGGCCATTTCGGTTTTAAATGAATTACTATTTAATAAACCAGAATTCAGCCTCCATAAAGTAGTTTTAGGATTTCTATCTAAAGTAAGTTTCAAAGTTAAGCCTGAGTGATCAGAAATATCTCTCTGTCCAATTGTGCAATATTTCACCTTATGGAAATCTCTGCTAAACATGAAGATATAATCGATTCTAGAGTATATATTATGCCTTGCAGAGTAAAAGGTAAAATCACTATCGTGTTTGTGTAAATGTCTCCAAATATCGATTAGTCCAAGATCTTGAAGAATT
Source organism: Limanda limanda (assembly GCF_963576545.1). Lineage (NCBI taxonomy): Eukaryota > Metazoa > Chordata > Actinopteri > Pleuronectiformes > Pleuronectidae > Limanda > Limanda limanda. Next base: position 19,717,847 of record NC_083653.1, read on the forward strand.
TTATTTATTTGTTTTTCTAAGAGATTCTTTCTTCTCACTCGATTTGTTGTGTCCAATTTAGGATTAAGAAGTAAATTAAAGTCCCCTGCACATATACATGTGCCACATGTTTCTGCAGCAATGAGGTTAAATACCTCCCTGAAGAAAGAGATGTTGCTACCAGGGGGTGCATACACGTTACACAAAGTAACTTCTTCCTGCTCTATTTTTCCCCTGACTAGGACAAATCTACCCTCTTTGTCTTTATGTTCTGCGATCAATTCAAAACAAACAGAATTTGGAATAAGAATTGCTACTCCCCTTTTCTTTCCTGTCCTGTGTGAGGAGAAAAAGGTATTTATATATCCAATTTTCTTAAATTTCTCATGTTCTATAGCAGAGAGATGCGTTTCCTGCAGAAAAACTATATTAATTCTTTCTCGTTTCAACTTTGCAACTATTTTGCTCCTTTTGATGGGATTGTTTATGCCATTCACATTCCAAGACTGTATATTATAATACTGCATTCACATTAGTCACCATAAATATATTTTCTTGTACCTTTAGGAATTCAGTCAAAGCCCTCACAACACAAACAACACAAGATATAACATTCACTGAACATGTGATAAACTTACAGAACAGGTCTTCCAGTTCGGAGGTTCTCTTGAAACCTCTTTAGGTTGAGGGGGGAATGCCACTAAGTGGGGCCCCTCAGCAGTACTTAGGAAATAAAATATGAGAAAATAGAAACACTGAAAAAAAGTGGTGGCCTATTATGAAGGTCAGCTGCATCGAACCATTGCTATACTAACTTATATTTAAGGGAGGTCACAGGTTCCACATGAGTCTTTACTGTGGCTTTATGTGTATAGCTTCTTTAGCTTATTGTAACATTAAATGAAGGTATCGATTGCTTAAGAACCATTAACTTACAGGTGGAGATAGATTAACATATCTCTATGAGGGAGGGGCGGAGAAAGTTACTCATCCATTATTATGGCATCCTGGCTGGCTGGCATCCGAAACACCTTCAACTTCTCGCGTGCGCTCTCCTGACGGTTATGCGCGTCCCCTGCTCGCTGAGTCCCTGCTGTACTCCACGGTAGAAGTTTGTTGATGGACTCCACGGTGATGTCTTTGGATCTTCTTAACGATAGCGGATCCACTGTGAATCCACGACTCTTTAAATCCTCCGCGGCATCCTCGGCGTTGCTGTACGTCACCGTGCCTGAATCGAAGTGCACGCGCATCCTCGTCAGCGGAGTTTGGAAGCGGATCCTTTTTTCTTTGAGCGCTTTTTTGATGGGAGTGTACTCTTTCCTCCTCTGCTGTACATTCTCGGCGTAATCGTGGTCAAAGTACACTCGCTTTTCTTGAACACAGATGGGTTTCTTCCACGCAGCATGGAGGATTTTCTCCTTAATATTAAACTATAGGAACCGTAGCACTGTAGAGCGCGGGGGCGCGCCCGCAGGTGGCTGTGGGCCGAGCGACCTGTGCGCTCTCTCGATTCCCAGACTCCCCTCTCTGCGGAGGCCCACGTTGTCCCCCAGTTCAGTCAGAATCATATGTTCCACATACCGTAGCATAGAAGAGCCCTCTGCGTTTTCGGGGATGCCATAAATCCTTATGTTGTTACGCCGTGAGCGCCCTTCCAAGTCCGTTATCTTCTCCTGGAGAGACTTTTGATTGTCAAGCAGTTGGATAAGAGTGTCTTTAACGCCAATGTCCCATTTCTCCTTCCCTGTCAAGTTCTTCTCAATTTCTCCCAGTCGTTCCGCCACCTCCTCTATTTTGCCAGTAGCGGCACTCACTTGTTGGTTGATTTCGGTGGTCAGCTCGTCCAGTTGCATTTTCATGTCTTCTTTAAGACTTGTTCTTACTTGCGACAGTTCTTTTTTCATTTCTGATTTAAGATCCTGCATTCCGGCGGCTACCACCTCACTCACCACTCTCCTCAGGGAGCTGAGTGTGGCAGGTGCAGTCCCATCCTCCGTGTCGTCGCCATTTTCACTGCGAGTTTCGCTACTGCTAGCATTGCCGTTGTTTCGGGTTTCTCGGTCAGTTCGATTCTGATACCTGGCTCCCTCCTTTTTCTTTTTACCCCCATCCATCATTCTTTGAGTTTAACTCACATTAGCCGTGTTAAGAATTTGAATTACGGGGTATTATTTATGTCGATGCAGGAGCTCCTTTCTATGCTGCCATTCTAGTTGCCGGGCCACCGGAAGTCTCATAAGGGCAATTCTTAAACACATCATAGCAGTGTTGGTTTGAATATGATAATAATAATAATAATAATAATAATAATAATAATAATAATAATAATAATAATAATAATAATACATTGAATTTATATAGCGCTTTTCAAATTTCTCAAAGATGTTTTACCTAGTGAAGGATAAAATAAGGAAACAATCAGTATACTCTTTAAAACTAAGAAAAAGACTGAAAATACAGGTAAGCAGTGTTTTCCCTCATTTTCTGAAGAAAGCATGGTGGCTAGCTAGCTGAAGGTTACATTCTAATCCAGCCTACACAGCTCATAGGAATGCTCTTGAAGTCTTCCAATTGGACAGAGATTATCCTCTGTGGAGCATGAATAAAATCAGCAAATCTCATGGTAATGTGCAGTTAAGATTTTTCTATAGTTTTGACCTCATGTCGTCCATATGGCCATTATTTTGATTATTAAAGGAAATTTCATTGAAAATTCAGAGACTGTTACAGCTGATGAAGTAAGTAAACACTAAGATGACAGAAGTCCTGATTCCCTTACACCTGCTGAGTTTGCATATTAACAGATTCATCTTCAGGCCTCCGTCCACTGATGAAGACCAAGTGGTTGAAAGCTCGAAAGAAACTATGTGCAGAGAGATTGTTGTTAAGTCAAATTTGTTTCTGCAACAAAAGGACAGAAGCTGCAATGTAGAACAAGCATGGTCTGCATGAAATGTAGCATTGAATTGGCAACATCCATATTAAAGTATCACAAGAAAATTCCAGCAAATGTAATATTATTGCTTTTCACACTATTTGAATTAAAGTCACCAGTTGGAATAGATTACACACACACACTCACACACACACATACACACAGGGTACCATTATGAATCACCATGAGTGGATTTATTATTAGAAGCGTGGTTGTCTGGGTGTGTGCCAGGATTTATTAGCTACATTTTGTCCAGTTGTGATGTTCATATTGCGTGTAACTGTTGATTTACCGCAGTCGGGAGGTCGTTGTCTGCACAGCTTCGACTTGAAGCATGAATTAAACGGCAATTTCACTTCATCTATCACCACCCAAGTGTGTAACGGAGCTATTGTTTGGCGTGGTTCCAATCCAGACGATGACAATCCCTGTTTACTCTGTGTGTGTGTGTGTGTGTGGACTACAAATGTGTTTGTGCTACAGTGTTAGGCAGGCTGTGAAGTACCGCCTCTGGGAAGTCTAAAATAAGAAGAGCATTCAGACTGTTACTGTCCACACACACAAACACACACACAAAGCAATAGCTGGGTGAAAAAATTTGGACAAATCTTAGAAGCTGCCTTTACCACATAATGAGAAAGAAGTGTCAGTATCAAATGTTCCAGTATCAGTTTCACTCATTATTTATCCACAGTATCTGAATAAATGATGTTTACAGTTAACAGTTCTAATCCTGGATGTGTCCTGAGGAGAGAAATCTGACTCAAAATGAAAGTAAAAAGTATTTACAAATGCATACAGTGATTTGTGTGTGACTCCTTGATACTCAACAAATATGTGTTCCGATCCACAAATACCCCAACTGAAACACACAGATTGAATAGCTTACATGTAGAGCTCCACTAAAAATCCACAAATTCATGCTACATTGAAAAAAATTGCAGGAACTAAGGAAATGCATTGTTCTAAATAAACAAGTACATTAAGTACTACCAGGCCAACAGTATCTGAACACAATCACTATTGTATTAAGTTCTCACTTTGTTTCCCTTGTACCTGAATTGGCCGTTTTACAGGAATAAACCCACCACCTATATCATTAACCATACATATTTTCATTAAAAGGCTGATGTTTTCATTGAGTTACCTGACAACTGACGCTATAGATAATAGTAAATGTAAAGCAGTTTTTAGACATGATACTCTAGAATGCAGCCGGAAGTTCTCAGCTCAGATACATTCACAACCATTCTCAAATCTAGTTGTCTTTCCCGGTTGACATCTTTGTCTGTGTCTTTCACTTCTTTATGGCTCCTCTTATTCATCCAGAGATCTTTTTATTGTTTTTTGAGTTTCTCATAACAGAATGCGAAATGTGTCAAAGTTCACGAAAGTTGAACTCCACGCGAAACCACATTGTGGATTTGCTTTACCACAGGAAGTGAATGTTTCATCCGCCTCTCTGCTCACATAGATTAGAAGTGAATGGGAGGCAAAGGTTTGCAACTGATATATTCCTGTATGTGTGACCGTTGCCTTAGAAACATCAACGTGCCCACTTTATTTTCACATAGGCTCACTTGGACATTATCCAGAGTTATAACTAGGGGCCTGGCAGGAGAAACTCCAGAGGATATCTGCAGCAACTGACTCAGACATTTGTGTTCTCACATACAGGCCCTTCCGCCTGGAGGTCAGTGAATGTCTAAAAGGTGTGTTATTCTAAATGAGGGGTGAAGAGCAACTCTGTCCATTCAGAAAAACACTTCAATTGCACACAAATTCACTGAAGACCCAATATTTGTAGATGTAAGATGTAATACACGTTTGTGACCTTCCCCAACCAAACTTCTGTCAATGGTAATCCAATAAGAGAGGGAGACAGGTCAAGCAGACCATTATACAGTAAATTATGGATTAATGTATCAATCAGACATGTCTCATATCTATTGTTTGTCACTTCCAGGCTGTATCCCAAAAACCATCGTTAAAGGCTGACAGGAATCGACGTGCTGTGCCAGAGGGAACAGGTGGCTTCTCGAGCGGCGGCGATGAGTTGAGAGATGAAGAAGCAGCAGCACGGAATGAGCAAATGAGTTTGACAGTTTAAACGGGCCACCCAAATGGTCATGGCAGTGTGCAAGCTCAGCTGACATGTTGGATGACTCAAGACCACAGCATCACCTTGACTCGTCCGCCTCAGCTTACTTCATTCACTTTATTATGGCCTGAGAGAGGACATGAGAAACCAGATACAATGCTACAGATGGACAAGAACAGAAAAGAGCAGCATCATCAAATTCATCAACAACATTCCACAGTGTCAGGAGTGGTCCAACAAATAAATAAGCCTTTAAACAACCAAGAGGAATTTAAGGAAGCGGCCAATTGAAACTCCCAGTTTGACTGATAGCTACATTAATTATTCAGCCATGGCCTTTTGCAAAAGTATGTTGTGTTCACTTGCGACAGTAGATTTGTAAACACATATAGTTCATTTAATATTTCTTATTTGCTCTAGCAGTCTGTAATGAGCAACAATTCCACATTAGCCCATACCTATCATGGGGTCAACATCAGCTTGTCACGAGAGGCGGTTGTTGTACTGAGGACAGGATTTCAGGGGACAGAACCACAGACTGTATATAAGATGGACAATGTCACTCCACTGCTTCCCACTGTCCAGACATGAAGACAAAATGTCCTGGATACGAAAGCTGTCATCTTGTGCAGTTGACATATTTGGAGCCAGAGTGTGCACAGGAGATGGAGCTGCAGTCATGACATTTCAGCCCATTGTTACAACGTCAAACCATCTCAACCCGGCAGCAGCAGATGCCAGGTCCTGGCTCTCTGCTCTTGCTCTGTCATCTGCTGCACGTCCCAATGTCCAATCCTTTGCTTGAAATATAATCACACTTTCGACCATTTAGGAATTTGTTGTCTTGCCGATTTTGAGGGTGGCATGTGAGGAGAGCAAAAACTGTCCAAGAGTGAGGTCGATCACAGAGACCAAACAAACAAGGAAGGTGAGCAAAATTGTGAATAGGTGAAACTGACTGAGGCAAATCCGAACGGCAATGAAATCTCCATCATCATTTACAGGGCAACTGCCTATAAGCAACTGAATCACCCGTCTCATCGACTGCCTCTTCCTCTCCTTTCATTTCCTCCTTCCCCAATCATCTTATCTGGCCAACCGCCACACTGCCCGCTCCTCTTTCTTCCCCATCCCCATCTCATTCCCTCTTATTTGCTCTGTCATTTAATACAAGGAAGCCAGCAACAATGGCTCCTCGGAGAGAGCCGCAGATCAATTTCCCCTGCACCCTGGTATTGAATGGTGTCTTTTTGTTGGGGGGGTCACAGTGAGCGACCTCGCTTCTACTGGGAACTATCAGTTCACCCGGCAGCCCCGGAATATTTTACTTTCTCCTCCATCCTCTGACACCGCTGACACGTTCAATTAAACAAAGCATTGTTGCTTTGGTGGAATTACTCTTTAATAATGATTTAGGTTCTTGGGCTCTAAGTAGGGGAGATATCTCAAGAGCCCTATTAATAATCTGGGCGGGCAGCATGAATGAGTAATGCCCAGGCCTTCCTCAATAGCAGCAGACTCTTAACCTGCAGTTAAGCTGCTTAGTAGACAAAAGCATGCGGGTGAGGTTGTTCATGTAAGCTCCCTGTTGTGCAAAAAAAGTATTATAGTCTTAAAGAGCAGTAGTAAAACTCCTTAACATTCCAGATAAATAACACAGATGAAAGTGGGCCCTGCAAAAGAAAAGAAAAGAAATGACATGCTTTCAAATGAAAATAGACACGATAAGTAGAAGGCCATGATATATGCAACATAAGACGGAAGATAAAACCCACTTCATAAGTATAAATGAGAGAAAGGAAAATTATGAAATAAAGTCAAGCTTAAAGAGTTTTTTAATGAATCTATAATTTTTTAGTAAAATCTAAAATAATCTCAGAGCATATGCTGCTGACAGGTAAGTGTCTTTGGATCAGTGGGCATTGAAGGGAAATTTTTGAATTATATATAAATATATATATTTATTTAAAGGAAAGGTATATATGGTGTGTTTATATCACAGGTGTATAGAGCATTACTTTAAATAAACAGTATGACATTCCTTCTAAAGACATTATTGCATAAATTATTAGCAAAATAATATTGCTCATGAATTCCACAAGCATTGTTAATTAGTGATGTAGAGTTCCAAAAGAACGTAACCTTGCCTCTGGGTCCTTGGACTATGTTTTGCATTTCTGTGTGTGTGTGTGTGTGTGTGTGTGTGTGTGTGTGTGTGTGTGTGTGTGTGTGTGTGTGTGTGTGTGTGTGTGTGTGTGTGTGTGTGTGTGTGTGTGTGCATGCGTGCGTGTGCATGCGTGCGTGTGTGTGTGTGTGTGTGTGTGTAATATATGATTACATATTCAAAGTTCATGCGATTTTACCCGGAAGGCAAGTAATCAGAGATTATAGAGACGTGAGCCACAAATAGTAGTAATAATGCACAAAGGACTGAATGCACCCAAAGACAAAAACACAGTCGTGTTAGTTGTGTAAACCAGGTGGAAAATGTCATAGCAATTAAGCTTTAAAAGAAAAATTTGATCAGAAGGGAGCAAAAACAACTGGTGTAGATGATGGCCAGGACAAGGCAGAAGTTCTGAGGATGTATCAACTAATGCAAAGCAAATATGGCAGTTTATCTTACCAAAGTTATGATTAAAGACCATCAAGTTTCAATTTATGACCATGTGACATAAATTATGCCACCAAACGTCCCGCTGAACCCTGTATCAATGTGGCAGTTCAAAAAAGCAATGCTTGATTGTTTATAAACTGAACAAATTGTCGACTTTTATATTATTGAACAGCCAAATCTGATCGGACTAACTAAATGACAGTATGTTTACAGTCTGTTTAAAAAGCACATTATAACAGACCTAAGAGAGATTCAGAGGATTTTAAGTGAATAAACAGCAGAGGCAAAGGTTACTGTTCCAATGACTCCACATGACACCTATTTAGCTGCATTCACCTCACTTCCACCGGGATTATGCAGTGTGTGTCTGTGTGTGACCGTGTGTGCGTGTGCATTTGTGTGTGTGTCTCAGCAGGATCTCCACTTTGCTCCCAGTGTGTATCTCCGGTGTTGGAGGAAGACCTTTGGATTAACTTTAAACCAGCGCCACATGGTTCCAGCGTGTAAATATTAACAACCTTGCACAGACACACACACACAAAATAATCATAAGATGACTGATTGAACAGGTGAATTGAATGGTTTTCAAATAATTAATTATTGATATAAGGTAGCTTGTTTTGCACAGGTACGGAAAATGTGACGAGGTCAGTGTTATGGTCGTGTTTTCAAGTTGCTGGATGTTTTAAACAGTTTTTTAAAATTATTTTTATCATTCTGCTTTGATTGTTTTTGCTTTTATTATCATAGCAGAACTTCCAACGAAAAATGGTGAAGCCAGTGAGCAGTTCAATCAAGTGAATTGTGCTGGTTGATCTGGGTTTCTGCAGAGTCAGGAATGGAACTGGAAATACACCGTTTGTGCTTTGCTTTTAGCTGAGATTGCGTCTCCAACCCGACCCAGAAACTCACCACGGTCTGCCATCATTGAAGACATTTCAATCCTTTAAATGTGTATCACACATCACATCTTTCAAGGCCCCGAGAAACATTGGGAACTTCATACGGTTTGCATTGTTCCATCCAGAGCCTTTTACTCCTTTGAAGCTGTGTCGAAGACCTTTGTCCAAAGCTCATCCGCTCAACATAGGAAATCAAGCAGCTATTGACACCACTCTGATCAAGTGGCGTTGAGCATTGACTTTGCTGTGGTTCAATGGCATTGAGTGGATTACAAGTGGGCGGGGGGGCCAAGAGACTAAGACAGACAGAGGGAGTTCAGAAGCGGGACAAGACGTGGGCATCAGCTCCAGTCTGAGTGATATCAGACAAAACAGTTCCCAAGAGGGCTCCACTAGAGGTATACAGGAATATAATGAATAAGTAAAGTCCATCTCTTCAGAAGACGAGAATGTGCAAATGTCTGAAGTGGGGCCTGTGCCCAAACCTTACCTACTGGGGAGGTCAAATAAATACATTTGTGGTAGCATTAACTGGAGTTAGCACATTCAGGTCTTCTGAATTTCATCACTTCTGTCAAGCACTTAGTGGTTACCAAATTTGGATGTGTGGGAATAAATGGCAAATGCTTTGTATTTATATAGCGCTTTTCTAGTCTTGATGACCACTCAAAGCGCTTCACAGTTCAGTTTGCCATTCACCCATTCACACACACACATTCATACAGTGCATCTATTAGCAGCGCTTTCCTTTTTTGTATGAGGGGCAATTTGGGGTTCAGCATCTTGTCCAAGGTCACTTCGGCATGCAGATTTGTAAGACTGAGATCGAACTGCCGACTTTTTGGTTGGAGAATGACCGCTCCCTCTCTCAGCCACAGCTGCCCGGTTCCATTTGGTAAATAATATTTCTGCATCTTAATCCATCTTCATGGCATCTCCCTCTATTTTGAGGAGCTAAAAGATGGAGAACAGGTATAGAAGCCAGGAGCAATGTTAGCCAAATCGATAGCACTTAATGTGTTAGTGAGGTAGCACATGTAGGAGGTATCAGTGACAGGAATTGCAGCGCACAGGGAATTAGAGATTCCACATTTAGGGCGAAAGAGAGAGAAAAAATCTTTACGTTTAGCTCTTCAGAGCAGTGAGGATGCATCATGGTACATGTGGTTACATCTTGTTGCCCAGACACCTTTAGCTCTGCTGCTGCTGCTGAATCCCTATGCACCATCTGCTGCATTTTAAATGATGCTCTCAAGGCTGTGTCCTTGTTCAGACGGGCTATGTGTCACACGGCCTCGAACCAAATAAGATAACAGCACTGTGAATAGCTCGGCAGCGTTATCAGAACACAGGGAGTGGATGGAAATAAATCATAGCTGCTAGGATGATGAATTAGAATCAATGGTGATTGCAAGATTAGCAGCAGGTTATATTTCAGTGTGTCTGGCAGTCATTTATGTTGTTAATTTGTTCCTCAGTAGTATTGTCTGTGCTTATGTGTGTATTTGTATAGTAAGGAGGGAGATTAGACACGGGAAAGGTCACTTGTCCTGTTCGGCCGTGTGTTGTGTGCCTGCTCTGCTACTTGAAACGCCTTTTTATAGTGAATTCGTTAATTTGTTAAATTAAAAAATTGTGATAGAAGAGTTTCAGTATATATGAACAAAGTTAGTTAAAAAAATGGAAGGGGTATAATTTGCGATTTCAATCTTTTGGTTCTACTTGATAAACACACACACACACACACACATTAGGGATGTTTCCAGGCCCAAACCATAGTAGAACGTCAATACACACCCATTATACAAGTCTTTGACTTGTTTTAATATACATTTTGGAGGATACATTTTAACTAGAGGAGTTATAAATGGCAATTTTGGATTTTAGGGCACAAGCAGTTAATTGTAAAGTAATGTGTTTATTCCCTCATTTGGTGTGTTAAGTGTTAAATACCACCTTCTATCACTGTTCATACACATTTCAAACAAATACGTATTTTTTTTTTTGATGTTTATTATTGGATGAAGGACTACAGATTTTGTTGGTGAGAGATGCTGACCCATTGACACATTCTTTTGTTGTAAAAAGAATTATCATAAAATCCTCACTTGAAAGACCTCAGTGAACCAAAAGTCTAATTATGTCCTTGTAGAAGGGGGAGCACGTTCATTAACTTAGGGCACATCAAAGGCTTTTCTCCCATGAATCTCTTCTTCCATTCAAGGATTTGGTGTCTTACATGTAGCCCACTCTGTTCCACACATCTGGTTTTAAATTGCACCTGTGTCCTGCACAGCTCCTCCAAGCACAGAGATTAATGGTGGTTTGATTGTATCGCATTCATTTAATTCTCTCTCGCCTGTGGCCCAGACACAGCCCATTTGAAGTTTTCTATGGCCCACGAGGCCGGCTACAACTCAGGCCGACATGTGGGTGACATGAAATTACAAATGTAAAGCTAAAGCCTCATACACAGACAAACAAAAGCTAACACATGACTTAAATCACACTTGAGTGCTCACACCCAGCATGATCAGAGCTGAGTCGACACAGTGAGCAAGGTGAAGAGATGTTAAATCGAGTCGAACACCAAAACACTTTTTTTGATTATATGGGGGAATAAGTGAAAGGCCAGTGAAGCATTTCATAAACCACAGCTCCACATGTTTTACATAAATACTTTTGATATTAAGATTTGTGAATAATTATTAAGGTGTGACAAACCAAAGCTGTCTGTTTGTCCTCTGAGTTATAATGTTTGTCATGAGTTTGTCTCGATAACTTATCTTTTGTCTAAGATAAACTGTTACATTTTCTTTAAAATAACTCACTACATGTCAAAATTCTATCCAATAATTACCATGTAAGAAGGAACTGCGGCATTACAAAGTACCAGAGGTACTAAATTGTGGCTTTAACAAACAAACTTTTTCTCCAGGGGAGCATGTCCCCGGACAGAAAGGCTAGGTTAAATAATTAGCATATATCTAAATCCAGAAAACTGATATCATTGCAACAAAATGTAATCCTGCGAACTAACAAAAACAAAACAACAAAAATCATAACTTCCTTGTCAGAAGTATCCCATCTAAAGCAGGATAATATTTAAAAAGCCGCAAGACATTTCAGACAGGGAACTTAATTTACTGCAATTTTAATCATTTTTGTTGTATATCAATCAAGTGTTTCCAGTCTCTGAATCCTGAGTACTACAACTTTGACTCAATGATGACCAAATGTAGTTTACATTTCCAACTGACTGACCTTGACAGGCTGATTTGGAGAAGAAACATTTGATGCGACCATGCCGTCTGTCTGAGGATCTCCATCCCCCTCCCCCAATTCCTTATGCTGCTCTGATCTAACGTCTGTCAGACAAAGCAAAAAGTGACAAATTAAGGAAAAGCAACTGATGATTCATGGCTGTAGCAGACTGAGGCAGTGAAGCAGCAGGAATACAGATGTACTTCCACAAACAAGGACATCCATTAAATACACAGTATGTATTTCATTTCTATTTTTCAGTTTTAAATTACCGTCACAGTTTCAAAGGCCTAAATAGACAAATTGTCAGCTCTGTTACGGCTTTTCTTTATGAATAACCTTTCAGCAGTCTAACATCGAATGAACAGCACTAACCATAAGCCTGAATTCAATTTAAATGTATCAGAATGACTATTGGCCTTGTCGTACCACATTTGAAACAGCAAAATGTCATGAGTTCGCCAACTCACAGGCAGCTAACTGGCTAGGACAGCCTCTAGCACTAATATGTAACACTAATATGTAACACCTTCAGAGGTTCTAGTCTATGAAGACCAGGCCTCCATAGACTGAGTAGAACGTGAGGGCCGAACTGAGATGTCATGGTCTAGTCTGCAGAAGATATCCTATGTGTGGCTCTATCGTCCTCACTCTCCCTCACTGTATTAACAGCAGCAGTCATTAATGACATAATTGCTGTGGCCATCAAACAATCTGTCTTTCTTCACCTCCACCTCACTAACAGACACCATTATAAGCAGGATCATTTACTAATCATGAGGTGCTTTGCATAGACCGTTTATGCTTCAACCTGGGCGTGTAGAGGGCGGGATATGAGGCAGATCCACATAAGATTTGGTGTCTCCAAGTGGACTGTGATTTATAAAGGGAAAATTGTGTTGAGGTGCAAGGTTTTATGAATTCGACAATTTTTTGCTCTGCGCCTTTTTTAGGCTTTTGTGTGCACGTACACTTTTAGTATGAATCCTATGCACTGTTTTATAAATGAGGTCCCTGGTTACTCCCTGTGGAGATTAGCTACAGAGACCTCCCAGTCAAATCCACATGGCAGCTGTTGTCAGCTGTTGTCAGCACTTGGCCTGGAGCAAGAGTCAAGTAGCTCAGAGGAAGTGGTAGGAGGCAGAACGAGTCTCTTGCCAGAGAAGGTGAGAGCTGATGGGCAGTGATTTTTTTAAGGATGAAAACTCACAATGCACCACCTGATGACATCAGCTCAGGGCCAAAAGTTATGGTTACCTCATCAGGTAGCCAGAGATTGTACCTCAGCAGGTGGCACAACAGTAAATCCTACTGGAATCATTCTATTGGACAATTGCATACTGCTGGAGTTGTGAATAATAAGGGAAATATATTCAGACTCATCTCCAGGTACAGAAGCACATGCATTCTGTAGTGGTTAGTTGCTGAATTGTACACATAACTGACATTCATCATCCCACCATCACACAGGGTTTCAACTTCATAGTTTGTATCCGATAAACCTTTTTCCTCTCATAATTACTATAGCTAAAAAGGTGTTGAAGCTGACAGTGGCAGGCGGCTCCTCAACTGAAAAGAGCCACTTTGGGTGGTTTAGTTTGGATTGATTGGCTCCTGGATGCCTCCCTGAGGACGTATAGGCTTGTCCAACTGGGAAGAGACCCTGTGGCAGAACCTCAAATCCCTGAAGAGATTAAGTTCCATATTACCTTTGGATCCCTCAGGAGTAGCTTGGGGACTATACTAGGGAGAGGACGCATGGGATACCATACAAAACCTGCCGACACCCTGACCTCAGTAAATGGCAGAAAATGGATGGATGAAGGCTTGAGGGACGGAGTACCTGTCACACCTCAGTCAAAATGTCCATATCTGGGGATCTCAGTGACCGCCAGCACAACACATTTGCATCACTTGCTATAGGCAAGTTTATGATATTACACTTGTTAAAGGCTGCTAAGCTGTGCTGGACACTAGAGAGGAATCCCTGCAAAAGCTGTTACTCCTAAAGGCCAATTTATGCCTCTCCGTTTTTTCTATTACGGACAGATAAGACCGCCCTATCCGGCGTGGAACGCCCTCTCCGAGCGCCTCAGAGAGCTTTTCGTACACCTCTGATTTTTCTAACTGTCCGTATTTATGTCGGAGACCAAACGGACAGCTCTTGGCTGTGATTGGTCCGCGAACGACAGAATTTCCGTATGACGTCATTTCCGTATTTCCGGACCTCAAACTTCCTGTTTCCTTCCCTGTAGCAACAAACACGAACACAACTATGATTCTACGATTAATGTGACGTGTGTGTTAAGCCAGCGGAGTTGTCCGGCTGGCGGTGGCTTGTTAGAGCACTGACGGCATGTGTGCACGGTCACATACGGTTATAATGAGCTTTCAAAACGGCGCTAGCAGGCTAGGCTAGCGGGCTAGCCACCATGCTAACTGCGGTGGTAACAGTGCAAAAACGACTTTAATTCCACTTCTATCATGACACTGTTTCTACAATACCGTCAGGCTAGAAGCAAACACTGGATAGTAGTAGTTAGTGTCGGGAGTCCCTGCTGACTGTGTGTGGAAGCTGGGAGGGGAGCTAGCTTCAAGCTAGCTCCGTGTAGCTACACGGAGCTTCAAGCTGTGGAATCAGCAACACAGTTCGGAAACAAGACCGGGGAACCGCTGCGCTAAGAAACGATAACATCAGCATTTTGACCCGCTGGGTGTCACTTTATTTAGTTCTGTTAGTTGCCATGGTTCAGTGTGTGGGAGGCAAGCTAACAGAGATAAACAGACACACGTGGACTTCTTCGTCCCAAAATTGGGGTAGGCTTCTCTGAGCTCGTCTTCCGTTGCGCCACCTATGGGTTTGAGGTGAATTTGTACAGTGGTCGGACTAGTAAAAATCAAAAAGACTCTTTGCCCTCCGTGGAGCCCTCTCCGAGAAACGGATACGTAGAAGCATACTGGAGCCTTAACTGAACCCATGTTTTGGAGTTTAGAGTGACGACTGCGTTTTCAGATTTTAGCCTTGTTTTAATATTCACTGATCACTTACTGTACAGGCAAATGACTGAATCTCTTCTTCTATGGCTCTCCACTGTCAGAATTCATTTGTCGTCAAGTGATTAGAGCAAATAAGATTAAGATTAAGATTAAGATACATTTATTTGTCCCAAACACATGCACAGACATGCACAAGCACACTCATGCAAGGAGGGAAATTTAACCTCTGCATTTAACCCATCTGGTGCAGGACACACAGAGCAGTGGGCAGCCATGTACGGCGCCCGGGGAGCAGATGTTGGGGGAGTAAGGTGCCTTGCTCAGGGGCACTAGACACGGTAGGGAGAATCCTCTTGGATTTTTGGACAGATCAATCCAGGTTCATCTATTTGTAATGTGTTTGTCACCAGGTTAGTGGAGCTTCATTAGCGCTACAGATACAACTAGTTGACCTTGCTCTGCAGTACAGTGGGATTGAGGCAGCACAGCTTGATTGATCACAGCGTTCATGGCATGACTCAGCATGATCAACAGTAAAAAGAGTTCCTAAAAGGTATGTTTGAAAAGTGAAGATGAAAATGGCATCTTAGCCCCCGCAAATAAAACTTTTCTGGATTTAAAACACTAATAATCCAAAATGTCACAGGTAACCCATAACCACGACAGGATGCCACTTAAAGAGACAGCTGGTGTGATGAACAGTCATTAAATCCGACTTCTGCGAGGCTAATGAGTTTATATAGCTTGTGTTTGTCACAGACTGTACTGCACTGATTTGAAGACACGCCGCTAAATTTATTCATCTTTGATTGTATGTGTGTATTTGTGTTAGAGATCACTTAATTTACTGAGCTCGTAAGAGTGAAGCGGCGAAAATCTTCCCTCACATCATGAGAGTTGCTCTTATTGTTTTCACTGATGTCATCCATGGAAGTGATCCTCAAACAATGCACACAAACACATGAAAAAAAATATCATATTCATTCACAAGTGCTCCCATTTAGATGGCTTGGTCACTCAAGTGCACACAATAACACACGATTGGTAACAGGAGGGAAAACAGGGAAGTCAGGACAAATTGTCTCCATCAAGCATGACACATCCATTTGACATCGCACCATGAAAAACGTGCTTAAGCAATCACAGTTTTGGCCAACATCAGAAATGTAATTGAACCCAAAACAATTTCAGGGACCAAATCAAGAACAGGGTGTAAAACCTGGTGATCCAAACTCAGCTGACAGGAGGCCACACAGGGGAACTGAACAAAGGCTGACAGACAGTGAGGGGAGGGTGGAGCTTATCACACACAGGTGAAGCACATCAGGGCGTAGCTAGTTATCGCTAAGGCGGGAAACACACACTGGGGGAGGAAGTATAACACCTGCATACATATGAGGAAGAGGAAGTTTCAAAATAAACCAGGAAATGATAACAGATAAAAATAAAATCACTCCTTTGGCAGATCAGGGCAGTGTTAGACTACTTTCACACATCATTGCCCACCCCCCCTCTGTGAACTAGATCTGACTATTTAATAACAGTGTTAACAGCAATAATCCCAGGGAATCTGATTTTACAGAATCAGACTTTGGTCACTTTCCTTTATGGTTCTAAATCAGATACAGATCAGGTTTTTTATTTAAATTCAACCTCAGTCTGAACAGCCATGTGACCCGTATCTGAATTCAATGTGACTTGTGCGTCACTTTAGATCGACATTCCTCAGAATTTCGCCAGGAGAAGGGGCGGGCGGTAGTAAACTGGCAAAAACAAACAGTATAGGAACAGTTTGCTTTTAGACTTATGTACAATCAATACTTGAGGGGTTTGTGTTGAAATGCAAATCAAAAGAAATATTAAACCGTAAATGCTCACATCTGTGGCTTCCATGTTTATTGCCGACTTCTTCTCCTTGTTTACTTCCTTAAACAGCGTTCAACTGCACATGCTGGTCACATCAGGGCCATAACCAGTAGACAGTGGAACCTGATCCAGGCCAGTTTTTCCAAGTTATGTGAACAGCTTCATAAAAAAATCTAGAAAAGAATCAGAATTGAGCACTAAGGCTTGCAGTGTGAACATAGGCTTAGATAATCACTATCAAGCCAGTGGAGGCCTTTGAATCAAGATTAAAAAGTTAAAGTTAATCAAGTTTGAAACAGGAATGTGGGTAAATGGTTTGTATTTGTATAGCCCTTTGCTAGTCCTGATGTACACTCAAAGTGCTTTACAGTATTACGTTCACCCAAACATTCATACAGTGCATCTATTTTCAGCACTTTATCTATGTGAAGGCAATTTAGGGCTCAGTATCTTGCCCAAGGACACTACAGCTCTAACCCCTGAGCCAATCATTAGTATGAATCTAAGTGTAACTGTTGTCCACAGATAATGCCCACATTACTGTTGTGAACACGTATGATGCAGCGTGTGTCTATGTCTGTGTATGATTTCTAATCTAACAAATGAATATATATCTTGTTTTTCAAGATACTTCAAAAGTGAGCGGCCCCAGGAGTGATTCTCCTGCCAGGCCCTTAGTAAAGACTCTGGAGAATGATCTTCCATAGGATTCACCATGAGCACATTCAAGCAGAGAATCTTGTGCTGTGTTGGTCATGTGTGAAAGACAGACTGGAGAACATCCAGACTTACTGCTGAGTCTGAAAACGTTTATATTCTGTCACATGGTGTTCTCCTTCCTCTGCCTTCTTCTCTGCAGCAAAGGTATCCTCATGTGTTGGTCTGGAGAGTTGACATTAAGGTCACGATCTCCCTATACAAATGAAATTGTCAGCCTTTGAGTGGAGCAATTTTAAAGGACAACTCACTTAATACTGAACTAAAGGGCACAAAATGTTGACACATTAGCATTTGTAAAGATGTTATGGCCCCAGTGTAGACAAACAGTTGGCCTTTACACATTTAGCAGACATGGGGCAACATTAGCTGTCAGAGATTTGACTTGAATCTGTCACTACATGCTGCAAGTCTTACATTACATTAAACAATCATTTGATACAGTAATGTGAAATAAATATGTATAATATAAAATCTAAAAATATTAGATGTAAATGTAAAATGATATTGAAAGAGATTCAAACTGTAGTCTTGCTGTATTCTCACTTTCTTTCTGTCCAGCTCTCTGTCCCTCTACCCCTTCTTTTCCATTCCCCTCTATTTGCTGATGCACATCATCCCTTTTTCCAGAGAAAGAATTGAATTTCACATTGATCGAGCCAGACGGTGGCACAGTTTCATCTGCTCGGCCAGCTGTGATTCCAACCTGAAATATGGGACCAAACCGTACAGCATGTCACAGTGTTTAGGAGCAATAATACCAGCGCTTAGCCAAGCCGAAGGTCTCCAATACTGACCTCTCATGGGTGATGATCCACCGCACTGATCAGTGTGTTTGTGTGTGTGTGAGTGTGCCTGTATTTACAGTACACTTTATCTCCACACACACACCTCAAGGTCACCCATTCATGTGAAAGGGTGACTCACTGAAAAGGAACATCACGTACGATGAACAGTTTCAGGGCCAAATGAGAAGCTCTAATGATTCGGAATAAATGGATGACAGGCATAAGAAATAAATGAGGGGGATTCAGTGTTGAGAAGATGCGTTAGGGAGGTTACTTTCCGCATGGTTTCTATTGCAACGATTGAATACGCAGACTTATTTCTCACAAACCCATTGAAATAGACAAAAGGTTATCCTACTTATCCAGGACATATAAAACTTCAACCCAGCAAGAGGCACAGTTTGCTTAAATGATCAAGTGTGATAGACAAGCAGGAGGAAGTGAAGCAAGAGCTGAAGGCACGGGATGAAAGGAAGAAGTGATTGGAAAGGCGAAGAGGAAGTGAAAGGATTCATTTGATCCCAATTACGACTTGATTGCTTCATGTGGCAGCTCATATCCAGCGTGTGAGCTGAGGCAGTATGTTGTGTCATGATGAGTGGCTTTTGATTGAGCTCTATCAGGCTGTTGACTCAGGTTCTGCTTGTGATAAATGGTGTTTGCTCTTATACTTAATGTTTTTGCTTCATTATTTATGGAGTGTGTTTAGTGGAATTCCTCCATATTTAATCATATTTTATTTATATATATATATAGATACAAAGAGAGAGAGAGAGAGAGAGAGAGAGAGAGAGAGAGAGAGAGAGAGAGAGAGAGAGAGAGAGAGAGAGAGAGAGAGAGAGAGAGAGAGAGAGAGAGAGAGAGAGAGAGAGAGAGAGAGAGAGAGAATTATTTTGATTTCACACCAAACCAAAAATGTTTGCCCAAACCAAACAAGATATGTAAATGTGCCCAGAACTGGACCAGACCAGTGTATGACTTGGCCATGGCCCTGGACCCATGAAGAATTGACAAATGTCAGACATTAACTCTGTACAGTCAGGAAAACCAGACACAGTGCCTGTGATTAATTGTGACTTTATCTAGGCCATTCCTTGCGGTCATGCTACACTCGTGTTTATGATAGGCAAAATACCTGCAGTGAGGTGCAGTGCTAATCACTGGAAGACTGGATGTAATTTTTTTTACACAATAATAAATTGAGCCTTTTGTTGGTGAAAAGAAGAACGTATAGTGTTAATGTTGATGGGTCCTAGATGTCCAAACAAAGTGTCCACAGTTGGTCAGGATGAGAGAACATCTTGTCTATACTCACCCTCAACACCGGAAACCCTCAAGGCTCTGTTCTCACCCCCTGCGTTACTCCCTCTACAAGAAATGGCTGTCATGCTCGGCTCCAACATGCTGGTACATTCACTGTGAGTTGTAATATAAAGCATTTCCCTGTCATTACAAAACAGGTGTTCGATGTGTATGTGACAAAAACATTGAACCTCACTGCAAATTTCCTCATTCGTCATTTAATACTGTGTTAACAGTGGTCACGTTTCAACTGATTCAATTTTTAAACACCATTTCCTTTTCTGTGAGTAATATTTCTACATGTTACTATTTTCTTAAAAAATATGCTATTAGCTACATTAATTTTGTGTTGGCCCATGAGAGATTTAATAAGCAGAAGCCCTTAAATCACTTGTTGCTGTTTGTAAAGTCTAATTGATGTGAATCAATGTTTCTCTTCTCCCTTCTGGATTTTGGCAGCTTGACTGTCCAAAGATTTTCTTCAGAGAGAATTTTAATGAGTAAATCAAGCTGAGAGAGGGTTTTCCATCCCCATTAGAAATTCTGCACTTGTTCACAACATAACTGTGTGACACTGATGTGTATAAAGATGATAGTTGATTATAATGGTTGAGTTAGCATCCATAGACCTGTCTGTGGTTAGATTTAGGCCCTCACGGTCTGGCTTGTTACAGAAAAAGTTCACAGTGGCTCCAGACAGAAGGCTACTTGTTTATTCACATTTAAGCAGAGGTGCACATTTCCTCTTATCTTAACCAAGTGCTATGAGAGTGTAAAAGATTTGCATCTATTTGTGTATTTGCATTTGATTTGTACGTAATCATGTAATCCCATCGTGAGAAACTTTGTATTTGTGTTTGCTTTGAATGCACAATTAAAAGTAACTTTTACAAACTTCTTTACTTTAAATTATGATTTCCTTTAATGCTTTCCATTCATTTAAAGTAAGCAAGTGTAATTTTATCACATCTCTGTCTCATCTTGTAGCTTCATTGAGAGAACTGATGAATGAAAAGGTTTTTATAATAACCCATGTTTCTACAGTAGCCAAGAAGGAAGGAACCACAGCCTGGCTCCAATATGAGCTTTTCCCATTATAACACTACCTGGGGGGTTGATAAGAGGAGTTTTTGTTTGGTTGCAATCTGCAACCTCACCACTAGATGTTAATTAATAATAATATCGTGTGTCCTTTGATGACTGAGATGAAACCTGACTCCTTCTCACTCACATGAATTATATTCATCAGTGACTTTGAGTATTTCACCTCTTTTTGTAATTCCACCATGTGAGAGAAAGGTGGGGATTTCCAGGTTTAATGTTCATTTTAATCTCAGTCAATTCCTTTTTGTGTTGAAGAGATGAATAATAAGTAGAGGAATCGGTTTCCTACAGCTAATGAACTTCCAACATCCCATATCTATCAGCCTATACAGTACATACAGTGTGTCTGTCTGTCCAGGCCTTACTCTCTTTGCAAGAGCTCATGCTTTGGATTCATGAGCTGGTCTGTGTCCTTGGGATTTCCTCCCAGGAGATGCTCCTCTCACACACTTTGTAAGTCTTTCATCAGCTTGAATATTATAGATAGAACAATATGGAATACAGAGGAGAGAATTATGAAACCAGGCTGGGGTGGAAGTAAGATCAAAGCAGTTTGTCATTTTTATTTAATATTAATTAATACCTTTATTCATTTAAATTTGTATTTAAATTTACAGGACCAAGCATTTGAAAATATAATGCTATCCGGTGTTTTTATGAATAAATTGTGTTGTCATTATGTAAAAGCAATGTTTTTTGATAATAATTTGAATGATTTTATTTAAATTAACAGCTAGCGTCTCTATTTTTTTTTCTAATCTGATACCACGACTTTTTTTCTCCACTTGAGGAAGGAAAATATTCATAGTTCACACAATCCATTTGAAATTCACATAAACTCTTTAGATGTTGAAATATCCGATCACGACTTGTGTTGTATTGACTGAGTGATGACTAAAAAATGACTCACAGCTTAAAAGTAAGTAGTAGTTGCTGATAGACTTTGACCAGAACATTGAATTAAATATTTGTTCTACTAGCTAATGTACTAAGCTACTAAAAGGCAGCAAAACTTCCTGTCATTCATCTCACTCCTCTCACTGTTTCTTTATTTGTGATGCATTTACAAAGAAAGCTTAATTATATAAATAATAAATTAGCAAAATGTAAAGTTTGTTGAAAATCTGATTGCGTTGCAGAAGTTTGACTAGTTTGTTTTCATAAGATTTCCAGATACATTTTGAAACTGGGTGTATCTCGCAGCTGCAAGACAATAATGATGATTGTAATTGTTTTAGACCGCTCTATAGCTCCACTATAGAGTTGGTTTTGTACAGTATGTGTTAGTATGCACGCCTGCATGTGTGTGTATCTGCACTCCTGTATTATGCATGCCTTTTTCCAGCAGTCTCATGACATTGTTCTGCAGCAGTATAGACAGCTTGAGGTCTCTCTCACTTTCTTTTTCTCCAAGCCTCTCGACCTGTTTGGGCATCAGCAGCGTTAAGAGGCACACTGGACCCTGTGACATCAGTGATTACTTAGCACGACAGTACATGGAGCCCAGGTCCCCCGGCTGGTTCCTGTCTGCTCTTATATTCTGCTTACCGTAACACGAATCTGACAGTGAACAAATTGACTGTGAGTGTGTGTGTGTGTGTGTGTGTAAATATATTTATATACTGTGTGTGTGCCTGATAAATTGTTCTGTCGTATTGGTTTCAGTTACAGTACGGATATTCAATACGAAGCCCTATATCTGCAGTTTTGTCACTGTGCTGATAATTGATAGTTACTTCACATATCTATTATATTTTCTATGTCTCTGCCATTTCTCAGCTTGATTTATGACAGCA
This sequence comes from Limanda limanda, assembly GCF_963576545.1. Lineage (NCBI taxonomy): Eukaryota > Metazoa > Chordata > Actinopteri > Pleuronectiformes > Pleuronectidae > Limanda > Limanda limanda. The sequence goes on from NC_083653.1 coordinate 19,740,218, forward strand.
GACGCCCACTAGAATTCCTGGACTGGATGAAAATCTATGTGAAGATGTTATAGACCAGGATGCTGGGTAGACTTTGAAACTGTGTGTGTGTGTGTGTGGTGTATTTGATTGTTTCCATGAATTATTTGTTTATCTACAGGTGACAGCACTAATTCATCAACAGTGGCATTTTGAAAACATTGACGTGAAAGTGTCAGGGTAATCGCAACAGCTAATGCATGCATTAATCTACCGAAACATCAAAGTTAGTTTAATGGGTACAAACAGATGATAAATCATGCTGCATGTTCCACGTCAGTCCTAAAAAAGCAGGCAAAGCATGAAAGGATAGAACATGATATAGTAGTTCAATCTATAAGTCCATCAACGTGGGTGTCATGGTGGTGTATGGGTCCAATAACCTACAGTAACAGCAATATGTTATTTATCATTTCTTGTCTTCTTCTTTACGCTCACAGCATAAAATCTTTTTCTTTTGATTCTGTGATTCTGTGTTCTTTTAGTTGAGGTTATTTTGTCTTGAATTGCCGGCTAATCTTTTATCAATCTGCTAGTTTTTTATCTCTGTTACACTAAAATTAGCGGGAATATGCAGGCTGTTCAATGTCACATAAGCACCAAAATATTACACATTCTTTCATCTCGCTGTCGTGCCAAATTTTCCCTCTAGACCCTGTGTCGTTTTTCCATTACTGTAGATCAGAGCCAGATCAGAGTCAGATCAGAGTTTGTGTCATTTGAACCAAGAGTCAATGCCAATTTAATCCATTCTAATTGCAGACAAAAGTTAGATCTTAGCAAGTGTTAGTTTGTTTTCTAGTGGAAAAGTTTTTTTTAGTATACTCTGCTCTACTGACGCTAGTAACCATTTTTGTATTTTACTGATGTTTTATCTGTATATGTTCTATGAATTGGCAGTGATTCGTACACACAGGCTCAGCAGGACCCTGGAACTTCCTGTTCTCATGCATCTTCAATGTCACTGTCATCCAGTCTTCCTTCTCCTCCTCGTCACTATCACTGATCTGATCAGGAGCCCCAGCGACTGCAGAGTCAGTCGTGCCGTCATCGTGGTGCCACAGAATGAAGGGTTGGCTGTGAACTAAGGAAGCTTCATGTACCGGAGCTGCAATTGCTTGCAAGAATGACAATTTTTTGTATAACTAGTATAACAAGAAGGACGTGCTCCTAAGTTGAAACATTGAGTTCATAAAGATCATTGGGTGTGCATGGAAAATTCATCAAGTTAAGGGTTTTCCCATAGCAAAGTGACACAAGGAGACATCTGCAAGGCAAATGGTGTTGTTGTTGTAAATGTTTTAATTTGTAGAAAAAGAATAAATGGCTCTGTGATCATAATTTGGTTGAGGCTTTACCAGTAAGAGGAACTGATAAATTAACCAGTGTTGGCGATGCATGAGTGAATCAAGCTGAGCTCTAAGTTTATTAAGGTTTGATCTTTTATCCCAATTAAAAAAGATGCCGAATGAAATGAGATAGTATTTTATTACTAATAATTCATAATTCATAATTTATTCATACTTTGTCATTTGCCATTACAGCGGCAAATGGGATAGAAAAAAATACACATAAGGGTATATTAAAACAGCACAGACAGAAGAAATCTCCTAATGCAGATACACTAGATCATCCATGACAATTAAAGCTCTGAGTGCATTGGATTAGCTTAAAAAAATGATAAGTGTGTTGTTGAAATGCTGGATTTTTACCATCATACAATCAGACCTCACTATCTCTCTCCTCCCGCTCACTCAGATTCATTGTATGAGCTGGTGTGCTGATACTGTCAACGCTGTCCTCTCACAGAAACATCAGTGTCAGCACGCGGTAACTATTCCACAGCCTGTGTATCATGTCTCAGGCAGAATGTGCACCAAACCGCCTCACTTATTGTTGGTCTGACATTTGCACTGCACCCCTGGGCGAAGAAAGACTCTGTAAAATACCAAGCGTTATGTAAAGGCCTGTCCAGATGGGATTAATTGTACCAGAAGAGGTCAAGTTAGTCTTGTGTGGGGAAGCATTATTTAATAAAAGAAAAAGATGTGCCTCAGCAGTCTGGAGGATTATAACTGCAAACGATTCATCCAGGACAGGACGTTAACTCAAATCACTGTCCTGCCCTCACAGACTCAACACCATCCTGACATGCAGCCCTGTCTGTGAAGGCTTTAATGCTGCATTCAATGCAAGAGGGGAGAAAGAGTCAATTACAGTGGTAAGCAACCAGCAGTATTGCCCTTTACACCTTGAGAGTGCACTGTTAGCCCTATTGAGGAACATTCATTTATCCCAGTTATTGACACCAGCATCCACCTGAAAAGACATTGTTCTCCTCTTGTGTTTAGCGCTCACCCTGTATGGACCAGCGTTGTTGTGTTCAAAGCTGTTGTTGAAACGGTATGTAAATTACCAGCTGATGTAACCAACAGCAACTGTGTCAGACCAGTTCAAACACTGTGACTCGAGGGAGTAGTCCCATTCTAAAGATAGATACAATACGCTTTAATTGGCTGTGTCTTCTGCTGGCTTGTACATTGTAAAAGACAAAGTCAAATATTCAAGTATTTAAAGCTAGGGTTGGTAATCCTAGAAAAGCTAGGACCCCCTCCTACCCCCTTGCACCAGCCCTCTCGTGAAAGCTACACCCCGATGAACAAGACATGACAACTGCTTGAAGCCGACTTGTCCCTGAGTTGCTAGCTTACTCCTGACTACCATCTCTGCTGCAGCGATGCATGTCTCTCCAGCTTAAGCCTCGCATTGATTTGTCAACGTTAAGTTATTTTTAGATTCCGGATTTTCAATCTGTACTACACTTGCACATTTTAAATAAAGTGCGATGATGACATAATAACTACCTAACTGGTGTCGACTTCCACATCAGCACCATCCATCACACTGTCTGTATTTGTTTTTTGCAATTGCCTCTTTGGCAGGTAAACAGCATCTATTTTTAGGTGTGTTAGTGTATATTCATGATGACAGGGATCATTGTTCATCTTGCCTCTGATACACTTCCAAATAATGTTTATTTTACTGAATAAGAGGAACCCTTGAATACCTCCCACATAATCATCAAATAGAGTCGGTCTCATGTGATTATCCTCGGTCACAACCCTTAGGACCATATCCGCGGCAGGTATAGCAATAATAAATACATGGTTCAAATGATGGAATCTTCACTGTTGTTTGGTTTATATATGAGCAGCAGTCTCCTATTTTAAAGTCCTGTGTTGAGTCAACCCATCCACCATAACCTATGCATAACATGTACTTTGGTAGGTTTCTGTATATACAACCATTACAGAGTGTCCTCCATTGCTCCTGTCATGATTACAACTCCTGATAATGGTCAGCTAACACATATTAGTTGCTTGTACCGACGACCTATAAAGCTTTTGAGTGGACAAATTCTAGATGTCTGTACAATTCAGTTTAAATGATAAAATCTTGACTATTACTGTGGGATAAAACAATAGATTTACTTCAAGATAATTGATATAAGCAGTGGTCACACTAATGTCTTTATACGTTTGATCAGCATCCAAACTTAGATATACTCGATGACATAATATTACATTGTCCTTTATATGTCTCACCACGCGGACATTTTACCGTGTTAAAGCAGCAAAGAGGCAATAGTGAAATACACTCTAGGTAAAGGTAATAAATGAATACAAAATACAATACAAATACAAGACAATGTCAAACTTGTGAAATATGTTCAATCTAACAGTATTGCAGTGGTTTAAGAGTAAATACAACAGAATAAATAACTGTATATAATGTCAAAATTTTAATCGTCCTTTTTGTTTAATTGTTTTCTGATTTCTGTTTATTTCTAACCTAATTTTCTCAGGCACGAAGTCTGTTATTTCTACACTCTCCACATTTTCTTATTTTTAGGACAAAAACAATCTCAATCTGCTGCAATTCCAGCAGCAGGGATTTCCTAAGATATAATCATACTAATCACATCGGGAGCACGGTGATGAAATTTTGCTGATGTAATTTTTACTGCACGTACACAACAATCATGTATACATTCTCACATGAAATAACAAATACCTTATTATTCTCACATAAAGAGATGCAATTTTCAGCCCAGGGGCACTTATTGGTCCATACCGCTTTCCTGCGAAACGCATGTTCAGCAGAACAGTTTCTGCATCGTGGCTTTATGCTGTGACTGGATCAGAATAATTACCATCGCCTGTCTTTTAAAGCTGCTTTGTGCCATGAGTCAACCTGAAGAAAAAAGCCATGGATCATTTGAATGATCCTGCGATCAAAAGGTTTATCTCATGTTATGATATGTGTAAGAAATGCACAGAGAACCTCAGACAGGACAAATCAGGAGACCCAGTTTGTGAAGCATCACAGTTAATCTTACATGACCTTACTTAATGGGAATCATGATATCATCATCAAATATTATAATAATGGGTTCTCTGTGTTAAGATACACATATAAATGACTCTGGGGGCACAGACTACATGTTCCATATGGATGATCGGCACATCATACCCTGGGTACACATGAGCTTAGGGAACATAAGGGATTTCGCACTGACATATTCCACAGCCCTTATGCATTATACATGTTCCCAAGCTGCATTGTAATGACTCGAGAAAGGCTTGCTGCTGCCTTCAAAATGACTGCATACGTTTTGATTTATATGAGTTATCTTATTTTTCAAACACATTTTTTACATTTATCTGTTAAATTACAGTCTTGTAACCTAGAAAATAAAATGAATGTAAACACCTTAGTTAATCTTCATTCACTTGTAAACCTGAGTGTTTGGAATTTCCTGTTCTCTTGTCCTGTGTTGATGCTCTGGAGCTACTACGGAATTATTCCTTGTCATTAGTGACTCCTCCTTAAACAGTTTTTCAGTATACTGTCACTTTTTTATTGTTTGTGTGCTGGACGTTGTGTTTTTTAGTCAATGGTGCAAAGTGAAGTTAGACAACTTTGTGTTCATCCTACCTGGTTTGGCCATTCCAGCTGGTGTTACACAGCAACTGGTGACAAGGGGAGAGGAAATCAGGAGTCACACCCCCACTGGACATGACTGTACACAAAGTTGAAGCCTTTTTTAAGTAAAATCTCCCAGAAAGTCCCAATGACACAATTAGACCACATGTCAAACTCCAGCCAGCCACAGTGAGTGACACTCAATTACTGCAGGCCCTTTGGAGCTGTTCTCAAATTGTCCTCCTTGGACTAAAAAATTCTAATTTCCATATGAATTTATCCCATCATTTCTCCTGGCGGCTGACTGTGGCTTGATGTGTTCCTTTTTTCTTTATTTTTTACACATTCCTAATTTCCCCCCAAACAGGCTTATCCGAGCCAAGAGGGGGTCCAGGAGAGAGGAGTTCAGGCAGCTGCCAGAGCCAGACGAGCATTTCAAACTACAAGTTTGGATGAAGGGGTTTCTTTTACCCTAACTGAGATCAACAAGCAGCGCTGCTTTACACTGATGGGGGAAAGAAAAAATCACACCAAAGCTGCTCTGCATTCTGGAGATAACAGAGTTTTTACAGAAAATGTCAGCAGGCGACGTTTTCAGCCAAAAGAGAGCTTTGTGGGCAGAGGGAGGGGAGCAGTGTTTGATGAGCCCAAGTCATCAGCCATCTGGAAAACAATGATGAGCAGGGTCAGGGGCTGCATCCAACACTATACAGAGTGTGTAGCTGCGTGTTTCCAGTGTGTATTCAAATGTATTATCTTGTTTGTGAAGATGCTTGTTTGTCTCATCAGGAATATAGTAGTGTGTGTGTGTGTGTGTGTGTGTGTGTGTGTGTGTGTGTGTGTGTGTGTGTCAACTGTCGTTATTAGTTTATTTGTTTGTCTCTGCATCTAAAGTATAGAGTAGGCATTAAGTTAAAATTTGTTTTGCTTTTTTAAACCCTGTTTTGATATTGGAAATATACTTTTATATGTAAATATGAATGCTTTCTAACCTGTTATAAGTAGTTTTTGTGCAATTTCAAATTTTGCTGTTGTATGTAGAATTCCCAAATACAGGGTCAACAAATAACATCTTCAAGATGAAATGTTGTAAAAAATAAAATCAGTACACCAGTCGAGAGAACAATTGAGGCTTCGAAGATTATTGTTATTCACTTGATGTTTTTAAATTTATGATAAAAAGAGTTAATCAGGCACGTGTATTTTGTATATGTTCAAATGAGATTCTATACTTTATATATTGAAGCCCATTTCTGCTTCTACCAAGTCAATGGATTCACTTCATATACATACTTCATCAGCACAGTGCTTACAGACGGGCACTGTGCACCTTCTGCAGATAAGTAGGTTAAACGTCATCCTCATGGGCACCTCAACTGTAATTACAGAGGAGAGGAGCAGCATTAATCATTTACTGTCATTGACTGTCAGAGGGCTGGATGTCGTGAACCTATTCACAAAGCTCAAGTCTCTACCTTTCATTTCTCTTCTTCTGTTCATCATCCCTGAAGGTGATGTATTTTTTTAACTGTATTTCATGTTTATATGTGTGTGTATCTTTGTAATAAATGTATATATATATATATATATATATATATATATATATATATATATATATATATATATATATATATATATATCCAAGATCTTCAGTAAGGCTTAGCTAAGCTAATATCTTTGTTCTTGTAGCTTGTCTCGTGGTCATTCTTCCAGTCACCGAACCATTCAGGTGGATTCACAGTGAGTGCCAACCAGGCCCCTTTTATCTTTATTCTCTCCCAAATATCCACTGAACATTTGGCTTTTCTTTAATTCGGTGTGCTATTTGTTTAATTGTCGTGATTGGTTGATGCTTTGGTTCAATGAAGTATTGAGCAATCACACAGCTTGTGTATGGACATTAGTGCACATTCTAATACTGTTGGTTTTCATATACTGCAGTTTTATTTGCCATGTATAAGATGTGATGAAGTGGATGTGAGAGGGTCGGGTGGAACACAACAGTTTTGCAGAGGCAACATCTGTGCTGGAGGTGTGGACAGTAAAGTCCTGTTATTTTTGTCTGCTGTCCTTTCTGCCATTGTTCTGCAGATTTGCAACAAAGTGACCCTTTACCTTGTCTGATACTTTTAATATGAGAAACCGTAAAGACTTACAGTCGGATGTTTTATGTTTTGTGCTGGGAGTCACTGTCATGTCTCTGTCATTGGGATAAGATGAACCTTGAGGAAGACTAGGTTCTAAATTAAATAATAACAATGAGCAAAACGTGTTAAATGCTCTCTACCATATTAGTCAAACCAAAGAACTTAAAGTAAAGTACAATAGAAACATCCCAATGTAGTTGTACATTAAGATCTTTCGTTTGTCTTGCATGCACGTTGGACCAAAACCTTCTCACGACAGATGTATGTCGTAATAAACGTATTTATCGAGTCTCAACCTTCGTTTCTTGTCTTTCTTGTCTCATTCCTGTACAGGCACCGCGATGCCAGTTGCTTGCCCTCCCTCCCCATGTGTACAGGCAGCTACAACTGTTTGCTAACCAAGCATCTGCTACTGCTGAACAACACTAGAAAAACGTGTTTACAATAAGAAGCCTTTTTTCTCCTTTTCAGATGAAATACTGTCCCATACAACACGGAGCCATTCCAGGACAGTCTGGGAAAAAAGTTGAATTAGTGTATTTGCAATGTCACATTGATTCATGGTCCTCTACAGAGAACACAGACAGTCTACTCAGATGATTACCTTCTGTTTCAGAGGAATAATGAGGCAGCACAGTGGCTCAGTTGATAACACCATCACCCTTAAGCAAGAAGGTTTGTATGCCAGTTTTTAAATGGTTTAAACCAGAGCATATCCAGCCCTGTCCCTGCAGTTATACCAACTTACCCATTATTCCCCAGGTGGGATTTATTCGTGACATTGTATCAGCAGTGTATTTGACGAACTCTGTTCATTGTCTGTTTTTATGGCTCTGCACCTGCTCCTCAAGTGCACACATACATCACATTTATCTCACCATAAACTGCTTACTCCACTTTGATTTATTAACTTAATTTAATCAGACTGGAGGCAGTTCAGCTTCAAATAAAAAAATTATGTAATTTGAATGTTGGGTTTAGTGTTCTACTGATGCCACACAAGTTTTTACTGTTTGTTTTTTGTTCTTTTTTGCTCAAGGAAATATACAAAGTGACTAAGACAGTTTAATGTGTTCATCTCTGTAACTGCTCAATCATTCTGCTACATATAGTTGATGTTTAGGCCTTTACAGCTGTGGCATATGGTGACTTTTAAAGATAGGCAGCCAGAGCTGAGAAACCAACCACAGCCCTCACTACACTGCAAATAGCACGTTGCTACTGTTGAAGTCATTTTCTAATGAGCAAAGTAGTTTTCGCACACATTTCTGCACATGTATAACAATTTGTGCAATATCACATCTGATCTTAGAACTGTGGAAGCTGAGTCAAAGGCAGCTGGACAAGCATACTTGTCTGTAGCTGTTTATAGCGTGTCCCTCATAATCCCAGGAATATCTCTCTACTTTTCTGTACAAGCCCAAGACTTAGTCAATGGGACATGGCCACGGAAATGATAGAGCTGGTACTCAAGCTAGCTTTGTGGCCACAAGAGGGTAGTAAATTGCAAGATAATGAGATAAAATAATCTTTATTAGACTCACAACGGGGAAATTAGCTCAGTTACAGCAGCAAAGGGGATAGTAAAATAAGAAGCATCAGTAAAAGTCATAAAATAAGTAAACATGCAGTGAAAATATACAAATAATAAAAGAAATATTACCAATATAAACATAAAAAAACATGCAACATGAGATCCTTTATGGGACAGAAAACTGATGGTAAATGGTGTGTTTTATACAGACCTTATATAGTCTTGATGACCACAGTGCATCTATGTGCAGCACTTCGTCCATCAATCACACCAGGGGCAACTTTGGGTTCAGTGGCTTACCCCCAAAGAATGTTAGCACATGAAATAGAGGAGCTGGGGATCGGGGGATCGGGGGATCGGGGGATCGTTGGGTCAGTTTTGCTGAAATGGTTGACATGGTCAAATTATTCAGCGTCATTCAGCTTCTTCAGCTCCAGGGATCAGAGAAGCAGATGATCAATGGCAGAGTTATGACACAGTTTAAAAGGTTAAATGCAGCCGATGAAGGTCAAAGCTTTGTTGGGGAGTTTAGAGTCTAAGATCGTCACTGATCGATAGATTGTAGTCATTATTAATCAGGCTGTGAGATGGCTGACTTCAGGCAGCTCACCCTGCAAATCTAAAACATGATCTTCAAAAATACACAATTGGATAATCAAAGTAGAACCACAGTATCATTAGATGGCTCACATTTTCGTTCTTCATTGGGATTTTCCCCTTGTGTCTGACTAAAGTGTGAACACGCTCATTCTACATTTTTTATTAGGAAAAACATATTAATGTTGACTCCAGATTCAATCTCTTAGCATGTGAGGCCTGAGCAGAAATCCAGATTCATCACACCAGGATACGTTTTTTTCAGTCTTCTACTGTCCAGTGATGTAGAGTCTGTGTCACTGCAGCCTCACATTGCTGTTCTTGGCTGACAGGAGTGAACCTGACGCCGTCTCTGCTGTTGTTGAACCATCAGCCTCCATGTTCAATGAGTTTGTTCAATCTGAGATGTCACTTTGTTCACCATCGTTGTAAAATCCCACAATTTACTCCAGATTCTGATATTTTTTACCTGAAGTGTCTCTCCTGTATCTTCTGATGTTATGCACTTTAGGCACTTATGCCACACATTTGGCCAACTGGGTAGTTGTATAAATAAGCAGGTGAACAAGTGTGTTTTAAAAAGTGCTTACCAATTTTATAATATAAAAGGTACAACATAAACCTCTATTACAGGAACACAGCATTATGAGGAAATAACCTGATCTTTTATGAATGTACTGCTCCATGACTGACATGCAGTCAGGGTTCAATTATATAATTATTATCATTATTATAAGTGGAAGTAGTATTATTAGTTTAAATAGTTCATAATTTATGTTGTGGGGAACATGGAGTTGAACTGGTGACGTTGGATTCACTCTCACATACACACTCGCAGAGAATTTCAAAAAATGTCTAAATCGCTTTGGATGCAACTGAGCTGCGCTTAGATTTTTTATTGGGGACAAGAGCACAGTGTGAGACTAATGAACAAATCTAATGATACTACTTTTGCTCCTAGATTCAGTGAAGTTAATGGAACAGTCTGCCTGGAAAGCAGCATCAGTTTCCTCTAAACCCTCACAGTTTGATACACAACCCTGACTTCTCAACAGCAAAAATATCAAAACATATTTCTTACTTATTAGAAAATAGTAGCTGGTGGTAGCTGACTCGGTTGACCTAAAACACATTTATTTTCCAAAACGATCAATGGGCAGCCCCACACATAGTTTCAAAGTGTGTGTGTGTCATTCGACGGATAAAAGAAAGGTCAGAGTGGCTTTTAGAAGATAAGATCAATGAACTGTGAGTACTCCACTCTATAAAAAGAAAATAGACATCATGGCACACAGCATGTTATTTAAGTCCCCAAAATATGGAATTGCATTGGTGTCTGGATTCTGAGAACACCATAGATTTAATCTAATTTAGTTTTATTTGTTTAGCATCAAATCAAAACCCACATCTGAAGGCACTTTACAGAGTGAGGTCAATATTATAGAGCAGCTCACACCAGGAGCAAGCACCTGAATGTGGCGATTAAAAAAAAAACTCCCCCATAACGAGGGGTCGACCTCACTGCATGAGTTGAATAGAGGAAAAAGGGGGAGAAGAGAGAGGAGAGACAAGAAGCACCTGCATACGCTGCTTTATTTAAAGGAGACATACGGTGCCTTTAATTTTTCCTTTTCGTCTAATCAGAACAACCTACAGAAACTTTCTTTGTTTTTGTCCCATGTGAAAATAGACCTCATACCATACCTCAACAACAGAACACAATATCCTAGAGGAGATATAATTACACACACTAGTTTTTACTGTAGATGTCTGATGTTATTTGGGGGCCAAACAATTTTTGGATTTCAGTTACCAAACACAGACACACACCAGGGCAGGAAGGTACAGAGGGACACAGGTGTAAGAACAGGAAACACACTGGGCCAGGATGTAAAACAGCTGCAGACACATGAGGAAGGACATCGATACAAATAAAACAGGAAGTTCATGCATAAAGTCACTCAAGGGGCAGATCAGGACAGGCAAAGCATGTAATTATCGGAGGAAATGAGCATGCACTGATCGCACAGCGCTAAGGTGTTATAGCCAAGTGAGTTAGTCGATTTGGCAGCAGGGATTTTACAGTAACTTTGTATCACTGTACAGAGGCTAAGGACTCAGAGACAGGATTTGGAAGAACACAAAGTTCAGTGAACAAAAGATATCAGAGGTAGCAAAATTGAGAAAGGCTTGTGTTTAATCATCTAAATTTTATGTTCTTTACCCTGGAAGGGGCCCTTTATATTTAAATACTAATCTTTACACCAGGAGTGGGTCCTCTCTAAGAAAAAAAATAGGACTTAAATGTTCAAATGATATAATAATGTGAGAAAAAAATACATGGTGAAAACCTTATTTAAGTTCTGAAAAATGATATGTGTGCATTCGACAATCAGGGGATTGAAACAACTTTTATACGTTGTATTTAGGTCTGATGATGATATTTATATTAAGTTGTTTTGATATTTATATTTATATTAATATGGTTCTGACGACAATGTTGTGAACTGTCACAGTCATGCATCACAGTTGAATTATCAGTTTTGTTGTGCATATGTTATTCTTGAGCAAATCTCTTTTTCCTGCACTTGAGATGTAATCTACGTTTCTACATGCAAACAAACAGGAAAGAGATTATGAAGCAGAAACCAAAGTCTAAACATTCATAAATGTGAGCATTGTCAAGGTAATAGTCCTGAACTAGCAGCCCTAGACCACAGATGTGGGGTCATTCAGTGTCATGGAGTCATTCAAGTCACACTCCCCACCTCTTTGAATGAGTCAAATGTTCCTCTGGAGCGTGAAGTCAGGATGCAGTGGAGTCAGTTCACTTCCAGTGGTGTTATGTAACTGTGTTTGCCATGTCTGTCAGTGTGACTGACTCCAGCTGTCATCAAGCTGTCGCACAGCCTCGTCCTTACGTGGAAGCTTCTCCACTTTCTCCCTGCGTCAAATAACCAAAATATTAGAGTGTGACATTGACAGTGTGCACTTCAAACTCGTAAAAACATTTAACAAAGAACAGTTGTGAGACATACTGATGTGCTTTCTTGAGTTCGAAAGTTAAAAGAGAACGAGATACAATATGAAAAGTTACTTCCTGCAAGACAATGAAGATCAGAAAAATTAGACTGCTGACATACAACAACTGACCAGGCATCAGGAATGCAACAGTAAACATGTTTCTCTCATTTATGGCTTTATCTTTTGTTTTTGTTCGGTTCAGTTTTGCCACTTGTTACCCAAGTATTACTTTTTCGTATGAATTTTTCACTCATATTCAAATATTTTAACTTGAGTAGATTAAAGTTACAGTGGGTAGAATTTAATGATATCTAGAGGTGAAGTTGCATCAAATAACCAAAATATTAGAGTGTGACATTGACAGTGTGCACTTCAAACTCGTAAAAACATTTAACAAAGAACAGTTGTGAGACATACTGATGTGCTTTCTTGAGTTCGAAAGTTAAAAGAGAACGAGATACAATATGAAAAGTTACTTCCTGCAAGACAATGAAGATCAGAAAAATTAGACTGCTGACATACAACAACTGACCAGGCATCAGGAATGCAACAGTAAACATGTTTCTCTCATTTATGGCTTTATCTTTTGTTTTTGTTCGGTTCAGTTTTGCCACTTGTTACCCAAGTATTACTTTTTCGTATGAATTTTTCACTCATATTCAAATATTTTAACTTGAGTAGATTAAAGTTACAGTGGGTAGAATTTAATGATATCTAGAGGTGAAGTTGCATATTGCAGCTGAATACCCCACACCTCATTCTCCCCTGCCATACATGAAAGAGAACCTGTGGTAGCCTTCAGTTGTCATAAATACTTGAAGGGTGTATAGTTTGTCCAGTCTGGGCTACTACAAGAAACATGGCGGCCTCCGTAGAGAGGACCCCCCCTGATTTAAATAGAAAGTATTTCAATATAAAAGGCCTATAGGGTAAGTAAAACAACAATTTGTATAATTTAGATGAAACACACTCGTAACAACATCACTAGTATTATTTTACTTTCTGTCAATAGATCCCTTTCACCTATATCTTACAAACTGACTGGACCTTTAAGCAAATAACGCAAAATTGGCGTTGGTCTTTGCGAAGGCTTTATATATCTTGGTTTGTGTTTGGTGCAAACGCACCATTAAAGTCAGTAGATGTGGCAGGACTGCGATATAGAATTAAATAATCGGCCATTTACAAACACTTCATTGAAACAGTCTCAAGTTTCTGTTGCAGATTCACAGGCTCTGTTACCTATAGGGTTCTGGTATAACCTATTGGATGATTGTGATTATGTGTAAACCATATTTTTTACAATACTGAGCAAAAATATGACACATTGTAAAGTGCAGTGTACCAGTATAAATGTACGTGCAAATGAACATTTCTAATAAATTGCAGAGCTTTGTTTAGGCCACGTTTTGAACCTTCAAGGTCATCTTAAGTGTGAAGCTTACAAGAAGAGCAGCCATTTGTGCAGTAAGTGCACTCAACCATCTCAGTGTCACACTTCTCTCTGCAGCTATTGCAATAACAGGCCGATTTTGAGTTGTCAGCCAATCAGAAGCAAGGCTCAGAGCCTCTGCGACCTCTGTGAAAGAATTTTGAAATATGTGGTTATTGAATTGAGTCAAAGCAGTGGTGTGTGACCCACAGAACATTAACTCAGTAATTAGAAATGTACATTAGCAAATGTTAATGAATGAAAGATACATTTGCATAGGATTTCTCCATGTACATCATTGGACCATTGTCTCTTTAGTTCTCTTCCCAGTTTGGGAAAATGATTGGCCTGAGGCATATGCCCAGCCCAGCGGTGTGTGAGTGATATCTATGTGTATGAATGGTGTCTTCTAAAATGATCTTATCTCCTTTAGTTAGGTAATAGTAATCGTCATTAAAACCCAGATGAAGGCCAGAAGCTATAATACTTGTCATTCCATTGCCGCTTTTACAAAAAAATGGGTTTCAATATTGTAACCCATTTTGTAATCCAATACAATTGATTCAAATTTTAGTTGAAAAACCTCATTTACACTGTGTTTTAGCGTAAATTTCCTCTGTGATCCTACTCTTAGGGTTAGCTCGCTTGCTGATTACAAAGATTCGAGAACAGGCAGAACACAGAGTCAGGCAGAGTAACAGAGTGGAACGTGCTGATGGCATTTGTATCACTGTGGGTGTACAACAATCTGATGGAGTCTCATGAGATGAACCAGGCTTAATATACTGATGCAGGCTTCATGAGTTGATTGCAGAATGCAGCTCATGTGTACAGGTGAATCGGCTGGGGAACATGAACCAGGAAGCCACGCCCAGCAAGCCACACAACACAGGCAGAATGTGGACACACAACACACAGCAAAGAAGGAGGAAAACAGAAAGAGAGTTAAAAAACAGTTATACACAGTACTTTGCATGCAAAAGAAAAGGTAAAAGAGGAAGATGGGAAGAGAAAGAGCTGAGGAGGTGGGACGTGTGCCTTAGATAAGAGGAGGAGTGAAGGGGATCAAGGAGAGAAGTCGTCTGGGATTAATTAGAGTGGACTGAGTGTCTGACTCTTTCACAATGTTAATGCCTTGTATCAGCAGTGGACGGTGATTAACTTCATGCTTTGTGTGTATGTGTGGGAGAGAGAGATCAGCTGGCTGAATACTGCAGTTCTATAGAGTCTATCAGCCGGTTACAAGACATCAGTCACTACAGAGGACGGGATAATGGGATGGGGTATGAAAGAATATGATGATGACAGAATAATACAAAGAGCACAGCAGGGAGCAGCCACACACACAGACTGAGCACAAGCACACACACACACACACACACACACACTCACACACACACGTTGCTTTAACGGTGGACAGTGGATGTGCCTGATGCTTGGTGCTGGTGCGATCGTCACACACAATTGTGTGTCCCACTCAGGAGACACAACATAGCTGGCGTTGATGCAAGGATGCCAAGCAATGCTAAAGGGAGGTACACAGGAAATAAAACACCACAATCTGATGAATACAGACCAGGTTCATCAGCTGCTTCCTATCTTCAGACACATTTTGATGACGGGACATGTCTTTGCATCAATGTGATTTGATATTGATTATTTGTTAGAATGTGATTTGATTGGCTTGTGCCTGAGCTGCGGCTTAAAAAGAGAATGAGCAACTTTTCAGATTTTCACTTTTGTAGCTTCCAACACCTATGAAAACACGCACATGCAAACTTGATTCGATGCTAGACAAAAGCAATGAAAGCAATGAAAACCAGTAGGACCTCCCATAAACTTTTTATATACTTAACTCTACCATAGGTTTTCATTGGCTCAAGCTCTTCTTCAGTATGTATAGACTTTCCTAGGTGGTCTTTGAGTGCACATCGGTGACATTAATGCAGTCGAGTAAAAATAACAACATTTCCTTGTCAGCTGTTGTGGAGTATGTGTATGTAATGTCTCATTTTATATTTATCTGTTATGTCTTCTCATAAATATTTTGTGCAAAACAAGTAGTTTGACTTAAAAAGTGCCTCTAAGCTGAGCAAATAACTTTGACTACCTTGGACTCAATTTCCAATAAACCCCCCCCCCCATCTCCTGTTGCTACTTCAAAAAAGCATAGCCCAACCCATCCTGCTACACTGCTTCTACAACATGCTCTCTGTCACCAAGATAAACACACACACACACACGGGCATGACACTCACGGCTCTTCCACATTCATCCCACACCCAAAATCACAGACCTGAACGACAGAGCCTTTACCCGCCCACACTCACCATAGCAGAACATACAGACCACCCCCGTAGTCAAAACTTTACATTACTGACATCCGGATGCAGGTACAGAACACTTATATAGAGAAGGGCCCGACTCAGTAGAAGCTTTTATATCCTCTGCCGTTGCAGCACTCAATAAATTGCCACAGTGAATTATGATTTGTCTTCGCAGGTTTTATGTTGCATGTGATGTTCGGTAGGTTGCCCACGGTGAAATGTGTCCTTTTGTGTTGATTGTACTGAAATGACTGTGATAACAAATTTCCCCCGAGGGGACAATAAAGTCTCATCAACCTAGTCTCCTAAAAATGACATTTATATCCACAGATTTATGTTTTCTATTAACACAATGACAATACACATGATATAAAATGTTCATATTATTGGTTCTCAAGATCATGGAGGCTCAGGACATTTATGCAGCGACAACATATCTGAGTGCAGAATAAGGGAATTTGCAAGGACTATTTGATGCATTTCATGCAAATAACCAAGTGTGAAATGAAGAAATACTGCTTTCAAAATAAAAGATTACACACTTGAATATAAGGGCAAGAAACTCCACATCATTGGTGTCACCTGAAACACAACTAAAAAACTTGGTATTAATGAGGGATCAAATACAGGACAAATATGTTGGGAATGAGTGAGTAAATGAGAAGCATCCAAATGGCACAGATGACTCAGGGAACAATCAAATAATGGCTCCACAGTCAAGGTCAATCCCAGCACTTGTAAACTTTTGTTATAGTTCAGAAAGATAATAACACACACTAAATCTACTGTGTGGGTCAGCTACATGGTAACTTTTACCTTGGTGGGACATCAAAACACTCAGTGTTCCCTGTGGAAAGCTTGAAGGGCCTGTCGTGAACAACAGGTATACGTAATCAAGAAAAGTCTTAAAACTGTAAAATGGTTCAAACAAAGACGACTTAAAACATACCTTGCAGGACACTAACCTGCCCCTGCTACCAAACGCATCAAGACTGCACCTCTGAATGTTACCTGCATGTCAGTTTTAAACAAGACAATCAGGTGTGTGCTTGCAGTGAGAGAGGCAAAAGGGATGGGGCTCCCAGGAAGCATGAAAGATGGGAAGGTGGCATTACTAGGCCCAAAGCCCATCCATCACAAAGGGAACTATACGGATGGGTGACAAGTTAAAGAAAAAACCTGAAGAATGCCTGGAGAAACAAGACGACAATACCTCCATCCTCACGATGGACCAGTGAATGGGTTTTTGGACTATTAAAATGATGGGAATCATATATTAAGACCCATCACAGTCATCAACTTTCATTTTTTTAGACAGCGCTCTCCACCATCAACCAAGATTACTGATACTGGACTATTCTGCATTAAATGTTGCCATTCGACATAAACATATACCTGAAGCGTAATCCAGTATGATTTCAAAACAAAAGTTGGACAACAGTTGGCATCGCAGTGAGAATTCACATGTGACATAATTAAAGTGTTCTGAACTGTAATTGCAGATGCTTATCATATTATATAATAATTATAGGATAATGAAAACGTAGCAGAAGCGTGAAATCGTGCATGAAAATAATGTATGATCATATAGTAGGAATGACAGCATCAGGATGTCACTATGAAAACAGAAGATGACATCATTAAATGTTGCATTAACTTTTGCAACCAATACGATTAGAGACACAATGTGCAGATTCTTTAGATATACCAATCAATTATCATTATATATATTGTTTAACTCATATTGATAAATAGGCTTAACAAGGTGCATCATCAATCCCTCAAATATGATTGGCCCATGAGGTGCCCCTGTCCTGTAAGTGCCCCGGTTACTTTCTAACAATAGTAGCAATAAATATGAAAATTTGTTAAGCATTTTTATTTTCTAATATTTTTTGAAGTACATAAATGTGCACCTAACTGAATCAGGAATTGTGTATGGATGTTGGACATATTATTGGCCCCTCTGGGGACCCTGGGGACTGTGAACTGCCTTTTAAGAATTGGATCCACCCACAAGTGGCTGTTCTGGGATCCTTTGGAAGCACCTGCTGGCCTCCACCCATGCAGCAACTCTGTATTAAACTGTAGGTGAGTGATGTGCAGCAGCCTCCAGCTGTTTTCTCCTTGTGGGATATACCTTCGTAGCTGGAGTTAGAAAGTGTGGGTGTTGCTGTGAGTGATGAAATGATGAAAGTTGAAAAAGAGCAGGATTTGGTTCTGCTGGGAGAGATTGCCAATGGAAGAGAAATGCACTGTGTCAATAACACTGCTTGAATTTAATTGGAAAAACAGGTTGAAAGAGAGATGCTCAGAGATCCAGAGAAAGTGAACCAGATGCAAAAAGCCACATGCAGCGATGTCAATTTACCACTGTGCCTCTCCAAGTGCTTCTCTCCCTCGGAATGCATGTGTTCGCACCGGGGGAACAAAGCCAGCAGGAACAAACAAAGACAGAGATTGAGAATGACAGCAAGAGAGCAAGCGACAGAAAGAGAAACGCGCACGAGAGTGAGAGAGGACGGCGGAGGGAAAGACTGAGGACAACCAACAGGCATAACAAGAGACGACATTGCCACAACATCCCTAGCATATGCCAGGACCATTAGAATATACTCTGGGTACAGTGCACTCTGGGATTTGCACGCTCTGACCCTTGTGTTGTGAAGAGAGAAATGGATCCACGGCAGGATCTCCTCCTCCAGGGAATATAGCTTCCAAGGAACAAATAAGAAGAGGAGGTTCACTCTGGAGAACAAGCTCTGAACATAAGGGAGGGAAAATAAGAAGGTGCATGGATTGTGCGGCGAAAACAAACTCATATGCATATACAGAGAACAGGCAGCTACAGCTATATATTCTTTTTGATGTGTTTGATATGACACCTTCAAAAACACAGCCGCGGGGTTGAGCCAGAGAAGCAGCAACAACAAAGGAGGCGAATGCATAGTATGGATCGAGTGAAGGGGACGGAGGGAAGGAAGGAAGGAAAGATGGAGGGTGAAGAAGGTAGGAGTAGAACATGGAGTACAAAAGGAAATACCTGCTCCACATATGGGCCATGAAAGCAACCTGTAGGGGGGGGACCTGAGCTGAGCTGGGCTGAGCTGCGTTGTGTTCCAGAGTCTTTGTGTGAGAACATGAGGAGCTTTCCCCAGAACCCCTTCATCTAGAGACAGCAGCTTTTTGGTCTTAATTCTTAAGCAAAACCAGACAGCTCGTTTATGTGAAAATACAATAACTAAGGAAGCACTATGGGTAGTGAGAAGAAACCCCTTGTCAAACTTCAAATATATTGAAATGTTGAAAGCTCCTTCAAATTTAGCAAGAAAATGCATAATTTTATCTGAGGAAACAATGATTCCAATGGATTGAATCTTCCTGGCCTCAAGGATTAAATGTTCTTCTGTGACAAATTGTTTTTAAAGAAGTAATGCTGCCAGCAAGTGACGAGGCCAGTACACATGTAACAAAAACCAAGGGGATTTAATACTTTCTTGTCATGTCCAGCTTCAACTCTGTTGCAATAAGGGATACAAATTAGGAGATCAGACAACATTTGGACCAGACTGTTTCCTCTGAAGGAGGCGTCCCCTGAAATGGAACATCACTATGGTTAATGATCTATGTTCCTCTACGGTAATATGCAGGATGTTGAAAATAGAGAAGAGGCAGATTGACGTTAACTATAAAAGCCATGGAATCCATCAGTTCTGCAGATCATGGTGATCGTCCTTTACCTCTTGGTGCTATGGTTTCATTAAGCATTTTACCTGTTCTGATGTCTAAAAGCTCAAGTGTCATTCAGTTTGATGCACATATTAACCCTAGAACACTAAAGTCGGGTGTTTTTTACCCGAGCGAATGTGGTCATGGGATTTTCATTAAGTTGCTGCTGTCTGAGTGGCGTAGGTCCTTTGGGTAGCTTCGTGCTGCTCACTGACGTCATAGAAGGTAGGATAGTTTCCCAGGTAGCTCCCATCCCTGTTTTTTTCAAAAGGCACATGTTCGGGTAATTTTCACCCGACGTTAGTGTTAGAAGGTAAAAAAAAAATTGTATATGATATAAGTTGTAAATGATGTAGGGAGACTGCGCCTTCGCCAAACATGTCCCAGGAATGGCTGGACTGAAGAACAAGTTCCCAGCTCTATGATTTATTTTTTTAGGATTTATTTTTTTAATGACCCCCTAATTTTTCACAAATTTTAGAGCCTTTTTATAGGGTCCCCCCATGATACCTTTTTTTCGTTTTATGATATGTTGTATTGGGGAATATCAAAGAAGAGTACTTTAAATTGCCATGTATTGTTGTACATTAATATATTCTGATGAGAAGTATTTTTTATCAGATATTTTATATCGGGTAAAATTTACCCGACGTTAGTGGTGGTGTAACTAATTTCACGTTAGTGTTCTAGGGTTAAGATGGGAGCACATCCAACATTATTTATCATCCTAAATGAAGGTAAGACCGTCCTGTCTCACAGTCTGCTGCTGTGCTGGGGAGCATTGGTCACCTAATTTAGCTAGATGAGGTAAACTGGTTTTGTCCAATTGCCAGTAGTTTCCACTGCGATGGGATACGCCACTTTCAATCCTGGAACAGTGTGCTAGGGGGTTAAGGTGACACCAAGCTTGCTGGTGTTAGCAGTTGCTTTGTATCCTGACCCTCCATCTTGAATGACCTCATCCCCTGGCAGTTCATCAGGAGCAAACAACAGGCTTTACTACAGGCTTAGCACTGGTTCTGATACCATCAGAAGCAGGTGTACAACTTCAAACTCTCGCACAGTGGCATATTTAGATGGAAAGCCGTCAGGGGCACACAAAAAAAGTAAATTTGCAACAGGTTATAATTTGTGATAATTTGATTCTTTATTTTATTAATACTATGTAGCAATTGTTTATATTCTTCATATTTGACATTTGCAATCTTCATGATTGGACATAATTTTAGGTATTTATGGTTGATTTTCCTGAGGACGCTTCTACTCAGACGTCACACAATTTGAACCATTTAATCTCCAATGAGGGCATGCTTCTGTGTGTTGGCAGCTTTCATGTTGTTAATTTAATCTGGACTCACTTCCCTGCTGTGAATCAACAACAGATACTATAACCATATGCAGTATATTTAACCACCATCACCAGAGGCCTGGGAATAATTCAGTACACAACTCATACTATGAACGCCACAAAATGAAATGAATTATTTACATGACAACATTAAATCTGCAGCCCAATCAAACAAAATGCCACCACGAAAGAACACTTGTCTTTATATCATCATACATAGGAACAACAAGCTCAGATAGGCTATGGAGGAAGAAGAATGTTAGTCCCCACAGCTTTTAGTGCCAAGCTCTTCCGTCTTCATTCCTTTACTCGGTTCCACAATTCAACATGTCTGTATCCATCGTATCAATGGGTAAACTGACAAACAGCACTTCAGAAAACTGTAACAGAAATGCTTGTGACCATCTGAAACTCATGCATGGAAAGTCCCACATGGAACAATTATTTTCATTTTATTTATTTATTTTAGTTGTCATCCTCTAATCCTCTGGCTTTTCTAAAAAGGAGAAATCAAATGATTTTAGTGAAATGCTATTTCCCCCGTGGGTGGGCTAAAAAAACACATCCCACACATTTATACAACCGTGGCCATTTCTTGTGATCCCCGGTATTTATTTTAATCCAACGTTTCCTGTCAAATGCCATCTAGACAGGTGCAAACTTTCAGTCACCTGTAATCAATGTTATATGCAACCTATCATACTGTCTGTCACATTGCTATCTTGTCATCAGTGCTCATGGCTAAAGTTTGGCAGGAGAAATTGCTGCTAATCCTCTTCGTCTCACAAAGATGGGTTTTTGTATGTTGGCTTGCTAAACCCCCACATGTTGGTGGCATCCAGTTAAAAACATTGCACCCCCCTGGTTGGGTTGCATCACTCCACAGTTCTCCGCCTCATTTCATATCACATCAGCATCACACCCATGTTTCTATCATGGTAACATCACATTGTGGGAGCAGTGGGAGCATTGCCGCTCATCCCTGGCTGCAGAACAATCTGCTGTACAGAGATTGATGGACTGGTTTCGCTGGTGCATGGCCATGCAGTTGGTTCAGGGTTATTTTTCCAATTTGGGTTATCCATAGATTTCAGCCACCATCCCAACACAAAGAATGGTGGATGCTGAATGAGCTGCATTGACTAGTCTTCATGACCACTCAAAGTGCTTTACAGTCAAGTGTTTCAACTGCACATTCATACAAATGTGAACTTGCATATAATTTACAAAAAGAGAAAAAAATCCATCCATTATCTATACTGCTTATCCTTTGAGGGTCGCCTTGGGAGCTGGATTCAGTCCCAGCCTGGACAGAATGCCAGCATAAGACAGGGCCAACATACAGAGAAAAACAACCATTCACACTCATATTCACATGTACTGTCAATTTAGAGTCTCTGATAAATCTAACCCCCAATCTGTAAGACTTTGGACCGTGGGAGGAAGCCAAAGTACCAGAGAAAACCCACACTGACACAGGGAGAATAATGGAATTACATAATTACTTTCTCCTCCCCGTTACCCTCTTCCATTTGAATAGCCAAGGCTGATAATTTGAACTAAACGGTACAAGATATTACTGCAAATAAGGTGGATAATTCAATTGGATACATTTTTATATCAGTGGCAACCAGACAATGTGTCCTCTTAAATTTAAAGATGGCCATTTAAGTGCATTATACATTATTAAGTGAGAGGTTATCCAAGTCTAAATCTGATGTCTATTATAGGCTCTGTTTTGTGGGGAAAGATCGGATTTCGATGCATTCCTATGGACACTGAGTGTAAAGCAATTCTGAGATCAATGTAAAATATTGATTCCCAGTTGTCTTTGTTTGGGAGATGATCAATGTGTTATTTGAATTAGATTTTTATGGTATGGATTTTTTAGTTTCTGTGTAGTAAGATCATAATATAAGACTCAAGAAGCCATCAAATATGTAACCATTTAAAAGTCTTTCTGTACTTCAGTATGTGTAATAGATACATAACAATGAAATAGATCAAATTAAACAAGTACACTAATTAAATAATTGACATGTCTTTATTAAAGATTAAGCAAGATTTTTTTTGATCAAAGATCTTACTCATGTAGCACACAGGAAGTCAATGACTCCCTTTGTGTAATGTTTTTCTGGAAGCGTTTAACATGGACATGGCTCGCTGGAGATCAGCAGGGAGACCTGGGTTTTATTTTCTTCCCGATAATCACCTCCCACTGGTGTCATTACATGAGGCGGTGGAGAAACTGCTACCATTCGCTGTCATCCTCCGCTGCTTCTCTCCCTCTGATTGGTCTGCCTATACCAACTATACCTGTCGCTCTATCAAATCTATCTGCGTTCTCTCACTCCACCGCCCACTCATTCTCCTTCACCATCTTGCTCCCATCCATATCGATAGCAGTCTGTCTCTGTTATTTTCTCGTCTTCTGCCCTCCCCTCCTTCCTTCCCATTTTCCCTTCCCCACCAGTGTAACACGCTTATTTGCGCCTCCCAAAAAACGCTGACAGATACAGTGTGTTCCTGAAATGGCTTTTCCCTGTGAAAAATCCCACTGGCCCTCCAGTCGCTTAGAGTAACTAAAAGGGCAAAAATCCCCTGCTGGTAGCTTGATGACATATTTTTGATAAAACGTCTAGCAAAGAGGCAGCTCCCTGGTAAAATTCCAGGGAATACATGACATGAAAGCTTGTAGTGAAATCCCATGTAGTGTAGATAAAGAGCATTTATCCATCTCCCAGAATGTCTCGCTCCATCCAGCTCCAGGCTCGCTAGGCTCTGTATGCAGGAGACCACGTCTGTTTTCCACTGCCAGGTCACGTGAGCGGGGTTTTCTCAAACAGCTACAGAATCATAACACAGAAGCAATATTTAAGGTAAAGTGGTTATCAAATGTTAATGGTTTTTATAAGATCTATGAAATCCATTACCCACAAATTTGATATTGTAACATTTCTAATGTACACATTTGTCAGCGTGATTTATCTTTGCTCTACTTAAATTGGACAATGTTTTGTACCAGCTTGGGTCCCTGTCCTGTGGTGGCGGTTTGGGTGGGTGAAATAAGCAAAGAGAAGTTTGTAAATTCCTGCAACAAGCGCTGCGAGTGAGCGCTCATTCAGCACAGCCGTGTGCATCACTGAGGCAAGGCAGAGTCGCCTATATCCTGGCACAGTGGATGCTATTTTATTTTTGGAACGTTCACGTGGGTGCAGGTCTCTAAAATGGATGAAATAATTCCTTTGGGTGGGTGATGGGTGGATGAGTTAAGCATTCGTGCTGATAAGGATGATGCCAGAGCCGATCCCTGCAACTCTATTCCACATGCTCGTCTTTTTCTTTTTTTTTACATAAGCCACACATCAACCTTACCAAGCTCTTGTTGAGGTTTGGTTTAATTTAGGAAACTACTACTACCCTGTCAACGTTTGGGAAAGACTGTGTCCATGGTTCATGGTTAAATGAAACCCACAGCGAGCATTGGTTGGAGATGTGATCAGAACTCATTTTGCGTGTCCAAGTCAAAGAACGTTATCGACCTACAGTATAGACATTCCCCTTGACTGGTCTCTAAAAGTGCAGAGGTTTGCACAACAGCTAATCACACCTGCATGTTTTTGGAAGACAGCTTCCAAACAAAAGAAAGCTCAGCATACAGCTACATGACCTCAATTCTGTCCAATGCCAACCTGTTCCCTGGTCAGATGTTCTGTGGATGCCTACATGTCGGCCAACTGTAGTTTTGTCGATGTTTGAAGTGAAAGCTTGATGTAACAGGGCCCAACATTAATGGCCTGATAAAAGATGTTTTGCTCCTTATTTTCCTTGTGACTCCGCCTCTGTGGCTAACCTCCAGATAGAGTTAATTACTTTAGTGTTGCTCCAGAAAAAACGAGTCAAAGATAAGAGCTGGAAACTGCTGACATGCACTGATATGGTTAATAGTTAGCTTTGAGACCAAGATCCTCCCTGCCTCATTATCATTCATTTCCAGTTTTCCTTCAAAAGCCCCAGTTTTATAGGAGCATTTCCTACATTAAATATTAGTTTGTAATAGAGGGGGAGGTAGAGGAGAGGGGATGAGTGTGTGTAAATGGTGTGGAGCTAAAGCTAACTCAAGATGGTAATATCATTTAATTTAATAATTATCACTGACTTTTCATCTTTCCCTGGGACGGGAGCAGAATGAATGTTTGTGTACTGACTGAAGATGACACTTCATTAAAAATATAAATAATGTGAAATGTTACGCTAAATTCATGGGAACATGGGCTCATTCATGGGCAGATTAAATTTTCTAAGCTTTTTCGGACAACACAATGTGCTTGAACAACATTTTTCCCGAATACATATAATTTGCTCAGAACTATGGATCCACATTACTGAATCAGGAATAATGCATGGATGGACATATAATTGCCCCTTTGTGTAAATGGTGGTCAAAAGCCAAAGAATATTTACAACACATAACATAAATCATTGTTGCAGAATGTTTTTACAGTAATCAATTAGTTGAATGTGATGTGTACAGTCATCATATTTTTTAATATTCATATAGGTCTCATGGTTCATCTGGTTATTCTCAAAACAATATGTGAAATACTTCCAAATTTGAAGGTAATGAAGAACTTTTTAAAAAATGGAGGTAAATAAAAAATATTAATATATGCATTGTGAGACATCAATAAATAACAGTAGCTACCATCAACTTAAAAAGGAATCTTCATAAAAAACACGTAATTGTGCATTCTTTCATTTCTTAGATCATTTTCTCAGCGTCGTAGTGAGACATCAGTCCTCACCTCTGCCATGTGGATGCAACCTGCCCACGTGGAGATCACAACAGCTCCGTGCACAGAACTACAACACACACTGTGATTCAACCCATTTTTGAAGGTCTGATGTATCAAGTAAAATTCCGAACACTAACATGCTGTCACGCATACTGCACATGTTGCCATGGTTACCACATAATCTTACATAACTATAGAACAGATCCCCTCCGTGATCAGCAGATGCTCAGTTTATCTTCTCAGTTCGTACGAATGTCTCTCATGACTCAGGCCTGTGGTTGTTAATTCACATGAATGCAGTCTGAGACTTATCTTGTAAAGTTGTCCCAGTCTGGTTGTCTCACTGACAAACACGCAAATGTGTTAAACAATGTTAAACAGGTATGTGGGAAAGTGACCCGAGTTCACAACTAAATTAAGATTTGAAATAGACAAAAAACTAAAATGCAAATGGTCGACTGGCTGAAGGGACATCCGTTGCTGTGGAAACGCTGGAGAAGCCAGTCATGTCAGGTGGGAGCATCTGGAGGTGCTGACTGCTCTCAAAACATTATTAGTTTCCAGCACTGTACCTGAAGCTGAGCAGTGACCAGTTTGACCTCCCAGCTCAGGTCGCTGCCAGGAGCTGTCCCCAAGAGTTTTCATTCTCAGCGCGAATTGGCTTTCAAGGCATCGCATCATGCAAATCTTTTGCTCAAGTTCAAATTTTTCAGCTTGAACGAGTGAAGCGAATGATAATTTCACGTCTATCGCTGGGCAGCGGGTTCGATGCAAATGACGTGGAATTTGCATCTATTTGTGTCTTTGCATTGACTTTGTAAGTAATTTCCCTGTGTAAAAGAAAATTGTTACGCATGCAGATGTGAACGCATCAATCATCAACAAATCAAAGCAAGTGTGTGTGTTTGTGTGTGTTTGCAGCCTCCATAGCAAAATTAGTTTGTCTAGCTGCTGGAGTTGAGATGACCCACATGTCTCGGTTTGAAGTCCAGAACTTCTGCTGTCAGCTTTTCTTTAAAGCAAACTCCCTCCTTTAAGCTCGGTATCCACCTCTCCCTCATTAACAGTTTTCCCTGGTGCCTGCAGAAGCTCATAGTCGGTGCTCAGAGTATTGATTATGGAGTCGGTTCAACAGCTCATCCCAGATCCCTCGGCCCACATAGCTTTGCCTTCCTCTGCAGCTGGCAGGCAGACAGGAGCTTTGAGTATATGTGTAAGGGCAGAAATCACCAAATCACCAGACAGTGAACATCTTCACCTCTGGCTAATCCTGTCTTTATAAGATCCAATTGATGTAGTTAGTTCAGTTGTCTGACCAGGTTTCTTATAAGCTGATTCAGATACTGCACATTCATTTTAATTTATGATTTCTCCAGTAAAACATACTTTGGTTCTCACCCAGAGCCCGTCCGCATTTATTTAATTGTTACCGTGCCTTTATCCATAAATGTATATAAATTATAGATCTATTTTTGGTGTTATTGTTTATTTTACCATTAATTCACCACGCATACAAGCCTTGTACAGGACTTTAATCTCAATCACTTGAGATTTATTTTTTTAAATGTGTTGTTCATTCATTTGTTAATTTCAGCAAGTTAAAATGTTTAAAAAGGAGCTTTTAACACCTGAGAACTCCACTCACGAAGAAGTGTGTATTTATGTTTTAACTATGGGGAAAATATCTCTTTTCATTATGTTGCCATGTGTCTGACATGTGTTTCTAAACTTAGAAAAATTAGTTCCTGTATCCTTATCTCACTGCTGTCACGTTCACTATGACCTAACAGGTTTTGCTTTAATACAAAGGCTTGTTTAATCTGTAATTTGTGGAGTAGAATGTGGGGTTTAACATATTAATATTGAATATTTATTTAGTTTTTCTGGTTACCCAGATGGAGGATACTGAGGCTAACATAGACCTCTCACCCTTGACAAGATGATTTGTTTTTAAGTTTGGTGATCATTGATTTGCCTGATAAAGATATCCAATTCCTATTTTGTTTCTTTTTATTTCACCGCCTGACTGCTTGACTACAGCATCTCCTTCCTCATACGTTGACAATCAAATTAGCATTTTGAAACTATTCCAGAATTGTAATTATTGTTTTTCTTCTTCTCAGTAGTTCTAATCAGTAGAGAGAGATGGATTAGTTCCATTTCCAAAGTTAAAGTAGCTTTTTCATCATTATATTAGTCAGCGACACAGCTGTCGAGCGCTGCACAGCCCAGTGTGGCCTGTAAATGTTTTCTCCCTCGAAGCTATAACGGATCTTTATTTTTTTTTAAGTATAAAGTCATTTTCAGAAACAGCCGTCTCTTTGATTCATTGTTTGTTTTTTTTTTCAATAAGGGAAAACAGCATCAGTCTGTAATCAACCAACGTGTCTGCTGGGAATTACATTATATTTCGACTGAAATGTGATGATGACTGTTTTATATTTTCAATTGACATAATAAACCTTTACCATCTGCCTTCCACTCCAGCTCATTTCATAAATTTAGCACTTCTTCCTTCTATTCATTCCTTCAGGAAAAAAAACATCGGAATGTGGAGAATCTGAGAAACTCCTTTAAAGTTGCAGTGTGTAGAATTTAGTGGCATCTAGTGGTGAAGTTGCATGTTGCAGCTGAATACCCCTCACCTCACCCTCTCCTTCCAAACACGAAAGAGAACCTGAACACAAAAGGTGTTCAGTTTGTCCAGTCTGGGCTACTGTAAAAAACATGGCGGCCTCCATAGAAAGGACCCCCCCGATGTAAATATAAAGTATTTCAATATAAAGGGACCAGTCTAGGGTATTATACAAAACAGTTTGTATAATTTAGATGAAACACACTCATGAAAACATCACTAGGATTAATCCAAATTCAATTTGTTTCTATAGTTCCCTTTCATCTTAATCTTACACACTGGACCTTTAAACATCCATACAGAAAACCATCAGTCCTTTATTTAGAAAAGTACCGGCAGCAGACGTACTGGACCTTCTTCACAATGTTAAAAGTCCCTTCAATGTCAGAGCACTGACTTGGTCTGCATGAAGGGATAGTTCAGTGGTCACCAGTTTATTCAATAGTATTGGATTTGCCTGAAACACTGTTTACCCCTGAAACTCCAAAAGTGTTTTGTTGACTCAAACACTTCCCCCGACCCTCCATCGGCATAGTGGTGAGTACAGATAATAGATTTTCAATTTTGGGTGAATTATCCCTTTAAGTTTATGCACAAAAAAAACTTGTGTGGGTTTAGGATGAAGTTATGGTTTTGCCTTTGTCACCAGTGTTGATTTCTTACATTCAGGAAGTGAACAGTGTTTTCCTGAGTGAAAGTCTGGTATTTTCTCAACACACCCATCCACCTCAACCTCCTCTAGACACACTCAAACAAAGTCATCTCACCTTTGCTCCCATACTAATTACCACGAGTGGTAATAATAAAACAGAATTATGGGTCATAATGAGATGCTTGCAAACACGACCTACAGGCTTGTTTTGGTTTTTTAACAAGGGGACATTCTCAAATTTCATCAGTCCACCTTTGCCATTCCAAACAGCATAGCATATGGCTCCAGATACCCCAGGGGGGGAAATAACAACGTGGGGCCGGCAAGGGTGCCTCACGACAGGGAGCACCCTCACTCATTAAAGATCATAATTCATGTTTTTGCTGTTCCGGTCATTAAAACCCAGCCCCAAGGGAAATGGTTTTCAGAGCATTGATGCAGATGTTAAGCGAACACGAAAGAAACTATTTATGAAACAAAAGCAGTGGGAAGGTCACATACAGAACAACAGAGGCTGGAAATCTGGAGAATAGAAGGACTCATTTTTGTTGAAGCAGATTTTAAAATAATTAATTAATTTCAATATATCTACTATGTTGGAAATACATGTAATAAATTATCATTTTAAACGTTTTATTATCATATCAAATTATTTGTGTCATTAAGTCAAAAACCTACCTACACTCAACTCTTGGCCAGTAGATGGCAGTTGTGCTTTGTAATCTCATGAACTGGCTGTATTCCTTATATGGTCAGTAAAGATAACAACAAGGCAGAAAGTGTTCTATTTGTAATTATTAAAAATACTGGGCCAATGAGTCAACATGCAGTCTTCATGCAGCATATTACATGTGCTTCTAATGTTGTACTGGCACCTGAAATGAAAGTGAGGGGGAACTAAATGTGTATTACTACATGTTGTTCTAATTTATTCCTTAAATTCAATTTGAATCTATGGTAAATATACATGATTTCAAGAAAATATAATGGTGTTATGTCTCCTGTAGCTACAGCTGGACAGTATCAGCATGTGAGATTCCAGCTTTGTCGGCTTTGAACAAAATGTGCCACCTCAAGACAGGACAGGATCCATCACTTGAGTTATAAAGCATAAGGAAGAGAGACACACAAAGTTAGCTAGGGGACAACTCTGCAGCCATGCGGTGGCAGTCTCAGAATTCATTGTGAGCCTTGTGCTTCACATCACCTGGAGTCCTGGTGAGGTACAGGTCCAGTCGCATGGGGTGTCTGACAGGAAGTGTCCTTCAAAACACAAATACAACAGCAGCCAGCAGACATGCAGAGGAAGAATATCTAGAGAGGAGACAGAACTTACTTATAAATGAGTTATTTCCTGGACCTGTTGAGCAGCATCCACTGTGTCACCTGTCAGCAGATCTTGCCCAGCAAGAACACTGGTCGGCTGACACTACACCTGGCCCACCAGCTCTGACAGTGACAGGATAGAAACCTACAAACCCGTCTTTACCAGAAGGACTGGAGCACACAGAGGAGACAGTGAAACTGACAAATGCCAAAATTCAAAATATAAGTCAACCAAATAAACATCTTTAAAGTAAATTTTGTATAGTACCTTACAAAGAGACACAAGGACTCTTTACATATTTAGGGAGAAATACATATTTCAGGGGACACAGACAAAGACAAGGTAGCAGGATAGCATCAAACTAGGCTGTGTGCATTTTTAAACTGAGAGTTTTGAGTAATTTTTTAAATGTCTCAGGGAATTTGGCATTGCGGATCTCTATTGGTAGAGCATTCCAGAGGGTGGGGGCCACCATGCTAAAGTCCCGGTCTCCAAAAGTCTTCAGTCTGGTGATGGGGATGCTGAGCAGACTCCAGTCAGAGGATTGCAGATCCCTGGATGGGGTGTCGGGTCGGAGTAGGTACGATTTGAATTGCGGAGCGAGGCCTTGGAGGAATTTGTAAGAGAACAGAAGGAGTTTGTAGGTGATCCGGGATTCACCTGGCATATGTGAGCATTGCACAGCGATCTCTTGGCTACATTCTGGTTAACACATCATGCTAGTGTTACGAATTCACTAGGAGCTGGACCTAAGTGCAACACACCAGATCACAGGAGCAGGTCATTAGGGTTTTTTGCCAAAAGGCAGTTAAGGTCGGGTAGGAGGTTGGAAGGTTCAGAGGAGGGATGAGCAGAGTGAAAAGGCAGGTTTAAATACGATGCACAAGACGATGCACAGAACGGTATAATTATTTTAACAAAACCCACCAAGGCAAACTGTAAACTTGTATCCAGAAGTGGCCGACTCCAACTACCACAGTGTTCCACAGAGGTTGTGCAGCGTTCTGGCAGCGAGTGGATGAAAAGGTCTGTATTTATACAATCAACCCTGCAGTGAGCAGTGAGCAGTGAGGAGGAGGAGGAGTATAGGCCAGGTAACGAGGAGGCAGGACTGGAGAATTATGAGAGACGCCTGCCACACTCACACATACACTACACAGAGGGACACACAAGAGGTGTGTCTCAAAACAGGGGGCCACATCTTCCGGAGGCTGACCGACGTCAGAGCGGCGAGACTAGACTATCCCAATTTGAAGATAAAAATCTTTCTGTATTAAATCATAACCAGTAAAATGTTAAAAGTCCCAAATTGAGCTTTTTTATCAGGATGTACAATATAATCAAAACAAACAAATAATTAAGAAATAAGGAAATAGAACAGAATAAAATAAAATAATATATGTAATTAAATTCCCTGGGTTCTACAGCAGCATCACAACACCATGGCCTGATTGATTTGACTCAGCTACAGTATAAAGACATAATGATGCTCAAAGACACAGAGATTATCCTGCAGGGATGGATTGAACACTTAGATTGGCTTGAGTGTATGTGTGTATCTAATAAATGTGTATAACTGAAGCTTTTTGTTATAAAAACTCATGTTCATCAATAGAAGAGTTGACAAAACTTTGTTGCTGCTCCTGTTCCTAACTTTAGCTCAATAAGCAAGAGGACGCTCTTAACTAATAACTCACCTTTGCCCAGCTGACTGATGTGTGGGCACTTTGCAGATCTGCACATTCTGCACCCAGCGTGCCATAACATCTGATTATCTATTCGAAATCAGGCCCAAGGAAACAGTCTCAGCAGTAGTATCGGTGTCCGGGTGTTTCAAGAGAGCTAACGTTGGAAAACTAGCTGAGAGGAGGAGGTCTAAAAACCATCCTCAGATCCCTAAGGAGGTCACTGATTATTAGTGAGAGAAGTGTTGTTTAAATATATCTATCCTTCATCTATTAAAATGAACAGTGAGTGTTACAAATTGCCAAAGCACAGCCATAAGGCTAAAACACCCCCTAGACTACAGGGTTGTTAAAATCAGCCTCTTGCTCTGGTCATTGGTCTGATTGCCTACAAGACGCAGTACAGCAAACTACCTGATCTCAACAAAAACACAATGTACTGGAACTCTTAAATGCTGCTTGGAGACATATTATTTTAAAAGCACACTGGCCTCTGTATTATTTATTATGCTGCTGCAGAAATCCGCTTGTTTCACACAAGCCCCATATGGGCCCATACCTTCAAATGATGTCCACAGATTGAATCCCGAACATCTGCAGCCTCCTCCCGATTGAGTTACTTTGTTTTATTGCCTCTTATGAGTTTTCCCCCTGGCCTCCACAGCCTCTGACACTGTCCAGCAGGTGTAGTGCTGCCACTGTGTGTATGGAGGTGACAGCTACTGGTGTGTGTGTGTGTGTGATGTGGGCTCTGTGTTCAAAACCTTTGGTGTGTGGTGGTGATAATAGTGTTAATTGTGCCAATTGTTCCAAACTGTTTTCATTCACTGGTTGTCAAATACTGACACTTTGTCAAACTTCATCTCAATGATTTGTGCGAGGTTCTCAGTGACACACAGTTTTCAGTTGACTCATTGTAAACCCATTCATCTCAACACGCCTGTTCCATCACTTCTTGTCTCCATACTGTGTTGAGTGTCAA
Source organism: Limanda limanda (assembly GCF_963576545.1). Lineage (NCBI taxonomy): Eukaryota > Metazoa > Chordata > Actinopteri > Pleuronectiformes > Pleuronectidae > Limanda > Limanda limanda. Next base: position 19,773,437 of record NC_083653.1, read on the forward strand.
ATGGCAGGGTGCTTTAGTATATAGCAACCAACATCTTTGTCCGATAACATACTTGAGGCTTGATTCCATGGCAACCATGACATATTGTTGTGTTTTGACTTCTACGATTCAAAACTGAAGAGAACAAACAGAAACTTAGTTGAGTTATTAAGCTGATGACCCCATTTTTAAAGCTATCTGCATCATGTCTCAGGTCTCCAATGGGAATGTAAGAGTGTAAGTCCAATATCGTGCTGCCTGGATTGACTTTGTGATGACAAAGTAATGTCATTTTACATTGGAGTCAATAGACAGCCAGAGATGAGTATCTTCTCACAAGTTGGTAAACATCAGTCAACTGAAGTTAATGTGCGTTATTGCACAGATACCAATTCGTAGCTCACAAGTAGAGTTCAGTTCCTAAACCATATACAGCACATTTTAACAAAAGTTTATAAAAATAGGTTCAATATTTATGTGCATTCCTATCCACTACTTTTATGCAACTATTAGGAGAATGTTTATGGAGATAAGTAGTAAGTAGAACTTATTCTCAAGTCAAGTGCTGTAATATACTATTGCTATTGCATGCTTCAGCAAGCCCTGCTAGAAAGACCACCATAGAGCAGCATCATGCTGGTCATAGCAGCAATACCAATATATGTTCTGCTCTGGTGCTGGTTTACTGGTCCCCAGCATTTGATACTAGTATTTGGGTGATGGTGACTAGCATGGTCTTGCTGGGGAAACCTTCTCACCAGTAAGAGCAGCACAGCTATGCTAATCCACCTGCCATATGAGCACCAAACCAGTAAATATCCACATAGACCAGTATTGTTTCCATGCAGGTCTTCCATGATGTCATATAACACCAACTGTCACACGTGTTAATTGAGCTGGTCTCTCCTGCTGTGTATATGCTGCATGCTTTGTCCTTGAAACAACGATTCTCTTGTTTATGTGCATTAGCATTGAGGTTAATCATGTGACCCACGTTTATACAGAACAATTAAGACAACAAGCACAAATGCAGAAAATGTGAACATAAGCAAGGGTTACCATTCCAACAGAGGGAAGGAGTGGTGGTGTTGAAACATTTGAAAGTCATATCTATCTCTATATTGCTTATTAGACTTCTATGACTTTGTAGAAGAACAAGGAAAATGCATCTGTTCAGTAATAATCTAACTACCTTCATGCTTATCCACGAGTCCTGCAGGACAACCAGCGCATAGTACTTACTAGAACTAATGGCTTTAAAATGTACATTATATTTCCACCTCTTCTTTCTTTCCTTCGTTACATGGAATTGTTTAATGTTAAACTAGCTAGCATTGGCTAAGGATGGCAATGTCGGTTGGTCACCTGCTTAGAAATGTACACAACATTATAGGTTTGGCCGGTATAATGGTATGAAGGTACAGTGGTGCTTTAAATCCTAAAAGGTATTGACAAGTGGTCGGCCATGATACAAACTACAGAGCTGGAGGATCTGGTGAAGGTAAGTAACCATTATTGTCAAGTTTGGCCCACACAGCCTCAGAGTTTGTACTTCTAGTTCAGCATCTGAACAGATTGCATTGCAGGGATCTTAGTCACCAGAGGATACACCAACAGCCGCACAAAAGAAAACTGTAGTTTTCTCGGCAAGAATCTAGATGATTACATCTGCAGGAGCTGTATGAACTAAAGCAAAGATGATTCATCACCTATAGCTGCTTTAAAGCTGTAGGCTTAGGATTTAAATAGGCCAAATGATCCCATTGGCCAAACTACAAGACCAACATTAGATGGTGTTGTTGAATGGAGAGAGTACCAGTATAACACAGTCGTCAGACCAGGAGTTGGAATGATGTTAGGCCAGTATAGTGTGTCTTTTATTCTGCCCTTTCATTGGTCCAGTTTAACCTGCCACAGATTCTGAAGGCTGCTGCAACATGTTATACTGTGAGAGAAGAAATAAATTAATGACGACTAGTTTGTGGTGTCTCCCAACGTATTACCGGCAGAAATGAGCAACGGAGAAAATCTGTCAAACAGCCAAGAATTACAGCTGTCATGGATGATGTGCTCAAAAAGCTCTGGAAAACGCAAACTGTCAGAGGAAATTATGTTGACTGCTTCAAGAGCCTGACAGTAGAGAGTGTGAGTCTGTCACTGACAGACACACAAATGTGGGTTTTATACATTACCATATTTCCTGTGTTTCACGTGGGCTCCAGTGATGTGGACTCTCGTCTCCTTAGATCAAATTTTGAAATATCACTACAGCAGATAATTCATCTTAAAAGACACTGTTCCTTTATATCTGAAGAGTTATGTGCAAATAATTTTAAAACTAAAACTACAGTATGTTGGGGGTAAGAAAAACAAAAAGCAATAGATGAGAAATGTTTGATGTTAATTAGCAGGAAATACCAGATCTCAGTTCCTGGTATTTTGTGAAGTTGTTAACAAAATCAGATTATAATTTAGGAGACATATGCTCATATTCAGGTTCATGATTCTTACTTGGGTTAGTACATTAGTTTAGTTAGGTTCACATCATTAGGTTAGTAGAAAGATTTACATGCTCTGATGTTCAGAATACTCACTTTCCACATACAGCCCATTGCTGAAGCTTCTCTTCAGCCTTTCTGGACACTTGGGTTTAGCTTCTGTCTAAGAGGCCACTTTAAGGTCAGTTTGCTATATATGCTTTAGCTTAATCCATAAAGTATAGATCAAACTTTTAAAAGTACACTGTCCTAAGAAAATGTCAGTATTTGACTGTGCACAGTTCACTCGGTCAAAGCTGCACAAATTGGTTGTTTTTGAAGCAGAAGTTTGTGCCTGCAACAGCAATGTGTTTCCCTCATGGCTCAGACCAAAGGCATGTAGCCTGTGAGCTGAATGCAAACACAGACTACAGTGATGGACTGTGGCCGGGCCGCAGCAGCAGGACTGTGCTAAACCACACAGAGCTGGGATCCCTGACCAGACGTCCATCTCTTCATTCTGACATGTGGCTCAGTGTGATACATCTCACATGTCAGTACTCAGTTTTTCTGCAGTATAAAAGGTTGAGTACTGTTGAAGCGGCCAGCCCATAAAAATAGCAGACACAAAATGTGTTTGAATATGTCTGTGATATTTTGGTGTAATAATGTGCTTTCACGCTCACAGTTCTGACCTGTTTAGGTACAACAGACAGTCAGAGGACAGTCCATCCTCTGCACTGTCGCTACATGACCCATTTTCTAAATGGGTCCTCATGCACCACAGCTCAAATGGGCGTTTAGCAAAATCTCAGTGAGGCTGCTCAGGTTAAATAAATACAGATGATAACGAGGCCAACAATGGAAGTTCAAAACTATGGCTAGGGAAAGTCCCCAGACGGCCAGCACTGGATGAATAAATGCTTTAAAAACTGACTCGAGAAAATATCAAAATGATTCTTGTGAGTTACTTATTTCCAGGTCATGAGGAAGGAGATTCAGCCCCAAACATCTCCCTGACTTTCCCAGTTCCACTGTTCAACTCGGGAGATGTTTTGTGGACAGACATGAAAAACACACAAAAGATGGGATGAATACATTTAAGTATGGTGTGTGTTACATCTGCACTCTGCTGTATTCTCTCAATAGCTTTCTCAGCAATTTTACTTCATGATAATAGGTAATAATAATAATGTGCATAACACTGCATCTTCTCTAACCTTACAAAGCCTCTTTTGTAGACATAAATGTGTACGAGAGAGAAATCTTTAATTGTATCCCTGTTGGTTTGCTGTTTTCTCTCCTCTGTGCCGTGCATTTACAACTCTCACCAAGTCCAAACTGTGGCAGGCCTTCTAGTGAACAACTCCACCGCTTCATCAATGGAACAGTTTGATGTGAGGGGATGAAGGAGGAAGAGTTTCCCTTGTAAGAAACAAAGTAATGAATCCTCAGTTAATTGTGTGTTACGTTACGTATAAGAAAGGGAGGAGAAACACTTGTCCACCTTGTGGCTTGTTTAATTGGAACAAGTGATTAGTTGTTAGCAAGACATTCGCAGAGAAAGAGCGATTTCACTGCTGTTTGGTGGAATCTAAATGTTAGAAATATTCTTCAATGTACTCAAGCCACATGAAGTGCTCAAAGTAGGCAGAGCAAGCATTGATTGAGATCCCTTATTGATTGTTTGTTTTTCATATACCCTTTTACTATATTCAAGGTTATTATGCAAGGTCAGTATTAACCAAACTAAGAATAATAATTTTCTGTCAAAAGATTAGCAGGCACATGTTTTGGCTCACAGATACTCACGGGATCATGATTAGAAATGTAAATCTGCGTTGACTGATTTTATTTTAGTCACTTTGAAACCATGGCAACAAGCTGATAACGCAACTCTGAAATCGAACCTTGTGAAATGGATCGGGCTAGAACGGCAGTAAACAGCTGAAGTAGATAGTTTCTGCCCATAGAAACTTAGGTGAAGACATGTGTCCAAACATGCTGGTCATTTCTTATCACAGTACTAAATCTTACCTTAAATAAGTGAATCTAGCAACAAAGGCTCTAAGTTAGAACAACTGCCAGCAAACTCCCTGATGATATTGTGGAAACTCAGACAGCCACCCAATGGTGTTACTTCATGACTAAAGCCCCAAGCCAAAAATATGTAGCTTTTGTCTGAAGTGGGAATAGATACAGTCGACATTCACTCCTTGGACAAATGACTCTGCAGTACAAGGGTTAAAGGTTCTGGCTCTTATCAGGTATGATGGAACCATGACACCTTGAACGTGCCCATTTTGCAAGACAGAGACGGGAGAGAGTGCATAATTTTTCTGTGCATTTGTGATGATTACGTTGCATCTGGGGGAAAGAACTGAAAGGAAAACTCCCCTTCTGGAATTGGGAAGGAGTCCTTCGCCTTTTTTGACAGCCGTTAAAAAAAAAAAACTGTGCATGGAGGCTTATTTTGGTGTAAAAGAGGATGCATTTGGCCCGCCAGTGTTGACTTGATCACTGAGCCAGTAAACGACTTTCACAATTACAGGGTTGGCACAGTCCAGCCACAAAATAGTACTACAGCTTTAACCAAAAGGATGCCCCATAATTGGATGGTCAACAAGCTTGTGAGATAAGTACATTTTTTAGATGAGGGTCCAACACATACCACATGCTACCTGTTTTATTTACCATGCAGGACCAGAAAGGGAAAATGTAACTAAGCCAGCGTTCGTCTCACATCACTTGAAGTTTCCCTAAAGAGGAGACCCACAATTCTCAGGGCTAAGTGCTCAGCAGCAGAAGCAGCAGTCGCCTGTCTACAATGAGGAGATGTTTTAAAATAGGACTGCATGGAATGCCTTTAATGATGTAATGTGTGTTTCCGAACAGTAACTACATCTGGCAGTGCAACACATTCATGATTCTCAAGGGACAACAGACCATAGTGGAAGAATTGCAGAGCAAACACATCTCTGACAACAAGAGATGTGTTTGCTCTGCACACAGGGCGGCTGTGGCTGAGGGGTAGAGTGGTTGTCCTCCAACCTGAAGGTCGGCGGTTCGATCCCCAGTCTGAACCATCTGCATGCCGAAGTGTCCTTGGGCAAGATGCTGAACCCTCAATAGCCCCCCATAGAATAACAAAGTGCTGCAAGTAGATGCACTGTATGAATGTGTGTATGAATGGGTGAATGTGAAACTGTACTGTAAAGCGCTTTGAGTGGTCTTCATCAGACTAGAAAAGCGCTATATAAATACAAATCCATTTACCATCTAACTTAAACACGAGACATAAAACACCCAATATGCAGCCTTTATCTACCCGGCGTGTTTCATCGCCTGTAGCTTTCATGAAAACCTAACAAAACACATCAGCCTAAATTATTCAACTAAACAGACTGCATGCTTAGTGGGAGATAGGAAACTGTACATAGGCACACAGTCATGATTCTGTATTTTATGCATGATGAATCTCAAAGAACCAGGCCTCCGAAACATGTAGAGCCACTTAATCTTGTGTAAAGAAACACACAACCACGCACATGCAACACACGATGTATTTGTCCACATAACACACTCAGAAGCTGTTAATATCTGCTGTAATTTCACACTCATCTAAAATCAGAGATATGAGATATGAATGTGTGGTGTCGATGATCATACTGAACCCTCTGTAAAGATTATAGGTTTAGCAGCAGCTAATTAAAATAAACAGGCCAATAAAGAAAAAAAATATCGGTTTGACATTCCTTTATAATATGCTGGATCCATGCTGGAGGCGAGAAAAGCATCAGCTTGGTACAAAGCCTGCTATTATATTGTTCTTTGGCGCTCTCCTATAATAGCAGGTTTAATGCAGGTGGAAATTATGCCGATTATGTCACCCGTTAGAATGGGAGACGCTGGCGCTCGCTGTCAAAGTCATTGTGTGAGGAGGTCACCTTGTCAATTACATACGGTTTTGAGCAGTGCATCATGCTCTGCCACCTCCCGTCCTCCCTTCACACCATATACTCATCCTCCTATTCTCTCCATCTCTAGCTCACCCATCTCTCCTTCCATCCACAGAGTGTTCAAACTCTCCCCGCCTCTTTCCCTCCTGTGGATGTGCGATGATGAGTGAGTGTCTGACAGAGGTAGGTTTAGGGGAGGTTGCGGTACAGTAATTGCATATCATAGTGTGAAGCGCGGTGCAGGTGCACTGACAGTTAGAAGATGTGCAGCAGCAGCAGACACTGCAGGAGAGGTGGCTTTTCTTTGTATATGCTTTCTTTTAGAAAAGGGGAGTTCAACATGATAGCAAGTAGGGAACAAAGCCGGGAGCTCATCGAGGACTAACTTAGTGATTCCATTTACTTTGCAACAGTTCTCAGTGGAGCGCTTCCTTGACGGAAAAATCCCAGCCAACACCTCTGACAGGGAGATTTCACTGGGAGCCATCAATCACTCAACATCTATGGACCCTTACTAATGGAGCTTGGAGCATGCCTTTGCAGCTAGTAAACAAAACCTAGGGAACAACCAGATGATTGGAGGTTGATATAGATTCAAATTACTGCCCACAGTTTTGGAAAGAGACACGTCCACATTCTTTTGGCCATTTGGTATATTGCTGCTTAGCTACTTTGCAGTATCAGCCTGGATCCCAGGCTCACTATAGTTTAATTTAGAGATTACATTTTCAATGAAATTGTATTATCCAACACTGTCCTAATTCTTAGATTTTAGCTGAGCTTCTTCCTGGCAGTAATTAATATAATCCCACTGTAATCCCTCACTTTCCAATCCTGTACAGTTATTGTACGACAGGCAATATGAGATTATGATATTAAAGGTTAGCTATGAGAGATGTTCTACAATAATATAGCAGCCAACAAACAATTATATTAAAAGATAAAGTGGAGAAATGAGCAGAAAAATAAGTTGTCATATTGTGTGTGTGTGTGTGTGTGTGTGTGTGTGTGTGTGTGTGTGTGTGTGTGTGTGTCTGTGTGTGTGTGTGTGTGTGTGTGTGTGTGTGTGTTTGTATGTTTGCAATGTAGTAACTCTGCTGCAGAAATCCAGTGTTTTTGTTTACAACACAACTCCACAGTGCTGCTAAACCAGAAACACTGCAGCTACAAGTTAATTGCAGCTTTTAGCAGAACACATTGTTGAGAAGACAAAAATCATTTACCCAGTCTGCACTGCAGCAAGTAAAGTCCAAAAATGTATAATAATGCCTAAAACGAGTGTGGTATTTGCTTTTCTTCTTGGCTCTTATGTACACACAACTTGCTGAGACCATACAGAGAGCGGGAGGTGTGGCCAACATAGCATTTATTCTGATCTGTGATTTGCAGACATCTAGTGGGAATGAATATTCTTAATATTACCTTTAATGGGTTGAATTTGCAGATAAAGAACAGCACTTGTACTTTGCTTGAGAAAAACTTTACTGTTTGAGTGCTTGACCTTGTGTACAGAGCTTTTCATATACTGTCTATGCTGCATAGTTAAACTTTGTGTTCATCCTCCCTGGGTTATCTTCAATGAAGCTGTTGTGCTTTCATGATGAACCGGTTTCTCTTTTTTGTAAAACAGTGTTTGGTCAGTGTTGCTGACTCTAGTGTGACATTGAGTGGCAATGAATATTATGTCAGTCTTGACATTGCAGATAAAGAGCAGCGCCTTTAGTTCGCTTGTGGAAAATACTTTGATGAGACGCAGCTTTTGTGCTCAGTAAAAACATTGTTACAGGTTTTTCTTCTTTTTTTGTACTTTTACTGCAGTTCAAGAGTTTCATGGTCCAGCATGGGTTGAAATCACATCGATATCTTTTGGCTTTAAACCTGAAATACATGGAGATCAAGCCAAAGTTTCAAAAAGGCTAATATTTCATGCAAGATTCCTAGCTTAAAACGTCTATATGTTGCTTATAAAGAAGAGGAGATACTGTATATTTCATTGAAACCTATTGATTACTTTGCAGCTTTAAGAAATCAGACAAGAAACAAGTTCACTCTAAAAAAAATTGTTGAATAAAAGTTTGCTATCTGAATCTCTCAAGGTCAGAGCCGAGAACGGGGTATTTTTCAAGGTTGTCTGGCGCTAGGCACGGCAGAGCAGTTGGTCGTCCTTGAGGCTGGCGACGCTCTTGTTTTGGAGCTCTGGAGGGCTCAAGCATTTCAGGGCAGACCGAGGAGACAAGGTGGCCTTGGTCTGTCCCATCCACTGCACCAAGGAGCTGAGGTTACAGTCACAACGCCACGGATTGTCATGGATGTGCAGCTTCTTCAGGTCTGAAGAGTCGGACAAGAAAGATTATTACTACAGTGAATTATGCTGCATCAGTAAATGATGAACTCATCAATCATCTGTGAAAATGGGACGGTGAGAAGACCCCCTGCTGGCATTAGTCTTACTGGGCATATGGGTGAACATGTTTCCATCCACTGTCTTCAGGCGGTTTCCACTGAGAGCCAGCTGAGAAAGCTTGGGCATGTTCCTGAACACATCAGGTGGCAGGTGCTCCAGATTGTTCTTCCTCAGGTAGAGCTCCTGGTTCGTTAGTCAGCACATTTACTTATGTTTAGAGGAGGAATGTAGACTGGGAAAGTTTTGTGCAAAGCAATGGTAATGAGAACATATATAGCTAAAGAGGTAGCTGAATCCAGTGATTGTCAACATAATTAATAGGAAGGTCGCCTAATTGTTCTGTTCTGTAAAAAGTGGATTGTTTTACATTGCATATCATTAAGCTTGAAATGAGAATGATTCTATCTGACTTTCTCATCTGTCTGTTTAAACCATAACAAGACAGTATATTACCTGTAGGTTGTCCAGGCCATCCAAAGATGACGGCCTCAGGGAGAAGAGAAGGTTGTTGTCTAGGACCAACATCTCCAGAGATTGCAGCGGTTTGAAGGCTCCAGGAGGAATGGTCTTCAGACTGGATATGGAGAGAAATTCAGAGTATCTTTATCAACCAATAGGGTGAGACATGATACTGTAATGGCTCCCTCAATTCAAAATCAAGTTTTTAACCTTATTAACATGTCCCGGACATTTTCTTATCATCATATCTCATGACTTATTATGAGAATTTCCAATTTGAAACTGAAGTCTACCTGTGACCTTTCAAAAAAGATTCAGGCTGCTTCCCCCTGATGCATTACGAGAAGTATGAAGAGATTTTACAAGCTATGGTACTTATCTAACTTTAGCAACACATTACTGTTTAATGGGGTAAGCAATTTAAAGGCTTATGTTATGTCTTCCTTTTACATTTCTAATTTAAAGAGTTATATATACAGTACATTACTATTCTGACACATTGACTTATGGAAGATTCAGTATAATCAGCACTTATTCTTCATCATCGTTTTCTGGTTCAAACATGCCTGAATGACTTTCAAATTTGTGACAAATCTGCTAATTACTATATTTTAGTATAAGTCATTCATTAAGCTACTCATTAATCACAAATAGGCAAACTTATAATATTTTTTTCCCTAATATATTTTATAAATGCTGTAAATAAATAAAAAGGATGTAGATTCAAAAGTAATAAATCAATTGTCTACGACTGGCTACCACAACAATAATGAAGTGCACATTTCCAGATTCAAAGCTCTACAGACTAACTGAGCTTAATAGTCACTGTTTGGGTGAGGGGATTCAAAATAGTCAGTAAGTGAGGTGACCCATCAAGTGATACCTGGATGACCATGAGATCTTTTTTGTCTTTGTCTTTTGCTTTTTAGTTCTTGGTTTTATAATTAAAAGAAGCACTGTTACACTTTCTGACTTTGTTCTCAATCATGAACTTCAAACACATCATTGATTCGGACCTAACAATCCCCATTAGAGAAATTTGATTCTCGTTTACACTACCTGCAAAGTCAGTCTGCTTTTGTAATCGCTAGATATGCATGTACATCAATGTGTTGTGACCTGTTATTGTCCAAGTTGAGAAACATGAGCTGCCTGAGGCCATTGAAGGCCTTGGGAGACATCCTCTGGATGAGGTTCATAGAAAGGTCCAGAACTTTGAGGGCGGTGAGAGGCTTGAAGGCATTTGATGGGAGAGAGGTGAGCACATTGAGAGGAAGATCAAGATCTGACAGGTTCCTTAAACCAGCAAACATCTCAGCTTTGAGGACACCTATCTGGTTCTGTCCCAACATAAGGAAGCGTAGGTTCAGGAGGTCCTACAGATATGGAAAAATAAAAGTTTCTGTGGTCAGATTATTGTGTCAGCGTATGAAACCCCTCCCACTCCACATCCTTTACCTTGAATCCCCTCGGTGGAAGGCTGGTGATGTGGTTTCTGTAAAGATTGAGAAGCATACGTTGTTTTGCACCGGAGAAGGCCTGAGGGTGGATGGACTCGATGACGTTTCGTTCCAGGTTGACACTCTCAATCTTTGGAGTTGATCTCAGAACGTCAGCCTTCAGGTCTGTGATACCATTCTCACCTTTACACACCCGTAGGGAAGTTGGTTACTCATTGAATCATGTCCTATAACTATCATATCCTAAACAGCACAACAATCTTGGGGTTAATTCTCATTAGTGTGAGGTACCCACCAAGTTTGAGGATCCAAGCATCGGCAGGCAGATCGGAGGGGAAATCCAGAAGACCCGTCCTGTGACAGGTGACCTCTGACTTTTCTGGACCAGACTTCCTGGAGCATTTACAGACGTCAGGACAGCTCTCCACAGACTGTGCCACCCAAAGGATCACCAGCAACAACCACACAGAGAAATGCATCGCCCCTGCAGAATGGAGAGTGTGGAGAAAAGGGGGAAGAGATCATCTTGGGATAGCTTTGAGATGGAGAAAACCAATCTATTTGTTTTTATTTGAACCTTTGAGTTTAAAATATATTTTATTTGGTTGTGATTCTTGTGTCTCACAGCAAGTTGCAACAAATGTACTCCCTTTCCTGAGAAAAATGTATGCAGGAGTAGTAGTATTTAGTTAGTAGCTAGAATTTTTAGATATGAGGAATTTGTTTTAAAAAATCAAACAGAATTTGAAACCAAGAAACTGACTTCAGATGCAAAAGTAACAACATAATTAAAATTGATTTAAAATACTCCACTAATCACTCCCTCACTCATCTATTTTTACTTCCCCTTCCTTAGCAGCTTTTCAGCCATCGATGCTGAAGTTGTCTCACTTCTGCCATATTCACAGTCATAGGGTAACATCCCCATTGGTTCGCAGCTTTGCAAGTGCTGGTCACCAGTGAACTCACTCCACTAGTCTGCCATCTGAGGCATCGAACACTAATACCAGGGAATGGCTTAAATAATTGATGTGACTCTAAACATAGGGATGGACAGTGAGTATACAGAGTGAATGTGTTTGGTAGTTTTGGTTCTTCCTGTTGAACCCAAGTTATCCAGTTCGCTTTCACGGTATCGTAACTGCGTCTCTGTTTGGATTTTGTTTTACAAAACTATGTGTTGGCATGACTGACTTCCTTTGGTTTCACTATAACAAGTACAGAAGTCATAACTGTATCTCAGTAATGATTTTTTCATGTTGCATATAGAGGCAATGGTAACAACTCCTCTGCTAGGTGGCACCCAATGACAAATGACATTTCATTTTTTATTATAACTTGTTATCTAAAGTTACTTGGACCAACATGATTATTTCATATATTAATCACTGTCCATATCTGAAAAAGTTACATTTTACTAGCAGAGTAGCGACCAAACACTTATTAGACTTGAAAAATACAATATGTGACAGTTATTAATTGGGGCAGGACATGTTTTTCTTTTACAAAGCTTTCCTATTGGCGAAATGTCAAGAGACAACACGTACAATACAGGACTTCCACATGCTCACATGATCCTACATTAAATGAGTATCAAGCATCATATTTTTGTACAGCATGAGGGTGATGAAATTAGCATTATTCCTCTCTGTTCCAAGATTTACGCTTAGTGAGTAACAGATGTAATTTTGGTGGAGGTGAGTTATGATGGTAGGTTTTAGAAGTCTACCTAAACAAAGAACAATAATCTCCAAACACCACACAGCCGTGTCGAGGGAAAATGCTGCCCACTTAGCTCAGCTAATTAAAGAACAGTAAACAATCAGTGTAAACAAGCTGTACAGAGTATAATGCATGTGTGTGCAGGACGCTCTGTCCCGATTGCCAAGGAGGAGCCAACTGCAGAAGCCAGGCAAAGTTTAATTCAATAGAATAAGAGGCTGACAGTCTCAAACAACTCAGAATAGGGTAATTCAACACTGAAACACTCAAGCAGCAAATCATAGGTTAAACTGGGAAACAGGGCAGGATTAACAGGACTGAAACTAATCAAACTGACCATATGACCTTACAAAGACAATAAGAAACACAGACTATAAGGGAGGCAGGGATAACTGATCACAGGTGAAACACATTGGAAAAGGTGCAGAAGATCATGGGTGGGACACTGGACAAACACAGGAGGCAAAGTGAAAGCACACAAAGAATGAAGTTTCAAAATAAAACATAAATGTGATGTAAAAACTACAGGGCAAACAAAGACATATTAAAAAATCCAAGAGGCCACACACAACAGTTCATAAATCAAAATTCCCAACATGAAGTCTCTCATTGCTTCACAGCCAGTGCAGAATCATAACATCGTCAACTATTTCTTCATTATTCCTCTTTTAAATGTTCTTGGTGCTGAATTAACTGTAAAAAGTCATGCAGCTCATGAGTGGTTAAAGCTGTATTTCTCTAGATTGCTAATGATACTATTTGCAGGTGTTCAATCAATAAAGTTTCAGGTTTTACAAGGCAAAGTAGTAAATATAAAGCAACACATCCAATATGGACAGACTGAGGAAAGAAAGCTCTCAGAGTTTATTCCCATGATCAAAAAGACTGAATACTGGGAACTCCAATAGCTCACTGGTTGAAGTGGAAAGAGGTGAAGATGGACAATTGGATCGTGCTAAGTTATATTTACAGTTTGGGGTTATCTAGTTGGATGCTAGTCAACAGGTATCTCAGTTAACTCTGCATTTTCAATTCTAGCCACGTGTCTGTTCACATGAGTGGCAGAGTTGTTAATTACAGGCCAATAACACATCACCATCAGATCAGACACAGATAATTTATTGAGCGACAGGATGAAACTGTGACGACCTTGGGGAAATTAGGTCACTGCAGTTATCAGCCTGGTAAAATACACAGCATGGTTTCACAATTACTGATGATCTGTCTGATGAGCAGGCAGGCTGATAACATATCCAAACAACCACAATATGACCTGTGGAGTCACTTTAAAAGAACAAGCACCTGAGGAGGAATTGCTCTTAAAAAATCAACACCTCATCCATTGAGTCACATTTGGCTCAATTCCCCAAATCTGATTCGAGAAGCCATCGCAAATGTTTGCCTGATTCTGAGGTTTATAATAAAACCATATTAATCCCCTATTGTGATATTAAATCAAATGTAAAACAAAGGGTAAAATGTCTCTGTAAGGACAAAATGTTTTTACTATTCAGTTATGGGGAGAAGTTTTTCCCCCATTTCTAAACAAAAAAGCATTTAAAAAAAAGAAAGAAAGTAATTCAAAAAAGGTAGGTAAGTATGCAGCCCAAATTTATTAGGCATAATATCTACAAGTATTTTAAGCCAAATTTGTGAAAGGAAGGCTGGTAAAGAAAATAGGAGATGAGAAAGTTAACCTCAAAATATTACTAAAGCTACAAATGTAAAGCACTATAAAAATGCTTTATTTGCCGACATACTGAAATGTGGGAACTCTGCTGTGATGCACAAACAGCAGCTTTTCCTCAATAAAAGCATTAACATGTCATTAATGTTGCAAAATCAAATTAGTTCAAGTGCGTTGATTTCTCCCAATCAGCAGGGAAGTCCATTAGAGAAATGGAATAGTAAGACATGGGGCTTGTGTGAAAGCAGTCACATCTGTTTCTACTTCTGTTGGTGCCACTTACCTGAACAGGCTCCTTCACAACAACACTTCAGGTGTCCTCTCAATCAGAGTCAGTTCAATGTTCCCTTTAGAAGTGTCCGTTACTGCTGCCTGCCACCTTCACCAATCATCTAAAAACTCTACTTTTAATTATTTTTCAATATGAGGAAGCACTGCAGAAGTCTCAGTCCCTCCTGACGGGTGGATGAAACTATGCATCATATGAAGCTGCTGTCAGACTAGACGCGAAGGCAGCTACACAACACTAGCCAGTGTGGTGGTGTGGGAACACAGACTCAGCAGACAGTCAACTCCGGGTGTGAAACTCTCTGAGGCTCAAGTTCTGCAATGTCACAGAACCCAGAGAAATGTGGCATCCAGAGATTATGGCTCTGGTCCATGTTACACTGCCAAGTCTACTGTCAGTGTGTGAATGTGTGTGTGTGTGTGTGTGTGTGTGTGTGTGTGTGTGTGTGTGTGTGTGTGTGTGTGTGTGTGTGTGTGTGTGTGTGTGGTCCAGGTATTTGTTTTTACATTACATTGAATTTAGCTGACACGTTTTGTTAAAGGAAGGCTGAGTGGTAGAGCGTTCGTCTTCCAACCATATGTTTGATCCCTAGTTTTGCCCATCTGCCTGCTGAAGTGTCCTTGGGCAAAATGCTGAATCCTGAATTGCCCCTCATAGAACAAAACAAGTGCTGCCAGTAGATGCACTGTACGAATGGGTGTGTGAATGGGTGAAAGGCAAACTGTACTGTGAAGCGCTTTGAGTGGTCATCAAGACTAGAAAAGCGCTATATAAATACAAATCTGTTTACCATTTACTTTTATCCAAAGCGACTTACGATAAGTGCACTCAACCATGAGGGCACAGACCCAGAACAACAAGAATCAAGTAAATACATTTTGCTTCACAAATTTCGTTGAGTGGTTAGCTCGCATTGAAGGAGCAGCAAGCCGATGCTTTACTGTTTTATTCACAAATTAATTTAACCAAGCTATTTTATATTGTCATACCATCATTGTATTTCAGTTCATTCTAAATTCCTAGCTATTTCATTCATATTAATTATAATAAATAGGTAATAAATATAATATCAACTATTTTTAAATCTTGAGATTCAGATTCTTATTATTTTCTTTTATCTGTTTTTACTATTAAACTGTGATTTCAAACTTTATATTGTTTCCTTTTAATTTGCTGTCCCTGTGCAGCACCTTGAATCTACCTCAATGGTGCTTTATAAATAAAATTGCCTTTCATGTTAAAATCGTATATCCCTACTGTGCATAATTAGATTTTATCTACTTTGCAAGTGGTCAATTGTTGACAAAGGGATCGGTTATTTCATTTTCTCAATCATTATCAGTGAGTCCTGATGTTGGTCCAGAAGATGGTGATGGTTTCTAAATCAGGGGGTATAAAGGGGCCAACTGTGTCTCCCCATCCATCCACTACTCCTTGAATCATCAGTTATTGATTTCTTTTTTAGCTTGATATCTTTGAGCAAAGCCACAAGTCAATGAATATGTTTTTGAAATTGTTCAAACACATTTTGTAGTTCTAAAAAGCTTTGGGAATAAAAATGCTTGTTACTACATTTGCTCTGAGGGACACCAATACTGCAGCATAGAGCCTTAGGACTTTGTTTCTTCAATGTTTGTCAAAGGTTTTTTATCATAGATGCACCACCAAGGTAAAAAAGCATGGCTCCAAAAAATGTTTTACACGTCAGAACAAAGAAGTTACTTAATCAAATTATAAATATTTTTCAGAAAGTGGCTGCAGGTAGTTAAGATCTTTCTGTGGCCGTTTGTGACACACATTATTCCAGAGGCTCGTAGATGAGGCAGCAGCGGCATGTGGAACTGGGTCAGGACCGTAATTCCTTATGAGAATAGAGAGCAGAGGAACTGGCAAACATGTCACTGTCTGTTACACAGCAATGAGGGAAGGAGAATGGAGGGAAGAGGAGAGGGAGAAGGAACTGGGAGAAAACAATGATGGAGCAGAAGGGTGGAGATTAAGAAGCGAGAGAGCAAGCAAGGAGGAGTGGGAGGAGAAGGAAAGGGATCAGAGTGAAAGTGGAAACAGAGGGAGAATGAGAATGTGTAAGAGAACAGAGGGAGAGAAACAGTGGAAAAGACTGATAGATTAAGAAAGCAAGAATAAATGGAGCAGTGGAGGAGAGCATGGGCCAAAACTGTGCCGCACGACGCTGGGATTAATCGAGACGTGCTGGCGGCAGATCGACAGCTGTGCTGACTGGACTGATTCTATTGTCAGAGGAAGTCCAAAGATCCTTTTCGAACAGAGGCAGTGCACACACACACACACACACACACACACACACACACACACACACACACACACACACACAGTAGGCAAACCATCTGGAAGTGTCATTATCCAACCTTCACAGAGATAGGGAGAGAGACACAGAGCAGATAGGAAGAGAGACTGGAGAGTGTGTGTGTGTGTGTGTGTGTGTGTGTGTGTGTGTGTGTGTGTGTGTGTGTGTGTGTGTGTGTGTGTGTGTGTGGGTGCTTGCTTATAAAATTCTAGTAGTACAGCAGCAACAGCCCACTGTAGAACTGAGAAAGAAATGATATAGGTTTCTTTTTTTTCTAGGGCCAAATAAATAATAATAATAATAATAATAATAATAATAATAATAATAATAATAATAATAATAGTAATAATAATAATAATAATCAACCTAATTGAAAATATATCTGAAAGTAAAAGCATAGTGTTCGTTATGTTGCTACAATGCTGAATTTACAGAGCCTTTATTTTGAAAAGTTTTGAGACTTCTAACTGGAGAGGAACTGCCAAATCAGGTAATATGTATTGGTTAATTGATTTTTCATCTCTTAATATTATCTTTTGATTGATTATTAGGTCTTGAGTGAGTTTTAAACCCCAAAAAAATGTTGTTGTAAAGTAAGGACATTGAGATTTGGCTTCTCACCTAAAGCAGAGAGGAACATTATGTCTTACAAGTGCAGCCACAACTTGAAGCCTTCGAAGTTTCGTAGCCTGCTGTTCAAAGTGTCTCTGTGATGAGAAGCTAACAACAGGCCTCGTGGGCAGGTTTCCATCGGGCAGATGTTGACTGTAATGATGCTCAGGCGAGCCTGGCCATCCCCAGCTCAACCAGCCGAGCCAAATCCACCATTCCCTATTTAGAGGAAGGTCTTTGATTGCTCCCTGCAGGCTAATGGCTCGTCCCACGTTAAGGCCCCATGCTCTGTCTCCTCCCAGGTTAACTGTTGGAGTCCTGAGATTGCAGGAACACTGCCAGACCATAATGAACACACATAATCACCACGGTAATGATGTGAGGGTGAGCGTGGTGGCACTCGGCTGCAGCAGAGAGAAACAGGTGTGAAGATGGCTCAAAAGTTTATTAGTATAGCTGTAGGTTCTTCATGCATTCACATAAGATAATAAACGAATACTTCCTGTATATGGACAGAAGATCTTCTTTACAAAATCTTGTAACAATCTAAAATTAAATGTAGAGATGACCCATCTTCATTCTCAGACCAGCATTGTGCTTTCAAACGTTGCAGCAGTGCAGTATCCTTCCAGGGTAGGAAAGTGATATAACTCCATGCTAATGTGCATGACACAGATTTCCTTACATCTCTGGCTGATCTTTGATCTCTGTGAAACTGGAGAAAATCCTTATCTCCTTGATCTCCATCCTATGACGCTAGAGAGTTTCCACGTGTCCATTTCTTGGTTACTCAGCTGTAAGATGAGATCCCTGCATAAAAATCAGGTCACAATGAAGGTGCCTCTACTTCTTATGTAAAAAACATGTCCATCAAACACCTCATTACAGAATGAATCACAGCAGGAAAATTATTCTGCGCGATCCACAGTGCTGACACCTCCGATACCGAGCCATCAAAGACACTAGTGATGAGCAGGCTGAATGTCTGCTGTGCAGGCACGTGTACAGTAAGGACGGGAGGGGAGCCTGTGTGTGTACTGGTGTGTATGTATCGCTGCATGTGTGATTAAAATAAGGGAAAGCCTTTTTGCATCCTGTCTTAGCTGTTTGCATGCAGCACCTGCCACTGGGTTGTCTCTGGCAGCAGAACACACCCGTCTCTGAGTGCTGAGCTGTTCTCCTTCTGCCTCCTGACTCATCTCTCCGACAAACAAATGGAAAAGATCAGATTATTTTATGATTGGGTGCAAAGATTCTATCAAATGTGCTTCTGCTAAAATTAGGAGAAAAAACACAAAAGCAAAAAAGCATACCTACAGGGTACCTTTGCTGAGGATATATGCCTGAGTTAGTAAAGTGCAGAGAGAAAGAAGAGAGAGATGATGGCATGTAACAAAAGCTGCAAAGCCATATCTGAACCAAAGGTGTTGCAAGGACATCACATGGCACTGAATAGTAAATTGTTTGTCTTTTATAAAGCAGCTTGATGACCACTCAAAGTGCTTCACAGTGCAGTTTTGCTATTCACAATAATGTAATGCATCTCTGTGCAGCCCGTTCTTTGAGCCATCAGAGGCCATTTGGGGTTCAGTATCATGACTTACGACGTAGGCATGCAGAATCGGGGAGTTAATGGAAAACATCACTATTCTCTTATTATTATTACGTATTTTGCATAAGTTTGTAAAGTACAGAGGGAAAGAAGCATTGTTTATTTTCAATAAGGGAAAAATGTCAATTTAACCAAATGAGGAAGACATTTTGAGCATGTTATCAGGGTGAAAATTGTCTGGCTAATAGGATTTGTTTTATGAGGACCCTGAGGTTAAAATGAAAGTCTGGTTAAGTGAGAGATAATCTTTGGATGCTGAAAAATACAAAAAGAGATGGATTTGATACAATAATGACGTATAGACATTTGTTTAATATATATTTGGCATAAATCTCTTCAGTTCTAAGAGACTATAATTACCACAGTAGCACTGTCCTGGGACAGAGGCAACCACATATCTTAAGTGGAGTTTTTTTTATCATTTTAATTAAAAAAAGGAAGATGTGGGTTTGTTTAACACACAGTAGCATATATCATTCTTTAGCCTATTTTAAATACGTTTTGAAACGCATGTGAGCATAAGAATTATACGGTTTATGTGTGTGAGGATAGAACAGGATTTATAACAGACTGGATTGACGGACTGAAATAAAGCACCAAAAGCCCAGTATGAGTACGAAAGTGTGTGTGAGAACAAAAACTGTAACCACCGGGCTATTTAATGCTTCACACTCCCCTGACTTCAAAGAGATTTTAAAATCAATTAGTTTTGTCAAAATCACAGCCAAAGCAAACCTCTCTCTCTCTCTCTCTCTCTCTCTCTCTCTCTCTCTCTCTCTCTCTCTCTCTCTCTCCCTCTCTCCCTCTCGCTGTAGCCACAGACCTTAACCTGAATGTTTTGATGAAGCACGAACGCAGTCAGATGGAGACGCAGGAGCAGCGGTGGTAGCCCAGCTTCTCTTTGATGTCTCACTTAAGTGACTATTGTGATGAATAATGAGACTCACGCTGACCTTTGTGGAATAAACTGGCCTTATTATTCATTCAAAAACAAAATTAACACTGCGTTTTCACTACAAGGACTAGTTTATCTCTCTTTTTTTCTCTCTCTCTCTCTCTCTCTCTGTGTTGCTGTGTGTGAGAGCAGGTACTTGCAGTTCTATCTTTCTGAGGACCCTACACTACATTAGACTCCGCAATGAAAATGGAAAATGTCAGTGAGATAGAGTGCAGGCTCATGGCTGCTTCCTGGATGCTGGAACTACCAGTGTAAACTCAGTTTGTATCCAAAATCTGCAACAATACCGGGAGGAAATATGTTGTTGTTCCGTTTTGTCCAGCACTACGACTCAGTGCAACACTGACAGTGACTCTAGTTCCACAACTGAGTCACATTAAGAGTTACACTGTTCCTCTTCAAGGTTTCTGTATCTGAAAACCCACCCTGATGGAAATTTCACCTCATTATTTCCTGAATATGTCATCGACAGCACCACATCTGCGATGTTAAACATGATGAGGTATGAATATCACATTTCAATTTTCATATCCCCGGGCCCTCAATTAACCACAAAAATAAACAGTAAAATAACCTTGCTCTGAATCTGCTGTGGTTGGATTGATCACATTGATCCAAAGAGTCCTTGGATCAAAACCAGGGGGTACACACCAACATGTTGGCTATAGCAAACAACAAGGATAGAAAGATTGTTTATTTTGACAATTTTTTGGACCGTCCTCACTTTCTGATGCACCTTTAACTTGAAGGGACTTGGTTTTATGCTCATGGTTCACCTCATTTCAGCATTCACCTCATTTCCCCTCTGTGTCTTTTCTGTATCCACTCCCTGCTGTGTCTTTTTTGTCCCCAGTTTTTCTGTCTCCCTGTCCATAGCATAAGACCGCCACCTTCGTGGACCATGTTGACCATAAAGGCCGTACCAAAATGGGTCTGTTCTACAGAGGATTGATCAGCGTCACTAGGTCTTCCTACTCTTGGTTGAGTTCAAACTTGATACTCAAACATTGGACGTCTCGTGCAAGCGCCATTACCTCTTTGTCATGAATCTTTTGATAGTTTGGGACTGGAAGAATCCACCTGATGAAGTATTTGTTTAACGGGGATATAGGGACGTATTAGTTCACAGCATCTGAAGGAGCCTTGGAAATGGGACAGTCTAGTCCAGCCAGTGGGACATAATTGGTCTTCAAATGCAGCCCTGGAATTGAGACACAGGTTGTGTGTGTTTGTGCTACTAGACACGGTCACCTGGTTGCAAATTCACCTGCACCCCTGCGTCTCATCACTTAGTAGCTTCTGTATTAAAAGCAGCTTCAGGTCAATGGTCCAGCCATCTCAGTCGTCTGCAACTTCCAGCTCTGTTCCTCTTATCCAACCTGCCCAGTCGTCTCCAGTCTGCCTCACATGTCTCTTACCACCTTTAAGAACCCCCATCCCCAACCAACCCGCTTACCTTAGACAACCTTTGTGTCACAC
This sequence comes from Limanda limanda, assembly GCF_963576545.1. NCBI lineage: Eukaryota > Metazoa > Chordata > Actinopteri > Pleuronectiformes > Pleuronectidae > Limanda > Limanda limanda. Next base: position 19,794,860 of record NC_083653.1, read on the forward strand.
CCTGTGCTTTCGACTTGTTGTCTTTAATATTGACACTTGGTAGTTTTCAGGTCCTTTTCTCCTTTATTTCCCTCTTTGTCTGACTCCGCCCAAATGTGATTCACCTGTTTCCAATTGTCTTTCCCTCTTTTGTGTCTTAGGTCTTTGTCCCTCACCTTGTCGCAGTTTGTCTCGTGCCTCTGATGTCCGCTACCGATCCTACAGTGCTTTTCTGTGTATTTATTATTGGACTTTTAGTTTTGATCCTTTTACCTCATGTTTTTGCGTTGTCTTTGAGTCGAGCATTTGAGTCCTGAATTTTCCCCTCAAGTTGTAATAAAATAACTTTAACTGCCTATTGTGTCCTTTCCTGTGTTCTGCTCCTTGGGTCCAAAATTGAAGTGGACTCCACATCTAGAGAATAAATTATGTCAATGTGTCCCCAAAAAGATGGTGGTAAAAGTGTGTGTGTGTGCAGGCTGGCAGCGAATGACACAGAAGATGTGCATTGCCATGGCAACAAATGGACAGTTCACCCCGGGCAGCTCCCCTGTCCTCAGAGGGTTATGTGATTTCGTTCAACTCTATCGGCAGAGCCACCTCCAAACATCCCATTTACTTGGCACATCCAGGACACGTGTGATGTACGACTGAGGTCAGATCACACTGTTACAGTAGATTAAAAAAATGGAATGAGTTTTTCCTGTCTTGCAGTCTTTGATGAAGTGTGAGCAAAGGTGAACTCCTCAATATTTTCACAATAGCAATAGATGCAATAACTTTGTATAATGTGAAAGGTGTCACAGGTGGCAGTAGAGAGACTTATGCTTATGGTTTTTGCTGTGTTTGCTCATGACCTAATTTCCTGCCACAAAACAAAACTGTGATCGAAACCCCAAACTAAACTGAACTCTTCAGAACTGTGTGTCTATAAGTGTTTTCTGATCCGATGGTCTTTTGGAAGATTTTCAAAAAGAAAACATTTCCTTCTACAACCATTCCTTCCACTTTTAATACAGAAAAACACAAACTAAAGGTATGAATGGGTTTAATGATTTTTAACAAAGTACCTGCCTAAAAGAATGGATCCATTTGCACTTATAAGGTTATTTAATGTTTTGTTTGGTAATATCCATGCATTATTCACTTTTTGTACGAAATTTTGTGAAAACTAGTTTGCCTTTCTACTAATGATTGTGGTTACTCTTTGATCTGAACCATGTAGTATGGAGGGGTGTCGTTTTGACAGATGTTTATCATTGCTTTAATATTAATTGCCTTATTGCTTATTACAACATTAACTCATTTGATTGAATTGCCTTCAGTTCCCTTCAATTCCCTTAAGCTAGCCTGAGAAACATTGGAAAAATAATCTGTTCACTTCCTGTGAGACTTGAACAAAGCTGTCTTTGAACATCAGAACACCGATATCTGTAGATTATTAAATGTATTCTCTTTGCCTGCTCAGGGTCAGACCTCCTGATACACTGTAGGTGTTGGAGCTCTGTCCCTCTCCAGCTGGGAAAAGATTTTTCTCTGAAACTTTCAAATATGAATTTCCACCTCAGGTGGTTTTCTTCCAAAGAACATGAACCCTGCACCAAAGATCAGGATTTGCATTGTGCATTATGCAAGTGGTTAAGCTTCGACAAAAAAAGGTTAAGTCATTTAAGTGGCATTAGACATGAAAATGGAAAGTGTCAGTGAGATAGAGTGCAGGCTCATGGCTGCTTCCTGGAGGCTGGAACCACCAGAGTAAACTTAGTTTGTATCTAAAATCTGCAAAAATACCTGCAGAAAATATGTTGTTGTTCCGATTTGTCCAGCACTATGACTCACACAGTGCAACACTGACAGTGACTCTAGTTCCACAACTGAGTCACATTAAGAGTTACACTGTTCCTCTTAAAGGTTTCTATATCTGAAAACCCATCTTGATGGAAATTTCACCTAATAGTTTTCTGAATATGTCATCAACAGCACCACAGCTGTGGTGCTAAACATGATGAGGTATGAATATCACATTTCAAGTTTCATATCCCCGGGCCCTCAATTAACCACAAAAATAAACAATAAAAGAAGCTTTCTCTGAATCTGCTGTGGTTGGATTGATCATGTCGGCTAAAGCAAACAACATAGAAAGATAGTTTTAATTTGAGTATTTATTATTTTATTCTGATCCACGCTGGCAAAAAAAGTAAGCAAACCTGCATTAATGTGTAAATTTGACTTAAAAATAATCAAATCACTATATAAGTGAAATTATGACCAAACACACAAGTGTATCGTTATTGTCAACCAACATTTTATCAAGCTATTTTCAGTGTAGGTTTGAACAGTTGTTTCTTGTTTAGCCTTGACAGTGACAAACAGATTTACCAGCAATTTAAAGCACAATGACACGTCTGTTGCATTGAAATTGCATTGGAGCAAATTAAATGAATTTAAAGATAAAATGCTAACTTCTCATAAAACCGAAACATGTGGTAAGTATATAAAAAAATTTAATTTAGTAATTTATCTATTTTATGATGAACCAAACACATCAGCTATACAGTAGCTACAGTATGTGGGTGTGAACACTGCTAGATTTCTCTGCAGCAGAAAGGCAGAGGGAGTTATATCGTGGAAAAGAGCTCCATCTTGTGGCAGCAGGACCTCATATATAAAGGATGAGATGAAAACTTGGATCTAAGAGACAATTTAATGTGAACTACCAGCATTAAGATTGAGATGCTGAAATGTGACCACGCATTGATCTCCACATCCAGTTTGCGTTTATATATAATATTGTGATGACCCGTCCTGACGGAGCTCTCACTTCCTGTTTTATTTTAATTTTTCACTCTCTCTGTTCATGAACTCAAGTTTCACTTCCTCTAATTTTACCAAAAAGGACCCACATTTGTTTTGGGGTCATATGTGCCACCTCAAAAGTGGGATTCTTAAGGCTCACATCCATTTTATTCGGTCTGCAAGAGGCCCAGAGGAGCTGCATCATTGTCGGTAGTGGCACAAATACGTATGCTATGTGATTTTCTGCATTCTTGCATGTGTGAGGGAAGGGTGAACTTAGGAAGGTGGTTGGGGGGGAGGCCAGGTTCGTCTGCTTCAGGCGAAGGTGGAGTTTATAGTTGCTACCCGAACTAAGCTTTTCCCTTATTCAGCCATGGCTGGTAACTTTAGCGGCTTCTGTAAAACATTCTCTGTGGCCTCACATCTAACTGACCTGCTATGTCCGAGAGTGACCGTTAAATGGGCTCAGGCTGTTCTTCCAGAGGAAAATTCTGATGGAACAAGTCTTCCAATCTCTTATTTTCTAAAGAAACTTGATTGTCATCAGAGTGGAACCAGACGTGACTTTGTTAACCTACAAATGAACTAAAGCCACAGACAGAAACAGGAAAAAAGAGAAAATACTGTAAATCTTTATTTTATGCTGCAACATTTGTACAGGTGGGCGTTTAGATTAATCTTCACTGAGCTTCACTTCTCATTCACTAGTGTCAAATATTACAATACATCCTGGTCTCTACTCAGACCAAACCAGAGAGAGTAGCTTTACCTCCATAACATGAAGAAGACAATCACCATAATGTGTCCTGGGCTCTAGAGCGTGGTGGCATCTGAAGTATTCAACTCTTTTTACTCTGGCCAGGAAGGTGTTGACCATTAAACAATTTGTTTTTTTTGTAAATGCATTTTGGTGAAATGCCCAGAAACTTGGCAAATCTATGTGTCAACATAACTATAGTGGTCAAATTGAAAGTTAACTTAAAAAAAGAAAGCAACATTAAATATCTACTGAGAAACATCACTACTTTCAATTCTTTGACTCAAAATAACATGGTTTAGAAATGTATATTTACAGGGAATTCAGTCAGCACAGCATAAAAAAAATACTACCTAAGCATAGTTCAGAAATTGCTACTTGTGTATCTACAGCTGCACAGGCTTAAAAATACTTTTTTTTGGGTTTGCACATGCACAGGTTATAATGTTAACAGTTCACAGCACTGCATATTGTCACAGTCTAAATATGGCCTAGCTAGTTAGAGCTGAAACGGGTCAAAACCAAATTCACGTGACAGTGGTTGGAAGTCGACCAGTTCATTAAGCTCCAGAAACTAGCAGGACAGAAATACAGATGTTCATCAATGCTACACAAACGCAGGAAGTAATGGAGACAAAATAAAAGCAGTTTGGAATTTCGTAATGAAAGCGTGACACATCTGTGATATTTTTCCTCTGTTCAGCAGATATGTCACACTCTTAATTACACACACTGCCCCAAAGAGGACAGATGAGGGAGAGCTGGACACTGAGGGAACCTGAGGTAGCAAAGCCCAAATCAAATTCACTTTGGAAGCACTGATAAAAAAGAAAAACAATGCCTCACAAATTAGTGCATTTTTTTCTTGAGACCTCATCATTTAAACATTTTACACTCTGGAGTCAAAGCTACTCGATAAAACTATTCACAACAAAATGATCATGACAAAACTTTCCTAGTTCAACTTTCTTAAACAAGTTCTGGGTCCTGAGAAATATGATTCTAGTTCCAACCAGTGACTGTATACAAAGATGGCCGACGTGACAGCTCCTCAAAAAGTGAAGCCGTGTGCACCTGGGGCGCCCTCTAGTGGCTAGCTACATTACGTGTCATAAACCTCCACATTGGCAAATGTAAAATGGACTAAATTAAAAAGAAAGCACACGTCAAATAAAGTTTCCTCAAAGATGTTTCTGTCACACTGGTGTTTCTGATGTTTTGTTTTAAATGGTCATTTGATGCTTTCTGATCACTGCTAATAGTTGCTATACTATTTTGTCTTCATTTTTACAGCGTGGGAGGAAGTGGCGACAAGTCGTCCGTCTTTATATATAGTCACTGGATCCAATTTACAGATAATAAAAAAAGGATGCATTTTCAATAACACCCATGACACTATACACAAGCTGTAAAATTATAGGAGGGTATACAACATTATTCATAAAAACAAAGATGATGCTGTCATTTTGAATATCAGAACAAAGTGTAAAACTTACCAGTATAAGTATGCAGGTGGTGTGTTATTCTCCCAAGTATTAAAACAACAGTGTATATACAAATATATACATCCTAACAATACATTCCTAGCAGAGGCGTTTTGTTTTTCCCCACCAGTTTGCGAGATTTTAAAGCAATATATATTTTTTAGGTATTTTCTATTAAGAAAGGAACTTCTTCAAACAGTTCATACAACCAATGAGTATTTTTCTTCCACGTAAAACTTTAATGTACTGTGGCCTTCTCAGTCCAGAAAGATTAAGAAAAATTCTTTGTTTAAAAAAAAAAAAAAAAAAAAATTCTAAAAAGTCAATTAGTTCATTCATATTTGGAATTTTTTTTGGCGAGCCTTCAGATATTGGTTTAAAGAAAGGCCTCGGCTCGACTGTCCAGCTTCAGGCTCCTCAGTAGACACGGGGAATGATCCGGTAGCGAACAGTCCGGCAGTACTCGTCCCACGCTGAGCCGTACTTCCTCCTGCAGTCTCTCATGTCACGGGAGTCTCGATGCACCAGCAGTATGATGAAGTAGATCATGTAGTACCACGGCAGGAGGTGGCTGAAGCCTGAGACAGAGGACAGAATAGAGAAATTAACCTGTATGTACATTTTTCTCTCATCTGTCCACGACAATAAGTTCAAGTTCTCCAAAAAAAATCAATCTCTACACTAATCTTTCATGGTTTCTAGTATGTTTAACTTTGTTTATACATTTTAGACCAGTGAACATCAGGAAGTGAAGGTGAAGAGGATAAGACTCTTGAATCCTGAACAGTTTTGTTATTAAAATACCAGTTGTAGTTGAAAGCTGCCCTTGACAACGTTTCATTTCATATTTGATCTCAAAGCTTCGACTCACCACATGGCAGGGACCAGGCCAGAGCCATCATCAGGTCTCCCAGGTAGTTCGGGTGACGCACCACACCCCACCATCCAGAGACCAGGAGACTCTTCCCTGTCGCTGTGGGGATCGTTTTCAGATCTGGAGACACGAGAAAGACGAGAAGTTATAGTCGAGAAAAGTACGAAGACTCGGAAAAAAAGAGGGGATTGTTATCCACAGTATTTGTTGTGCAATTTTATATGATATTTGCTGTTAATTATATATTTTGGGCCTTTTTATACAGAGTGTTTCATGCTGAAATTATAAGCACGCCAGGTTTTTGAAAATGCTGAATGTAATTATAATTGCTTCATTTCACCTCAGCTATATTCAGATACTGAATTTAAATATTATTGAGGCTTAAAAAGTTCTTGTTCATTAAAATCACACTGTAGCTCGTTTCCACCACCGTTGAGAACTCTGATTGAGGCTGATAGAGATATCAGACATAAGTGACTCTAATGACTGTTTCACCAGATTCATTTAGAAGAAAAGTAGTAGAAAAAAAACTTATCACAGGACCATGACATAGCCGTACACCTGCAGAGCAACTTACGGGACAGTTGGGGGTCTGATGGGTCTCTCCTGAAGGCGTTCTTCTCAGAGTTGGATTTCCTGAAGATGTAGAAGCCAAGGACTGAAAGAGTGAGAGACCAAGAGAAAACGTTAGCAAAACCACACAACCGCGGGGATACATATATATCCTCTCTACTTTTGAAATGAGAAAAATGTAGAGCCTGACCACAGAATTATTTATATCTTAATTATCTTTAGCTTACATTTCTATGAGATCATTAAATGACAATATCAAAATATAAAGATAAGGCAACAGCAATGACAAGTCAACAGCGCTTTGTGACGCCAATAATGTAAATCCTGAAGTCAGACAAACAGTAAACTCAGAACGAGGCTCTGCTCCTACTCACGTTTGAGTGTGATGATGGCTCCAACTGCTGGGAGGCTCAGTGAGTTGGGGTGGCTGACCAGGTAATAAGCCTGCAGGGTGTAAGTAAAGGGAACCCACACCAGATCCCCAAAAGCCAACATGAAGCCAAAGCCATCATGCATCAAGTCCATGGTGGTCAGGATGGCCTCCTGGGAAAGACAGACACAATCAGCCATTATTCATTAGGTCTGAACACATGTGGTTTTATGCAGTAAGGTCCTTTATAGGATGTTTACCTGCCATTTTTAATGTTTTACTAAATAAACATCACATTTTGTCAGGCTTACCTCATTCCAGAGGCCGTCCACCACATAGAGCAGCATGAAGACATTGACGAGGATCATGCTGTATGATGGAGCATCAAGATGGTGCAGCTTCATCTCAGCCAGAGCCAGTGCAAAGTTGATCAAGCACTGAAAACAACCAGAGAAATGCATCATTGTCATCACTTCCGAATCATCCTGAGTGAGCTGTGTCAATTTGTGGAGATACAGATGAACAGAAAAACTACATGTGCATGTGTACTTCCTCAAATGTTTATGCTAAGGGCGATCAGTGCTGCCATGCAACCTGTCTGAGGTTACAAAGTATTTTGAATATGACCAGCCCTCTTAAAAAACGCAAAAGGTCGCATTTTCATCAACTCTACTATTAACATGTAACAAGTACATTTTGGCTGATTGTGTTATAGTGTTGGGGGATGTCACTTAGATTTGCTGTCTCATCTAGAATTCATTCAACTCTATAAATAATGACCCTAGGAACTGGCACTTAGAAAGATCTCTTCTCTCTCTCTTCTTCTCTATCTCTCACTGACACACACACACCCACACACATAGACTGAGTTAAAACAACATAATTTCATGAAAACAAATGTGTATATTTGCACAGAGCAGAGAAGTAAGATGCCATCACACACATGCAACTAGGGCTGAACGATTTGGGGAAATAATCTAATTGCGATTTTTTTCCCCAATATTGCGATTGCGATTTAATATGCGATTTTTTATTTGATCCAATTTTTTTCCCCCAACAAAACGTAATGAATGATTTAAATATGACCAACACAATATTAGATACATTTAGTGTTAAATAATATTTAAAATTATAGGCTCCCAAGTCAGAAACATTTCACACAACTGAAACATAGAATTTGCCTCTACTATACTTTGAAAATATTTTGTAAAATCAAAGTAAATAAAGTTATAAATAAAAAACGGAGAAATGCACAGGCCACAAAGTCAAACAGTACAACTGCATGTATGAACAGTTTCCTGAAGTTAATGAAATGGTCCCACTCCTCAGACTGTGATTTTTAACCCTTTCGAACACAAGTCACGTAACAGACAGAGTGTGTGTGTGTGTGTGTGTGTGTGTGTGTGTGTGTGTGTGTGTGTGTGTGTGTGTGTGTGTGTGTGTGTGTGGAGCCACAACACAGCAGACATGAGGCGGTGTAAAGACCTGGCACATCCTGTTCATGTCCGGGTGGTCGTGCAGATGTACGGAGGCGCCGGGCCTCAGCAGGAAGACCCCCATACTGAACACCTCCGTCTCGCAGATGTGCGTGTAGGTGGCCGGGGGGCTCTGGAGCCCCGCCGCCCCGGAGCTCGGCTCGCCGCCCGGCTTGCTTTTCCGGGGAGCGATTTTCAGGTCCGCCGCCGGCACCGCGGTCACCAGCGAGATGAGCTCGCTCTATGTTTGCGCCACGTAGGTGACGCCGGCCTGCTTCGTTGTGTTGTCCCGCGGCATTCTGGCTGCGGCGGCAGCCCGGTGCGCTACTCTCGTTCGCACGTGATAATCGCGCACGTTGCGATTAGGAAATCGCGTTTTATCATATCGCGATTAAATCGCAAATGCAATTAATCGTTCAGCCCTACATGCAACCATATCATAAATCTGAATTTGTTGGGGTGCAGTGTCCAAACATTTAGCATATCGCCCAACCCAGGTGTCCCATAAGAACTCACCCAACCGATCAGTCCAGGACGCATCTCACAGAAGAATTTCAGATCAAAGTCTTTAATGCGAGGGTTGAGCTCATGTCCTTTGAAAAAGTCATAAACTACATTGCCTGGGGAAGGAAAACATGGACAGGAGGGAAAAATCTGAGTGTGCAAATTCAAAGCAGACAATTCAAAATAAAAAACAACACAACAGAATTATTTTGATTAGTGAGTTGTTTACTCTGGATGTTTCTGCTTACCAGAGTTTCCCCCCAGTGCCAGCTGCTCGGGGGCAGCGTAGCGTGAGCGGGCATACAGATAGACACTGAGCAGGACGGAGATCAGGAATGAAGCCACAGCGAGCTGCAGGAAGTGGCTGTGGATGTAGGTGAGGTCAACACCCTGGTGCACAGCTACTGCCACGGCTACGGCACTCACCATGATGGCAAAGAAACCTGTTAGCAAACAGAGCAAGTTAGACACAAACATGGAGAACTGTAGGGAATGAAGAGTGGTAGTTAAACTCAAACAGCTTTAAATTAAATTAACAGAGACAAAATATATACTCAGATGGCAGTTTATTAGGTAAACCTATCTTAAGCTAATGTGGTCTAATAGTGTCATAAATACAACCTACATGGAGTTTAACTGTTCAGATTATATTGGCTGCAGTTGGAGTACACTCATTGATATGAATGGGTAGGAGACACCTGTAAATACAGCTCCTTATATAAAACTGCAGCATAAATATATTTCAATCAACAACTCTTGAAAACAGTTTTCAAAAAGCAGAGCATTAGAACATGTTATAGTACTAAGGTTTTATAACTGGACAGTCATATTTGACTGTAACTTATAAACTGCCGACTAAGCATATATTAAACACGTCAAAATTAATTTTAATCACCACAAATGTAGGCTTCAATCTGTAGTAATCATTTACAATAACACATGAGCCAGGGTTTTCCCCTGAGACTTAAGTGTGACAGTTACAGACGGTGAGCATTGCTTCACACAGCCTCACCATTGGTTCTGTACTTCAGCCTCTCCCCAGACCTCAGTGGCATTCCCTCGCTCAGCTAGAGAGACAGGAAGAAGATAATGACATTAACAGATGACAACATGTATTTTCATCATGTGAGGGTCACCCACTTACAGGAAATCACAAGCGCGATCACACCCACTGAATATGGACCCACTCCATTATGACATTTTAGCTCACAGAAGGTGTAAATGCCAGAGCTCCACAGGATCCATTCACAGTTGGTCGACTGGAGTCATGCTGCTTTCATACATGACCTGCAACCCTTAACTTTCTCACATGTTACCAGGTGGAGCTGTATGTGTGAACACAAATGTCTACATCAGTCGAACTGGATATTAAACTGTTAACTCTGCCAGCTTCGTAGATGTCTGTGAGATTGTCAGTTTTTGTAGAATTCAAAGCGCCAGTGGGCATGTAGATGATGTTACCCGTTCCTCATTGAAACCATATCAGAGTATTTCTATGTCTGAACTCAAACAATATCTAGTTGTTTGCTGTGGGAAAGAGCAACTCTGGATTTCATCTGGAAGTCATATGTAAACAGTCAGATCACAAGCTTCACTGAAACTCTTCATTTCATTCAAGTTTTTTTATTTTATCAACTTTTAATCTAAGAAAGTAAAACTTTAACTGAAACCCACAACAGAAAATGGGTGTATGGGTTTTATAATTTAGATTAGCACAGACTAATCTCATTTAGAGGAAGACATGACAGAGGACCTTGCTTTTTCCTTATCAATAATCAAATTGGTGACCATGCCAGAGCGACTTTATTGAAGAAGTCATGCTCCAGTTCATGTATGTTTCCTGTATGGTCACACAAAAAAGTACAAAGTGGCTACATAGAGCTGCTCAACTATCACCTTGCCTAAGGCCAGTTCATAGTTTCTGCTCGACTATAACAAATGTACACCACACGCTTCTATTCATTCTACAAACAAGGTGATGCATATGTGAACACGTGTTGTGTGCAACTGCTTCATAAGAATCGGACCAGCGGGAATTGAACAGTACAAACATACACATACTGGTAGGTCTGTCCCCACAGATGATAAAGAAAAGATCATTTCTGACCTGCAATGACCAGTTCAAATTTAAAATATACAGTCTAGAAGCGCATCAGACCATCTGAAGTGGTTTGTCTCATGATCCAGCAGAGGACGATCACTGTCAGCTTGACTTATTGCACGTCCTCTGGAGCCATCACTACAGTAAGTCAGTGATGTTAAGATGTGTTGTTATGTAGAGGGTGATGGCACCAACGCATCTGGAAAGGTTTTGGGTTTGAAACCGTAGATTGCAAAGTAACAATCACAGGTGACGCTGGTGTCTTTGTACCATGCAAGCTGAATTAGAATATATTCGAAAAATTTAGTGTCATGTAGAATTCCTTTAAATTTTTTTTGTTTTTGAACCGACAGCCCTACATACCGGTGCATGTGCAGTGTGCCGTTATAGAAATGTGTGGTTTAACGTGGAAACATGCAAAGGGTCCATGCAGACCACCACTCCTTATGGACAAAGGGAAATGGAAAATTTGAATGTGCAAAAGAAAAAGCCGCACTGTTGATGTTACACACTTGTGTGTAGTGATGACAGCTCTTTTCACACACCTTTCCAACAGGTAGGACGTAGAGCAGGGCCTGGAAAAGGATCCAGAGGATTACAAAGCCAAGGGCCCGGACATCCCAAAATGCTTCAAGAGGGGGCAGAGGTGGGGGGAAGTTGAGCAAGCTGGGGTCCTCCAGGTTAACTTGGAACACCAAGAAGAGAACCCAGGACGGCAGAAAGAGCAGCCACAAATATGCTCCTGGAGGAATACAAAAAACTCACGTTTATCATTGACTTTCTGCATGTCCAGCTAAACTACCATCATATGGAAAAACACACACACAGTGATTATACACAGAAAACTGTTATTATCAGCAACATACATGGCAGTGTTCCATTGTTTTTACAAATCAAAAAGCTATGCATAGTTTATTACAAATTTAATACAGCTCTATAACATCTTAGGGTTGTCCAATTCTCCCATGGATAAGAAAAAAAGAAGGAAAATAAATGAATTAAATTAAGCGTCACTGATTTAATTTGTGGTCTTTAACAGCAATAAACTTTTACAATCTCAGATTGCGAAACTAAACCTGCTGTTCATTTTGTACCCTACCTATCTTTCCTCCAAAGTCCAGTGGGGTGGCGAGGGTGGCAGCAGGAGGTGCAGCCTCCTTGATGACCTCCTTCTCCTGCTGCTCTGCTACGACTGCGGCTGGTTTAGCTCCTCCGTCGTCTTTCCTGCGGCGCAGATTGTAACGGCCCTGGTTCTTCTCAGACTCCACCTCGGCCTCGGCCTTCTGAAGAAACATTTCGGATTATTCAGGATTTTCGATTGTTAGAAACAAATATCAAAGAAGGTTTTTCCACAGCTTTCTCAGGCCAGGGCTCGAGAGTGCAGGCAAAAATGTGTAAAGTGCGCCTAAAAAAAGTTCTTTGGTCACACTGGTGCACCAAACACTGCTCTCCTCTGAGTCTCGGGGTGAGTGAAAGTTTAAAGTTGCACACACCCAGGCCCCAGGCCAGCTGCGCCCACTCACTCAAACACAGACAGACGAACAAACAGTGAAGAAGAGATAAGAGAGGGCAGGGGAGCATGTCAATGTGAACGAGGCGGTATGTCGAGTAAATTTAAGAGGAGTGGCAGCAAAAAGTGAATTTATAGTGTATTCCCAACGGACTGCCAAAGCAAAACCATCAGCACTACTGCTTCAGGATCAGAACAGAAGCACGGGTTGGTTTGCACCGTGTCACGGTCTCTTGTCTGGGTGTGCTCCCTCCACACTGCTGACCTGTGCTAACTTTAATTAAAAACAGCAACACTAATCAAAGCTTTTATCTATGTACATGACCTGAGCCGCAGAGAAGTTATGTGGTGTTTTTTGATTTGCTGGAGAGTTTATGAGGCACGCATTTAACCCTTGTGTGTGTTTTCAATGTTTGCTATAAGAAAAAGTATGCGATAAATAATTTTTTCAACCTCAAACTCATTGGCCTTGGCTCATTTTCTGTGAAGAAAACATATTTTCAATGACTGTACACGCTACACATTTACATTACATATGTGGTGTTCGGGTCCACTGGACCCAGGGGTAAGAAAAGGGTGGAAATTGTCCATTTAAAGCTATTCTGCTCCCATATTCCTGCACATTTTACCCTCTGTCTTGCAGGTAAACATTCTAAAAAAAATTCTAACACTATCCCAGGTGCAAATTGGGGGCGGGATACAACAAATACATAGCTTTGAACGTGTGGCTCCTTATCACAATCAATGAACATGGTGAAAAGATTCTCTGCTCAGAGGGGGGCCAGAGAAATTATTTTTTAAGAGAGAGAAGCTTTGGAAGACAATGAAGAGGAAGACGTTTGAAAATATGAAGGTCATATTTCTGTCAATTCAGAGTCTGAAAGTGAGTTTGAAAAAAGAGGATGAGAATGACAATCAGCAAGCTTCGAGAAAAGCATGTCTGCAGCCAGCCCAAGGACCCACCTGTCTGTAGACAGCAAGTGGAGAAATGTGGATGTCAAGTGTAATGGTCTTTTGCCCAAAGAAATGAGCAACCTTGCATGGCTACCAATGTAATAGGAATGCAACCAGTGCCAACACAGATAGCGGTCCCTCATGTACAGGACATCAAGTCTTCTTTTGAACTTTTCATCCCAGATTCCATCCAGAAAGTTATTCTGGATTGCACTAATTTGGAGGGACAGCATGGTTTTAGAGAGAGGTGGAATGAGATGGACCAAACCAATTTATTTTCATACTTTGGGGTTCTTATCATTGCTGGAGTTTTCAAATCCACAGGGGAATCAATAGAATCCCTGTGGGATGCATAAACTGACAGAGAACTTTTTTGAGGAACAATGTCTCTGGAAATCTTCCACATCATTTCCAGGATTATCTGCTTTGATAAGAGAGACGACAGACCAGCTCGGCAGCAGCAATGCCATTTAGGGGTCGCTGCCCCTTCAGGACGTACATACCGTCTAAACCCGCAAAATACGGAATCAATATCTGGGCTTCCAAGAAATGAACCACCTATATCTTGATTGTACTTTTTTTTCTGATTTTTCTTGTTTAACTGCATTTTATCAAAAAAAAACAAAAAGCCCTTTTATTCATAAATGTGATTTAACAGGGGTAAATGACAAATATTTACCATTGTCTATATTGCTTGTTATTAGGATAAAGATAACATCTGTTAAGTATTTTAACATAAATTGTTATAGCTGTATTGATTTTAAGACCCATAAAGGCAGTGGGTCTACCAGACCCTCAAACATTGGCTGAGCGCAAAAACATGAACACCATACAAGGGTTCAACAAACATACTGGATAAAGAGTCCAAGAGTGCACTCAGTGTTCCTGCTAAACACATAAGAGTGTGTTTCAGTGAATCAGGATCTAACCACATTGAATAATAACTGAATCAATGTGACTGTCAGTTTGTGTGTGAAGAGCAATAAAGATGAGCAGACGCAAACACAATCCTTGAGGAAACACTGGAATACTGAGATAAAACAATACAAACCAAAAAGCTCATCTAAATCATAACCAACCCGTCCTGTTTACTGAGATAGTCATACGTATTCTGTGTCAAATGTTAAATATTTGTTCAGGAGCAAATTTTGTTGACAGAGCCTGAGAGTCATTTATGTATTGTTTCGGTTGTGTTTGGTTTTATTTTATTAGGGCCCGAGCACCGAATGGTGAGAGGCCCTATTGAAATTGTAAGGATTATTATTATTAGGGCCCGAGCACCGAATGGTGAGAGGCCCTATTGAAATTGTAATGATTATTATTATTATTATTATTATTATTATTTTTCCGGCAAAAGGATGGGCTTTTTGAGGGCTTTAACGTGCTCAAAAAGTTATGAAACTTTGCAGTAAATTAGTTACTGGTGAAAATTTACGTATTCTGGAGTATTTTGAAATGGGCGTGGCAAAATGGCTCAACAGCGCCCCCTGGAACCCAGCCCCTAAGTTTCCACATAACCGATTTTCACCAAAACCGGGCAAAAGATGTTTCGTGACAAATCATGAAAAAAAGTCTCAAGGGGCATTATGAAAAACGCAACAGGAAGCCCGCCATTTTGGATTTAGTGGCCATTTTGACCATTTTGGCCATTTTTGCTTTGACGTACTTGTCCCAGGGCTTTCATCAAATCAAATTTAAATTTAGATGAGTGATATCACAACAAGATGGAGATAAAAAATGATTTAGGGATTGATTTTTTGTCTCACCGTGTGACCGTGGCGTGGCGTCAAAGTTTGATTAAACGCCATCAAAACACGAGCTTCTGTATCTCGCACATACATGATCCAATCAAATCCAAACTAGACACATAAGACAAGGATCCCGGCCTGATGACATCTGCACTGAAATCATGACTTAATATGACAGCGCCCCCTGGTGGCAACAGGAAATGTCTTTTTTTTTGCATGTCTTACACTTGGATGTATTTCTCCTCATCCACTGACCTCAACCATGTCAAACTCTATCAAATGGGTCTCAAGACATTGAAAATGAAGATATAAGATTACTGTGACTTTTCGTCAAACACAGTATTAATGGCGTGACATCAAAGTTCATCAGCTCGCCGTGAAACACGAAATTGCTGTAACTTCCATGTTCATGGTTCCATCTCACTCAAACTACATGTGTGTGTTAACATCCCCCCCCTGAAGATATTCATATGGTTTTAAGAAATGGGCGTGGCAAAAAAACTGACTAGCGCCCCCTAAAGGGCAGCCCCGGCACTACGATTGGCCGACATGTACAAAAATCTATGGGGACATGTGTCTTTTCATAACAAACAAATAAGTCTCTTGGATTGATATGTTAGATCAAACAGGAAGCCCGCCATTTTGGATTTGGTGGCCATTTTGACCATATTCACCATTTTTACTTTGACATACTTGTCCCAGGGCTTTCATCAGATCAACTTCAAATTCAGATGAGTGTCATCACAACAAGATGGAGATAAAAAATGATTTAGGGATTCGTCCTTCGTCACACCGTGTAACCGTGGCGTGGCGTCAAAGTTCATCGACTCGCCGCGAAACACGAAATTGCTGTAACTTCAGTGTTCATGGTTCCATCTCACTCAAACTACATGTGTGTATCAACAGCCCCCCCCTGAAGATATTCATATGGTTTTAAGAAATGGGCGTGGCAAAAAAACTGACTAGCGCCCCCTAAAGGGCAGCCCCGGCACTACGATTGGCCGACATGTACAAAAATCTATGGGGGCATGTGTCTTTTCATTACAAACAAATAAGTCTCTTGGATCGATATGTTAGATCAAACAGGAAGTCCGCCATTTTGAATTTAGTGGCCATTTTGACCATATTCACCATTTTTACTTCGATGTACTTGTCCCAGGTCTTTCATCAGTTCAACTTCAAATTCAGATGAGTGTCATCACAACAAGATGGAGATAAAATCTGATTTAGGGATTTATCCTTCGTCAAACCGTGTGACCGTGGCGTGGCGTCAAAGTTCATCAACTCGCCGTGAAACACGAAATGTTGTTACTTCAGTGTTCATGGTTCTATCTCACTCAAACTACATGTGTGTATCAACAGCCCCCCCCCTGAAGATATTCATATGGTTTCAAGTCCGTGTGACCGTGGCGTCGAAGTTTGATTACACGCCATCAAAACACGAGGTTCTGTATCTCTGACATATATTGTCCAATCTAGTCCAAACTACACATGTAAGACTAGAGTCCCGGCCTGATGACATCTACACAGAAATCATGACTTTAAATCACAGCGCCCCCTGGTGGATACAGGAAGTGAAGCGTTTATTGTCCAATTGAGTCCAAACTAGACATGTAAGACTAGTTAGGGCCCGAGCACCGAATGGTGAGAGGCCCTATTGAAATTGTAATGATTATTATTATTAGGGCCCGAGCACCGAATGGTGAGAGGCCCTATTGAAATTGTAATGATTATTAGGGCCCGAGCACCGAATGGTGAGAGGCCCTATTGAAATTGTAATGATTATTATTATTATTATTATTTTTCCGGCAAAAGGATGGGCTTTTTGAGGGCTTTAACGTGCTCAAAAAGTTATGAAACTTTGCAGTAAATTAGTTACTGGTGAAAATTTACGTATTCTGGAGTATTTTGAAATGGGCGTGGCAAAATGGCTCAACAGCGCCCCCTGGAACCCAGCCCCTAAGTTTCCACATAACCGATTTTCACCAAAACCGGGCAAAAGATGTTTCGTGACAAATCATGAAAAAAAGTCTCAAGGGGCATTATGAAAAACGCAACAGGAAGCCCGCCATTTTGGATTTAGTGGCCATTTTGACCATTTTGGCCATTTTTGCTTTGACGTACTTGTCCCAGGGCTTTCATCAAATCAAATTTAAATTTAGATGAGTGATATCACAACAAGATGGAGATAAAAAATGATTTAGGGATTGATTTTTCGTCTCACCGTGTGACCGTGGCGTGGCGTCAAAGTTTGATTAAACGCCATCAAAACACGAGCTTCTGTATCTCGCACATACATGATCCAATCAAATCCAAACTAGACACATAAGACAAGGGTCCCGGCCTGATGACATCTGCACTGAAATCATGACTTAATATCACAGCGCCCCCTGGTGGCAACAGGAAATGTCTTTTTTTTTGCATGTCTTACACTTGGATGTATTTCTCCTCATCCACTGACCTCAACCATGTCAAACTCTATCAAATGGGTCTCAAGACATTGATAATGAAGATATAAGATTACTGTGACTTTTCGTCAAACACAGTATTAATGGCGTGGCATCAAAGTTCATCAGCTCGCCGTGAAACACGAAATTGCTGTAACTTCCATGTTCATGGTTCCATCTCACTCAAACTACATGTATGTATTAACAGCCCCCCCCTGAAGATATTCATATGGTTTTAGGCAACGGGCGTGGCAAAAAAACTGACTAGCGCCCCCTAAAGGGCAGCCCCGGCGCTACGATTGGCCGACTTGTACAAAAAATGATTAGGGCATGTGTCTTTTCATTACAAACAAATAAGTCTCTTGGATCAATATGTTAGATCAAACAGGAAGTCCGCCATTTTGAATTAAGTGGCCATTTTGACCATATTCACCATTTTTACTTTGACATACTTGTCCCAGGGCTTTCATCAGTTCAACTTTAAATTCAGATGAGTGTCATCACAACAAGATGGAGATAAAAAATGATTTAGGGATTGTTTTTTCGTCACACCGTGTGACCGTGGCGTTGCGTCAAAGTTCATCAACTCGCCGTGAAACACGAAATGCTGTTACTTCAGTGTTCATGGTTCTATCTCACTCAAACTACATGTGTGTATCAACAGCCCCCCCCCTGAAGATATTCATATGGTTGTAAGGCCGTGTGACCGTGGCGTTGAAGTTTGATTAAACGCCATCAAAACACTTGATTCTGTATCTCGGACATATATTTTCCAATCGAGTCCAAACTAGAAACGTAAGACTAGAGTCCCGGCCTGATGACATCTACACAGAAATCATGACTTTAAATCACAGCGCCCCCTGGTGGCTACAGGAAGTGAAGCGTTTATTGTCCAATTGAGTCCAAACTAGACATGTAAGACTAGAGTCCAAGCCTGATGACATCTACACAGAAATCATGACTTTAAATCACAGCGCCCCCTGGTGGCTACAGGAAGTGAAGCGTTTATTGTCCAATTGAGTCCAAACTAGACATGTAAGACAAGAGTCCCGGCCTGATGACATCTACAAAGAAATCATGACTTTAAATCACAGAGCCCCCTGGTGGCTACAGGAAGCGAAGCGTTTATTGTCCAATTGAGTCCAAACTCGACACATAGGACAAGAGTCGCGACCTGATGACATCTACACAGAAATCATGACTTAAAATCACAGCGCCCCTTGGTGGCTACAGGAAGTGAAGCGTTTATTGTCTAATTGAGTCCAAACATAAGACAAGAGTCGCGACCTGATGACATCTACACAGAAATCATGACTTAAAATCACAGCGCCCCCTGGTGGCTACAGGAAGTGAAGCTTTTATCCTTGCCACAGAGAGGAAAACGCATCCAACGCGGAGACGTGCGCTTGGTCATCGACCGCTCTCTCCCCCGACTGCAACAGGCTTCAACGTGCAGGTGCTCGGGCCCGCAAGTGCTACAACGTAGCCCTAGTTAGGGCCCGAGCACCGAATGGTGAGAGGCCCTATTGAAATTGTAAGGATTATTCTTATTATTATTATTATTATTGTGACTAAAGTGAATTGGCTTTTTGAGGGCTTTAACATGCTGAACTTCTTACCAAACTTTGCAGAAAATTCGAGAGTGGTGAAAATTTACGTATTCTGGTGTATTTGGAAATGGGCGTGGCAAAATGGCTCAACAGCGCCCCCTGGAACCCAGCCCCTAGGTTTCCACATAACCGATTTTCACCAAAATCGGGCAAGAGGTGTATCGTGACTAATCATGAAAAAAAGTCACAAAGGGCATTATGAAAAACGCAACAGGAAGCCCGCCATTTTGGATTTAGTGGCCATTTTGGCGATTTTTACTTTAATGTACTTGTCCCAGGGCTTTCATCAGATCAACTTCAAATTCAGATGAGTGTCATCACAACAAGATGGAGAAAAAAGTTGACTTAAAAAATCAACTTTTTGCCACACCGTGTGACCTTGGTGTGGCATCAAAGTTTGATTAAACGCCATCAAAACACGAGGTTCTGTATCTCGGACAAACACGATCCAATCGAGTCCAAACTAGACACATAAGACAAGAGACCCGGCCTGATGACATCTGCACTGAAATCATGACTTAATATCACAGCGCCCCCTGGTGGCATAAGGAAATGTATGTTTTTTTGCATGTCTTACACTTGGATGTATTTCTCCTCATCCACTGACCTCAACCATGTCAAACTGTATCAAATGGGTCTCAAGACATTGATAATGAAGATATAAGATTACTGTGACTTTTCGTCAAACGCCATACTAATGGCGTGGCATCAAAGTTCATAAACTCGCCATGGCACATGAAATTGCTGTAACTTCCGTGTTCATGGTTCCATCTCACTCAAACTACATGTGTGTGTTAACATCCCCCCCTTAAGATATTCATCTGGTTTTAAGAAATGGGCGTGGCAAAAAAACTGACTAGCGCCCCCTAAAGGGCAGCCCTGGCACTACGATTGGTTGACATGTACAAAAATTGATTATGGCATGTGTCTTTTCATAACAAACAAATAAGTCTCTTGGATCGATATGTTAGACCAAACAGGAAGTCCGCCATTTTGGATTTAGTGGCCATTTTGACCATATTCCACATTTTTACTTTGACATACTTGTCCCAGGGCTTTCATCAGTTCATCTTTAAATTCAGATGAGTGTCATCACAACAAGATGGAGATAAAAAATGATTTAGGGATTGTTTTTTCGTCACACCGTGTGACCGTGGCGTTGCGTCAAAGTTCATCAACTCGCCGTGAAACACGAAATGCTGTAACTTCAGTGTTCATGGTTCTATCTCACTCAAACTACATGTGTGTATCAACAGCCCCCCCCCCCTGAAGATCTTCATATGGTTTTAAGGCCGTGTGACCGTGGCGTCGAAGTTTGATTAAACGCCATCAAAACATGAGGTTCCTTACTCGGACATATATTGTCCAATCAACTCCAAACTAGACATGTAAGACTAGAGTCCCGGCCTGATGACATCTACACAGAAATCATGACTTTAAATCACAGCGCCCCCTGGTGCCTACAGGAAGTGAAGCGTTTATTGTCCAATTGAGTCCAAACTAGACATGTAAGACTAGAGTCCCAGCCTGATGATATCTACAAAGAAATCATGACTTTAAATCACAGCGGCCCCTGGTGGCTACAGGAAGTGAAGCGTTTATTGTCCAATTGAGTCCAAACTAGACATGTAAGACTAGAGTCCCAGCCTGATGACATCTACACAGAAATCATGACTTTAAATCACAGCGCCCCCTGGTGGCTACAGGAAGTGAAGCGTTTATTGTCCAATTGAGTCCAAACTAGACATGTAAGACTAGAGTCCCGGCCTGATGACATCTACACATAAATCATGACTTTAAATCGCAGCGCCCCCTGGTGGCTACAGGAAGTGAAGCGTTTATTGTCCAATTGAGTCCAAACTAGACATGTAAGACTAGAGTCCCAGCCTGATGACATCTACACAGAAATCATGACTTTAAATCACAGCGCCCCCTGGTGGCTACAGGAACTGAAGCTTTTATCCTTGCCACAGAGAGGAAAACGCATCCAACGCGGAGACGTGCGCTTGGTCATCGACCGCTCTCTCCCCCGACCGCAACAGGCTTCAACGTGCAGGTGCTCGGGCCCGCAAGTGCTACAACGTAGCCCTAGTTATTATTATTATTATTATTTTTCCGGCAAAAGGATGGGCTTTTTGAGGGCTTTAACGTGCTCAAAAAGTTATGAAACTTTGCAGTAAATTAGTTACTGGTGAAAATTTACGTATTCTGGAGTATTTTGAAATGGGCGTGGCAAAATGGCTCAACAGCGCCCCCTGGAACCCAGCCCCTAAGTTTCCACATAACCGATTTTCACCAAAACCGGGCAAAAGATGTTTCGTGACAAATCATGAAAAAAAGTCTCAAGGGGCATTATGAAAAACGCAACAGGAAGCCCGCCATTTTGGATTTAGTGGCCATTTTGACCATTTTGGCCATTTTTGCTTTGACGTACTTGTCCCAGGGCTTTCATCAAATCAAATTTAAATTTAGATGAGTGATATCACAACAAGATGGAGATAAAAAATGATTTAGGGATTGATTTTTCGTCTCACCGTGTGACCGTGGCGTGGCGTCAAAGTTTGATTAAACGCCATCAAAACACGAGCTTCTGTATCTCGCACATACATGATCCAATCAAATCCAAACTAGACACATAAGACAAGGGTCCCGGCCTGATGACAACTGCACTGAAATCATGACTTAATATCACAGCGCCCCCTGGTGGCAACAGGAAATGTCTTTTTTTTTGCATGTCTTACACTTGGATGTATTTCTCCTCATCCACTGACCTCAACCATGTCAAACTCTATCAAATGGGTCTCAAGACATTGAAAATGAAGATATAAGATTACTGTGACTTTTCGTCAAACACAGTATTAATGGCGTGACATCAAAGTTCATCAGCTCGCCGTGAAACACGAAATTGCTGTAACTTCCATGTTCATGGTTCCATCTCACTCAAACTACATGTGTGTGTTAACATCCCCCCCCTGAAGATATTCATATGGTTTTAAGAAATGGGCGTGGCAAAAAAACTGACTAGCGCCTCCTAAAGGGCAGCCCCGGCACTACGATTGGCCGACATGTACAAAAATCTATGGGGACATGTGTCTTTTCATAACAAACAAATAAGTCTCTTGGATTGATATGTTAGATCAAACAGGAAGCCCGCCATTTTGGATTTGGTGGCCATTTTGACCATATTCACCATTTTTACTTTGACATACTTGTCCCAGGGCTTTCATCAGATCAACTTCAAATTCAGATGAGTGTCATCACAACAAGATGGAGATAAAAAATGATTTAGGGATTCGTCCTTCGTCACACCGTGTAACCGTGGCGTGGCGTCAAAGTTCATCGACTCGCCGCGAAACACGAAATTGCTGTAACTTCAGTGTTCATGGTTCCATCTCACTCAAACTACATGTGTGTATCAACAGCCCCCCCGAAGATATTCATATGGTTTTAAGAAATGGGCGTGGCAAAAAAACTGACAAGCGCCCCCTAAAGGGCAGCCCCGGCGCTACGATTGGCCGACTTGTACAAAAAATGATTAGGGCATGTGTCTTTTCATTACAAACAAATAAGTCTCTTGGATCAATATGTTAGATCAAACAGGAAGTCCGCCATTTTGAATTTAGTGGCCATTTTGACCATATTCACCATTTTTACTTTGATGTACTTGTCCCAGGGCTTTCATCAGTTTAACTTTAAATTCAGATGAGTGTCATCACAACAAGATGGAGATAAAATCTGATTTAGGGATTTATCCTTCGTCAAACCGTGTAACCGTGGCGTGGCGTCAAAGTTCATCAACTCGCCGTGAAACACAAAATGCAGTTACTTCAGTGTTCAAGGTTCTATCTCACTCAAACTACATGTGTGTATCAACAGCCCCCCCCCCCCGAAGATATTCATATGGTTTTAAGGCCGTGTGATTGTGGCGTCGAAGTTTGATTAAACGCCATCAAAACAAGAGGTTCTGTATCTCTGACATATATTGTCCAATCAAGTCCAAACTAGACATGTAAGACTAGAGTCCCGGCCTGATGACATCTACACAGAAATCATGACTTTAAATCACAGCGCCCCCTGGTGGCTACAGGAAGTGAAGGGTTTATTGTCCAATCAAGTCCAAACTAGACATGTAAGACTAGAGTCCCGGCCTGATGACATCTACACAGAAATCATGACTTTAAATCACAGCGCCCCCTGGTGGCTACAGGAAGTGAAGCGTTTATTGTCCAATTGAGTCCAAACTAGACATGTAAGACTAGAGTCCCGGCCTGATGACATCTACACAGAAATCATGACTTTAAATCACAGCACCCCCTGGTGGCTACAGGAAGTGACGCCTTTATTGTCCAATTGAGTCCAAACTAGACATGTAAGACTAGAGTCCCAGCCTGATGACATCTACACAGAAATCATGACTTTAAATCACAGCGCCCCCTGGTGGCTACAGGAAGTGAAGCGTTTATCCTTGCCGCAGAGAGGAAAACGCATCCAAAGCGGAGACGTGCGCTTGGTCATCGACCGCTCTCTCCCCCGACCGCAACAGACTTCAACGTGCAGGTGCTCGGGCCCGCAAGTGCTACAACGTAGCCCTAGTTATTATTGTGACTATGCGGAATTTGCTTTTTGAGGGCTTTCCCATGCTCAAAAAGTTTCTAAACTTTGCAGTATATTAGAACTTGGTGAAAATGACAGTATTCTGGAGTATTTGGAAATGGGCGTGGCAAAATGGCTCAACAGCGCCCCCTGGAACCCAGCCGCTAGGTTTCCACATAACCGATTTTCACCAAAATCGGGCGAGAGGTGTATTGTGACTAATGATGAAAAATAGCCTCTTAGAGCATTATGAAAAACGCAACAGGAAGCCCGCCATTTTCTATTTAGTGGCCATTTTGACCATATTCACCATTTTTACTTTGACATACTTGTCCCAGGGCTTTGATCAGATCAACTTCAAATTCAGATGAGTGTCATCACAACAAGATGGAGATAAAAAATGATTTAGGGATTTGTCCTTCGTCACACCGTGTAACCGTGGCGTGGCGTCAAAGTTCATCAACTCGCTGCGAAACACGAAATTGCTGTAACTTCAGTGTTCATGGTTCCATCTCACTCAAACTACATGTGTGTATCAACAGCCCCCCCCTGAAGATATTCATATGGTTTTAAGAAATGGGCGTGGCAAAAAAACTGACTAGCGCCCCCTAAAGGGCAGCCCCGGCGCTACGATTGGCCGACTTGTACAAAAAATGATTAGGGCATGTGTCTTTTCATTACAAACAAATAAGTCTCTTGGATCAATATGTTAGATCAAACAGGAAGTCCGCCATTTTGAAATTAGTGGCCATTTTGACCATATTCACCATTTTTACTTTGGTGTACTTGTCCCAGGGCTTTTATCAGATGAACTCCAAATTCAGATGAGTGTCATCACAACAAGATGGAGATAAAATCTAATTTAGGGATGGATTTTTCGTCACACCATGTGACCATGGCGTGGCGTCAAAGTTCATCAACTCGCCGTGAAACACAAAATGCAGTTACTTCAGTGTTCATAGTTCTATCTCACTCAAACTACAGGTGTGTATCATCAGCCCTCCCCCTGAAGATATTCATATGGTTTTAAGGCCGTGTGACCGTGGAGTCGAAGTTTGATTAAACGCCATCAAAACACGAGGTTCTGTATCTCTGACATATATTGTCCAATCAAGTCCAAACTAGACATTTAAGACTAGAGTCCCGGCCTGATGACATCTACACAGAAATCATGACTTTAAATCACAGCGTCCCCCTGGTGGCTACAGGAAGTGAAGCGTTTATTGTCCAGTTAAGTCCAAACTAGACATGTAAGACTAGAGTCCCAGCCTGATGACATCTACACAGAAATAATTACTTTAAATCACAGCGCCCCCTGGTGGCTACAGGAAGTGAAGCGTTTATTGTCCAATTGAGTCCAAACTAGACATGTAAGACTAGAGTCCCAGCCTGATGACATCTACACAGAAATCATGACTTTAAATCACAGCGCCCTCTGGTGGCTACAGGAAGTGAAGCTTTTATTCTTGCCACAGAGAGGAAAACGCATCCAACGCGGAGACGTGCGCTTGGTCATCGACCGCTCTCTCCCCCGACTGCAACAGGCTTCAACGTGCAGGTGCTCGGGCCCGCAAGTGCTACAACGTAGCCCTAGTTTATTAAGGATATTTTAAATTATAATTCAAACGTCAGACTGAATAGTCTTAAGAATTAAAAGTTCATTGCTCTTTGAAAGGATGTACTGTATCTTATTATGCCATTATGTAATCATTATATCAGTGCTATAAAATGGTTTAAAAATGATGACAATAATATAATTTATCGCAATTATTTCTCCAATAATATATGATCCAACCAAATCATTATCGTGACAGGCCTACCTTGATATTTTCAATAATGCACAAGTGAAAGGTTTCCTTGCAGTTTCCAGCTTAAGTTCTTTATTTTATATGCATGCATTTGTATTAGATACAATGAAATATCCTTAACTGAATAGATATTGAATTTGAATATTTTACCTATATGAACTTAACCTGATAAAAGGTCTGAGGATCAAGTACAAGATTGGTGATGTAAAATGTGAAATAAACAGATTTTATGTATTCTATTGTCAGGATGCCTTGAGCACAGGTGCATGGAGAATTTACTGTGTTTAGTCCTCAATGATATAAAATATAGATTAAGTTAAGCCAAGTGTTCTTCGAAATCACACTGAAATTAGAAAACATATTTACTATACAATTATAAAGCAGAGTCTGTTTGCGTTTGCAGATCTTTAATATTGGAAAACATATGTAGATGGCCCTGGTCTTGAGCAATAGCGTGCACTGCTTCCCATTAATTGTCTAGACTGTGGTTGCCCGCCATATTCCAATAAGTCCCGCCACAGTTTAATAAGAGGCAATTTTTTGGGGTTCTCATAATAATGAAATAGATCTCTAGCTTGGTGTGTGCAGTGCAATATTCTTACTGTCCACGTAGACAGTCAGACCTCATAGTTTTGGCTGCTGTTGTGGCATGCAATGCAGTGCTTTCTCCCACAGGGGAACTTATCACTCTTGAGTCTGCATACCTCAGAATCTGTTGTGCATGAGAGTGAACTTAGTGCGCATGAGATTGAATAAATTCTGTGGAAAACGCTGATAGTATGTAATTTAACAAAAACATATTTTGTATATACTGAATAAAATGCCTTTCAATGGCTTTTCAGTAAACAATGTGATCTTGTGTCAAATCATGAGCAATGATTACAAATCAAAACCGACAGTAAACTTTCTCCCTTACACATTCTCAGCTCTGTGGGATCTGAGTTAGTTCAACTTTTTCCGTCAGTCGCCCCCTGCTCCCTAGTTGTCTAGGAGATTCCAAAAGCTGGGAGAGTAAAGCGGCTGCACATGTTTGAATATCATGTGACTGACCAACTAAAGCACGATCTTGGGAAGTGAACCTTTCAGTTGGAAAAACACATATGCGCACACACACACACACACACACACACACACACAGCACAGTGCCCCCCACATGTGCACATCATGACATTCCAATGGCTCTAACCTGCCTCAAAGCCTATTCAATATTGGAAGGTCTGCATTGCCTGGAATGCATGTTATTTTGTTGTTTTTCCGTCGACTTATTTTGTAAAACGTGTTTCAGCTCAAGAGAAGTGCAAACCAGAAAAGGCTTGAGAATTAAAAGCTGGAATAAATAAATATGTCCAGGCATTTTCACACTTTCAACTTAATTTTTCTTTCACTTGAATGTGTTTGTGTTAGAATGTTTATTAACACACTACCCATTATAAATTTAAAAATTCATCTGACAGTTCAAACTACTAGCTCCAAATACATGAAGAGATTTCTAAATACAAAACAGAACTCACCTCATTTACTTTGTTAGCCGTGTTATTCTCCTCATGTTTATTGTTGCTATTGTTCTCAGCAGCCATTGTCTCTTGCTGCACATCAATGAGGGGAGAGTGATGGAGATGGAGACAAAGAGAGAAGGGGGGAAAAGCACAACGTGAGGACCAGACCCAGGGAACGTGACACTGTTTTGCTCAAAAATCTGAAACAGAACTTGCCATTTCCCCACAATAAAAATGCACTGATGCGATAGGACAACTGACGATGATCAGGATCATGTCCTACAATTCTAAGTAGGGCTGGACGATATGGCCAAAACTTAGATCCAGATAAAAGCTAAATGTCATATCATTATTTCTTTTACGTTTAAAGACCAAAGCTGATGAATTAAAACTCTTTGTAGACAAGTTAGGACATACACTTGCCAAACAGCAAAACAATTATCGTACATACTCACTTAAGCATTATATTATATGTTATATTGCAAAAATGTCAGATGTTGATTTATTGCCCAGCTCTCATTAGTGCAGCTTCTATACTGCACAACTTCAACTTTTTACATGGAATCATATGATATATCTCAACTACAGTGACATTTCTATTTATACTTTCAATCTGAAATGACAATAATCTTTGCTGTCTTTGAGATCAAGAACCTATTTCTATGTGTCATATAGGCCCTGTTACAGTGGATACTGCACAGGACCTTATATAGCCACAACAAACCAAGATCAAACCATAGTGTATAACACTACCACACTACCTGGACCTGCATGTCCTGTTTTTAAAGTGGGATTTATACTCTTTGACTTGTATGTCTGACAGTTAAAGAGTGTTAGTGTTTTCCCTCAGTCCCTTCTCTATCAATATCAGTGCTGTAATAAGAGAATGATAAGTGGGAATTACCAGCGGATCCAGCCTGACTTCCAACTTTGTGTCCTTATTGGAGGACAGCGAACTCTCAGTTACCGCTGCAGCAGCGACAGCAGCTGTGCGAGACGATGAGCGTCGTGTGGTCCTTCCTGGGGAGCGGGAGCGGCTGCGACGACGGCCTGGTGATCGAGAACGAGAGCGGGAGCGGGGGCGAGACTGGAAGCCAGAAAAGTTCTGAAAGAAAACAAGTGGTTGAAACATGTTGAGATGTTAGTAAACATTGGTAAAGCTTTAACATATTATAAATATGTCTTACTAAATGGTGCATAGATAACAAGTGTACATAAAGAGACTATTACACAGTTGGGTCAAGAAAGTTCATCAATAATGCTTCTGCAATAGAACGACATGTCTCCAAGTAATTTTATCCATATGTATTACTGGTCAAGAACTGAATTTTGACTATTGATTTATTTTAAAAGTAATATTTAATGGTTTTAGCTTTGTTCATAAACAGTATCACTGCCATGTGGCCTTTGCGATGACAGGAAAACAATTTTCATTTTATTATTTTTAAGAGAGACTGAAAAAAAAAAATATGCATAGCATATGCCATATAGTTCTATAGACCTAAAAGGTAATATCACATTCTGAGAGTCTCTACAGTCTGAACTACTGATCAAAAGACTGAGCAACTTCCACTAATATCACTTAAATCACTTACCTTCCATCTTATCATCTTTAAACTAACTTATTTAAAAGGATTAAAATTAATCTGGTTCAAGTCTACACTACATTTTAACCAATGAGAACATAGAGAGTTAACCCCAACACACAAACAAAAATTTTAACCGAGACACTGAACAACAAATTGTTTAAAGCAAGACTTTGAAAAGAGCAAGTAAACATGTGTGTGTCACTGATTCTACCTTGATGTCTGGCTCCTTGAGCTCCAGCTCTGTGCCGTCCTTGTAGATGACAGTGTAGAGCTGACTTGAGATGTCAAACCCTAGGACCTTCACCTCATAGTACAGGCTGCTACCAGGCCAGCGGCCCATCACCTTGTCCCCTCTCTGATACTTCACACTAGGCATCCTCATTGACCTGGGAAGGGTGAAACCCAAACAGATAACGAGTGAGAGAAAGTTTTAAGACGGTGATAGAGAGGGCAGGAAATACAGAAACACAAAGACACCAGAGTAGACAGACAGTAGACAGACAGGTGACACGAGGGACGAAAAACAGGCAGGAAGGGAAACACAGAATAAAAGGATAATAAAAGATATTAGTATGAAAATATATTTCGTTATTAAGTCTTTCAAAAAGAAGTGGAGACCTCTGAAGATAATCCAGCTCCTGATAAAAAGCTGAACAATGAACAAGAAAGGATTTCTACCTGCTGAAATGAAACAGCAACGAAAACAAGCTGTCAGCGAGCACATGCAGAACATAGTATGAGCTGCAAAGATGCTCCTGAGCTAAAAAAGATATGATAACACCAAATTCCTATTGATCAAAACAAGACCAGAAATGTGTAAACCATTCTGACCACAACATAACAAACAGCTACAACCAGTCGTGATCAAAGCCCAGGAGGGAATTTCTGAACTACACAGAATAAATTAAAAGGTGTGTGAACCTGCTTAGCTGATGTCGGTTTACTGTTAATATCATATCAAATTTTTTTCAGATTTTACTATTGTGATTGTTCTATGCACACAGGCTGTTGTGAAGCTTTCAATATGATGTGATTTGTTTTGCTCTTAAAGCTTTGAAGGCATATTAGTGCCTTAATGTCATCTTACTGAATATATTCTGTATTGCATTGCATCACCATCAAAGTGTTCCTGCTTCAGCACACATGTTTACACTCCTGACAGTAGAGAGCATTAGCTATACAAAACAGTCACGTTACTTTCACTTCATCTGCTTTGGATTCATTCAAGTAAAGGAATATGAATTAAACTAGAATTATAAACTCTCAATTTAAATCATTGCACCTTCACACACCTCCGTCTGTTCTGTGTATCGACAGGTTTTAAAAAACGTGTCTGTGTTTATACACCTGATCAAACGAGCGGCCTCTTGGTTAACTACTTCAATACCGGGCAACCTCACACTTTAGAATGACTAAATCCTTGTACTATGCACCGCTGGAAACAATGAGGTGGGCCAGGCAAGGTCAGCATTGTGGAACATGAGGGACTAGGGAGGCTCAGTGTCTAGAAAACCAGCACACTACTGCAGAACTGCTGACAGGTCTGTCCCTGCTTGGTTTACCCAAAGCTGTCTGCCTGAAAGAGCCATTCAAGTCACAGCCGACAAGCAAGGGGTTTTAGAGCAGCTACTGTAACAGTTTTGTTACACTTGACTGTGGATGTTTGCCAACTCAGGCAGCCACTTTGAAGAGGGCAATGAAATTTAGCTGGGCAAACAGCGGTGGTAACAGAAGGTCAGCTTTATGACTGAACAGCAGTGAAGATCTGTGGAGCAACATGATATACTTCAAAGCTGCAGAAAACAGTTTCTAAATGACTGGCAGCGCAAAAATGTCAAAGATTGTGATGTAATGCAGGTATACTTTTGTGTTGAATGGAGCTTATTCATAACAAACATATTCACCATGATAACAATTAAGCATGTGAATGTTTCTGTTGCTGTAAAACACTCTTCAGTCTCATCTTGCCACTGACCACATGTGAATATAGAGAAAGCTAAACATAGTCGGAATAGTGAAGCTTTAACAAAAAATGCAGTTACTAAATGGATTAAAACAAAGACTTCAACGCATTCAAGAAAACTAACTTTGGTTATAGCAAACAAATCTTAGCCACACACTAAATATACACCCTCTCATCAGCAGCTTTAATTAAAAGTCCAGTGGTTAAGACAGCCACATGCTACAGGAAAGACCAGGTAGTATGCTCACTGAGATGATAGAGGTTATAATTGGTTGTTCGGGATGTGCTTTTAAACCCTCTATTTAAAAAGAAATTAGGATTAATTTTATGGCATTAAAAATGCCATTAAAGATAAACTTGAGGACCTGTGCTAAAATACAAAACAACTCTGGTGCACAATTCAATCTGACGTCTACATCACTCTCTTATAAACTTTTATAAACACTAAAAAACAGCAGGGAATTGTAAATCGGCTCACCAGGTTCACTACAAACAGGCAGTAGGAATCAAACACATGCAGTCAACCCTTAGTCCACTGGTAACTGATCCTAATCCTGAAAACTACAAAATTCCAACACATCTGCGTGAAAACCACCTCAGTAAGACACACCCAACGCTGCTCTCCTGCCTCGTCTGCCCAGTTCCATGTGGGATGTGGAAGTCAGGGTCGGGTCGTGACTGATGAGAGTTCCCCATCAGATCCCAGGCTGATGACAGGGTCGGGCTCTACCGTGGGTGGAGTTTTTAACTCAAGCCAGGCACACGACCCCCACACCCACCCCCCTAAAATCTACGACAGAGTCCATCTGGTATGCAGCCACTTCGGAATGTCAACAACACGTGGATTTAATTTTTAACTCCCATCAAAGAGGAGCCAACCTGCTACGTTCACATGGCATGTACAATATTATTTAACAATTGCAGGGGATGAATAGTGGCTGGCGTGGTTCACTTTGGTGTGCAAATAACACAAATTCTATTCTGTCAGTGAGTGAACTGTCCATCAGTCCAGGTCTGTGGACCACATATTGGATGAGACAATCTAGGTGTTGTGATGACTCCTGTTTCCCAGTCAACATGTGTCTCCCGACTGGAAGCATCCATAGAAATTCGCTGGGATACAAGGTTCTTGGGATGTGGAACTACACAGCCCAAGATGTTGTAAACGTTCATTTACAAAACCAAACATTAAATTCTCATTGTGAAAGTATTTTCTCTAATAAAACCGAAAAACTGTGGGGGAAAGTACTTTGGATAAAACCTTGATCTCACTTCTGTGTCGCATGGCCATGTTACTTTTTCTGACAGCCCGTCTACTTCGCGTCAGAAATGAGCTGGGCTCAGTACTGCCCCCTGAGGCCGGAGGCCCGCAGCTACTGGATGGTTCGCGGGAGCCTCGCTTTACGTGGGCGTTTTTACCCCAACTCCCACAAGGGGCAACACTGAGTCATTTTGAAGGAAACCGAAAGCCGACAATGACTGATTAACACGAAGCTTTATTTTGACAGTATTCTCGATTCAATGAGACAAACACGAGGACTAAATGTCTCAACTCTGCAGATGCACGTCTGGTTGATTTCCCTGCCCCCGGAAATGAGCAGTGCACGGCCACTTCACAGCATAAACCGTTAACACCCATCAAGTATATATATACATCTTACTGCTTAACACACCAGTGTATGTGTTGGTTGTGAGTAGCAGCTAATTCCTCATCACACAACTCCATTCTGATGTGTAAGAGCTGGTTCTTTAACGAAATGCGGCGAAAGTCTGCTTTGTTGACTCGGAGGAGGGAAAACGTCATGCGTTCAAACAGCGCTGGTGAGGAAAGCAAACACTCAACCAGTGGGCACGTCTGAGTTCAGCAGGAGCGAGTTCAGAGAGGACACACTGGCAAACATATTCAAAGCATAAAGAGCAGACCGGGCTAATGTTACCACCACGGTCCAATACGGACTTTAAGTAGGCGCTACGTACGGTTGCGTGGCGTTAATCTGGATGTTGAAGAATAGCCCGGACACCAGCGTAGTCAGCGTCGCGACATTATCAAGAACCGTTTACTTAAAAAAACACAAGACGCCGGTTGGAAACGTTGGCAGCACACAAGTTCTGATTCCAGGAACTAGCCGGAGCCTGCAGCACCGTAACACGGGCAGCCCGAGTTAGCTTGGGCTAAACACCACTTTCCTAACAAAGAGGCGCATAAAGCGATTTACCGCTGCGCAGCATGCACACAGCAGGTCCCGCACGGCTGCACTCACCTCGCTGTTAGGCGGCTAATTCCAGTGCGAGGACGCGAGGAGATATTCCTTCAAACACGCGGGATTAATAAATCTTCTTTATTAATTTTAAAAACTGTCCCTGCTCACGTTGACGTAGGTCTCCTTCTCCCTCCCTTTCTGGGTTTAACCCACCAGTCAGCAGGAAGGCGCGAAGCATGCCGATTGGCTGGCTCAGCGTTCATTTCAAACGGTGCTGCGATCTCATTGGCTGTCGGTGGATTTGAGCTCATCCGGGGTTGGTTTTAGGGGGGGTCCCGATTACTGTGTTTACTGGTGTCAAGTTTCCGTCCGACAAAATGTAAGAGGTGAAGAAATATAATATATAGAAAAATACCTCACACAATATAATACTATTTATAAATATATCGACCAATATAAACACTTTATTTATAAATATATTGCACAAAAGACCTTTATTTATTAATATACAAAATACACTTTATTTATAAATATATTTTTGTATGGATATATTATTTATAAATATATTTCACAAAATAAACACTTTACTTACAAATATATCACACAAGATAATCACTTTATTTTTAAATATATTATACAAAACAATACTTTATTTATACATGTATCAAATTGAAATAAACACTTTATTTATAAATATATTACACAATATAAACACTTTATTATATAAGTAATATTTAATAATAATATGTCATTTCAACATTATTTTATTATTTAGTATGAAAATAATTGAATTCAAAAAGAAGAATTAAGTTGAAATTGAATAAAAATGTGCGCCATTTAGTTAATTTCCAGTCTTATATTTTATTGTCAATGAAAAAGAGTTTCATTTCATAAAGTGCACAAACAAATAAAACAGCGAGCAGAAAGGGAGAACCTACATGTGGTATACATTACTGGGGGCAAGCTGTCACAATTGTGACACTCCCTGACGCTGCGGACACAGACGATCACCATTAAAATATCTTCGTGGGCTGAGCTTTTCATGCAAAGTGGTAATTGTGATGCAGCACATACAATAGTGCATCCGTGGAATCATTTAATGAATATTTAAAGACACTTGAAACTTGCTGCATAATAAGCTATGGTCTGTCCTCATAGAGACCGTGATAGAGTCAAACTTGACCTGTGAAAGTCGTATGTGCACTGTTATGAGATTATAAAGCCAATACAACAGCACAGGTAGCATGTCTCAATGTTTCTTTAAAATAAGTGCTTATAATCATAACCCTATTGCAAATACCACAACAACTAAAATGTGTTTAGCAGACTGTGCAGGGATATAGTCAAGGGGATACTGAATTTTTGTTGGATCTCCCTTTGTGACTTGCAGAAAAAGTCTTGAGTAGGTCCCGTCCAATTTCTCACTACGTAGGCTACGGTTGCGTGTCGTTAATCTGGATGTTGAAGAATAGCACCGCCAACACCGTGGTAACATCGCTGCATCTATTATCTTTAAATCATTCCGTTATACTCAAGTATCTTTATAGCATAAAGCCCCTTCAGTGTTTGTGTCACTCTGCCTTCAGCATTTGAATCAAGTCACTCACTCATGAAATTGCAAAGAAGAGTCAATTACAGCTGCATGCACACATGCGTGAGAGACGGTTGTGACACACATAAATTCAAACTCTCCAATTACAGCATCGTTGCTTTCTCAGCTTCCTCTTCTCTCTCTCTCTCTGCAGCTCAGGTTGTTTCCTGTCTTGGTGCAGTGTTGGCTGCAGCACAGCCCCTCTGGTTGCACGTCCTCAAACGAACTGCAGATGCACTGCATGGCCGCGGTGCGCTCAGCTCACAGGAAGTGACAGTTTGTGTGTTGTAAAGTGAAGCTACACAGAACGCTTTACAAGGTTCCTTTCATCTTAAAATGCTGTTTCTCTCCTCCCCTGCACACTAGAAGTATAGGAATGATTCCTGGTCTCTGGAGTTTTTGCTGCTAAACTAATAAGTTGTATTCTAATGATTTTAAATTCCACATTGTTGTGTTTATAGAATCTGCTTTTTGGCTCTAACTTTAACACTAACTTTAATAATGATAATTTTACTTTGAATGTTTTACAAAATACCACATCCACAAATCTAAATTCACAAAGTTAAAGCCTTTATTCTTATTATTTACCAAAAATCATTGTAGTGTCATACTGTATTCAAATGGTAAAAAAGCAAAATAAGGAAACATGTGCATGGTCCATACTTAGCCTGGGCTTTCTACATTTCCTCCATTTGCACAATCCCGTCTCTCTTGTGTCATAAAAACCTAGTGAGTGACAGACAAAAGAAAAACATAAAAAACAACTGGAAACTTCTTCAAGTGTTCTCCCCAGAAAATTAAAGTTCAAGGATGTGGAATGAAAACTCTGATATTGTACAATCATAAAAAAGAATCCTCTGAGAATCCTCCTTTAGCCAGGAATAAAGAAAAGTGCAAACCACAACTCGCAGGATTGTAGGTACAAATCTTGGACCTCAGTTCGGTCATCCTGTCTCCCTCAAGCGCAGCAGCAGCAGTTCAGCTCATCATGCAGGCTTGAAAAAAAAAAAGGCACTCATTCTCAGTTATTCTGTCACTTCCTGTTCTCCTCCACTGAGGGTGAGCATGAGGCGCTGTGCTGCAGTCAGACGTGTTGTCACATCTGACTCCCGCTGACCTGGTGTTACAACACACGTGGATGCACCAGGGAAGGAATAGGGTCGGCTGGGAACCCAAAAGTCATAACTTTTAAAGGAAGAAATAACACAATCTTTCTCTTGCAAAAGAAAAGTTGAATTCATGCGCCTAATTGATCTTGTTCAAGTTATTTAAAGTCATATACTTACTACAGTTATTCCAAAATGTCTATTTATGGAAGTTAGGATGTCCAGTGCCAAGTTAGGTTAAATTTTGACCTGCAATAAGTTCAATATTAATAAAAACTGAAGAAAGAGGCGACCAGTGCTCTGTTGCAGTCAGTGGGGGTGGGGCAGTGTGCTAACAATCTGTGGACCAAGTGTAACATGTCTTCTACCACGCCCTCACATAAACTGCAACAGTGGTCACTAAATCATTGACAATTTTTTTCTTTTTAGTTCACTATCTGGGACTTGGACACAAACCATAGAAGGGTGTAGCTAATGCTGATCTCCTATTACAGAATTACCTCCTCTTTAGTAAGTTGTCTTCAAAGTAAAAGCACAACATCAATTGTTTTGCTGTAATGCTTAAAATGTAGCTTTTACTTTGAAAAGTTGTAAATTTGGGACTGAGGATTGTGAGTTGCTTCACAGATCTTTGAAAAAGTGGATATGCAATGTAAAAATATAACAGCAGTTGATTAAATCATTCACACTTAAATTCAGTTTCATTTTAGTAAAATGAGTGACCACAAGATTGTTACTGCAGATAAACCTGATAGGATGAGCAAAAACTTCCCCCTGCAACATAGGCTGTTTATAAAAAGCTCTGCACAG
Organism: Limanda limanda; assembly: GCF_963576545.1. NCBI lineage: Eukaryota > Metazoa > Chordata > Actinopteri > Pleuronectiformes > Pleuronectidae > Limanda > Limanda limanda. The sequence goes on from NC_083653.1 coordinate 19,831,199, forward strand.
GATGTCTAGTGACATTACATGGAACAGATTGAGCAGCATGACCACAGGCCAAGCAAGCAGCTCATTTCAGACAAGCAGGTTTAGAAAAAAAAAGAGAAACAATCTCTATATTCGTATATTGCAATTTTTTATTTTATTTGCTCAAACAAAACAATATGTTAGCATGTAAGAAAGACTAATTAACGTGAGAACAGTATGGTACAATGCAGATGATAAAATAATAAGTCTGGAAACCCATCCACCAAACTTGCCTCAGCCCAAATCCCTCTCTGCAAATACTCCCCCTGCAAATTCACAATCCTTTCAGCTCCTTCAGCAGACAACGGACAAAGATAAATGTTTCCATCAGCGACCCTACATTAACATGGAGCAGACCTCGCTGCAGAGAGCCTAACAGATTTTTCTCAGAGATTCCCAAGTATGTAGAAAAGAAAAAGACATAAGCGGCTGAACACAAACGTTCTCTGTGACATTTACATGGCATGAAGGAACACAGAACACTGCAGCCAGACTTATCGGGACTTGGTTTAGAAAAATCATCTCAGAGCAAAGATCATCTTTGAACTGTAACAAGCCACAAAAGGTTTGATTGAACTTCTGAGCTGTAAGAAAAAGCAACCTCACAACAGTATAGAAAGAAACCACATTTATGTTAAAAAAACAACAAAAGAAAAAACGAAGAAGATCTCGGTGCAAAGATGTTTTCTTGGTGAGGAACAGTACCATGGTCACTGAACTCTCCTTTCGAATCAAATGATGAAAGAGAAACAAAAAAATAACCGTATGTGATCATAATTACAGTCCCTAGATATTATTACTACTCATCTTTATATCTTTAACATATAAATGCAACTTTAGAGCAAGGCACAGACCACATAGCTTCAGAACATTTCACCTGCCATCGCGTCCAAAGGACTGAATATAGAGATGGACATCTTTCTGCTTTCAGACCTCTTGACAAAATGATACAAAAATAAGAAAGGCGACTTTGTTGAGTGATCGTGTTTAGCAGGAGACTGCCGGTCTGAATCCTTTGGTGAGATAGCCACAACTGTTGGCGACAGAGGCTTTAAGCAACTGTTGTCAGAGTACGTTGGTTTGCTCTGCGGGTTTTTTCTTGTAAAGTGCAATCGATGCTGTGTAAACACTCAGGAGAGGGAGCCTCTTTTTTTAAAGGTGGATGAAAGGATGACACAGCTTCATCAACAGAGATTTGGGTGATGAAATAGACCAGTTCAAACAGATGCCAAAACCTGTACGCATCAACTGGAGTTTAAAGCATTTTTTTACCACAGTATTTCTTTTAAACAAATTTGACCCAAACCCGAGCAAATTACAGAAACTGAGGGGAAATCCTTTTCCCAGTTTTTAAACAAAGCTGTAACATCCAAGCCCTTGAACAGTTCAGCAGGCAGCATCTGATTAACAAACCTTTTGGTCAGATACCAGGTCTAACAGCTATGCAATATGATAACTCGTAAGCCAATTCTCCAAAGTGTCATGTTACCTATCAAAAATCTGTCTACTGAAAAATAATGTAGTGTTGAAGGCTAGGTGACTTCAGAAACCAGAGCAAACTGGGGATGTGGAGTTTGACGTGGGTGTTCACCAGGAGTGAAAAGACACTATTAAGCTGTATTCTGGGAACTGTAGTACCAAGCAGTCAAGGGACTAATGGCGTTTTCATGATTGCTTCGTACCGTGCCTTCGACCCGCCCCACCATCCCAATGGTATTAGGTATGACAAAGCAGTTGTACCTAATATGGAAACTAAATCACAACTACGTAAACCCCTTAAAGCTACCTATACTTATCCTATGCCAAAATTAGCAGGTATACACAGGTTTTTAAAACGCGGTGAAGCTGCTACAAAAGGGTGATTGACTCCTTTCCCATTACAAGTAGGAGTTTTCCTTTCTGTCTTTTACGTTAGGTTCAACATCTCCGATGGCACAGACAACTGAGGCGCTCTCTCACCTCACTGGGGTGTTCAACCGGGTGCCATGCTTCCATCAGGGCCGATCAGAGCCGATTTTAAACCTGCGTCTACTGCAGAGTCCTTTGACCAGCAAGTAAAAGCCAACTGCATCCATTCCCATTGCAGACAAAAGCCAGATGTTAGCTTGTGTAGAAAAGGGGCTAAATACTTTGCCTATTGTAAAGGGGCCCGACATGTTACACTCAGATTGAGCTACAGGGATGATGTACACTCTGTATTGCGTTGTAACTCCTCAGTTTGATGTTGGTAACAATTAGAATATCACAAAATAAACTCTGTAGTTGCTAAATTTCTTAAAGCATAACTTTAAAACCTTTTCAGGATATCATATATCACGTAGGCATCCTCTGGAAGGTCAAAAGGTTCTTATTACATGTGTCCTGCAGACGCCACTGTAAAGTGGCTGTTAGCGAGTCATGAGGTTTGATTGTATTAGTGCGGCTGTCCCTGCTCAGGAGAGAACAGAATTGTGACTAACATGGACTTTTTTCTGCTACTTTGACATACAAGCTTGGTGCAACAGCTACAGTTTATGAACACCAGTCACAGCTCCCAACATGTCCCACTCAGGTGGATTGTACTCAACAAACTCAGCTCAGAACCAAAAATGTTGAAACCAAAGTGTTTTTTAGAATATAGTGACACTTCCCTTATATATATATATATATATATATATATATATATATATATGTATATATGTAATAAGTTGAGGGAAAATACAGTTTCTTGTTTTAAGGATCTGACAGTGGCAGGAAACAAAAGGCAAAGACAAAATGATGAAACAACCATCAGTAAACACTGGTGAAAGGGTAAATGGCACATTCACGTCCTCATATGGACACCATCACTTACACATTTGGGTTGACCTGTGAACCTTTAAAAAGTATTTTCTTGTATAAATGTTGTAAAATAAAAACAGTTCAGCTCCAATGTGGCTAAAGGTACAATATCCTTGGATTTAATATAGCAAGAAAATATTCCAAAATAAAAAGGAGAGTATAAGATTGAGAAATTCCATGAAATCCTTTCTTTACAGTGTCGCCTTCAGTTTCACAGAAAATCTGTAATACAAGCAGTGGCATAGTGTCACACGGTAACATGTGGCCAGCAAAGGGCTCAGAAAGGACAAACACTGAAACATGTCTCGTGGAGTTGGGACTCGGGCTTTTACAATAGATGCTACACTTATTGCTTGTAATAAAACTTGTGACAGTTAATATATGATTTCGTGGCAGACTTGTGACCCACACCTCATAAAAAAAAAAAACGAGCGCACGTGCACCAAACGGAGGACCTCAGAGTGACGAACATGACGGAGACTGACAAAGAAAGGGGGAGAGAGAGAGAGAGAGAGAGAGAGTCTTCAAATCAAAACGTACAGGAAGGAAGTCCTTTCTATCTACACGTCTGTCAAAGGTCAATGAGCGTGACGGTAAAATGTCTCCACACTAAAGTCGCCCACTTCACGGGGGAAACAACACGTGTGACGATGACTTCACAGATGAGGAGACAGACGAGAGAGAGAGTATCCTGTTTTAAAGACCGGATTATTGAGCTACTCGAAATGGCCGTGGATCTACACTGAGACAGACATGGTCGATAGATACGTGGTTCTCTAAATAACTTTTTCTCTCTTTTGTACATGTTCAGGTTAAAATAGTATTTTAGGAAGACGAGCTTTACAGTGTCCTGCAGTGGTGGACTTCACCGGAGACTGTCAAGTCCCCCATACACACACACACACACTCACACACATCCTATCGCACACTACCCCTATGGCATTATGGGAAATAAAGTTTTTATTTTCCATCCCCACCTTCCTGCTATCGCTTAATATTAAAACATGCCTTTTGATAGTAGATCACAAGAGTTCTGATTCTGAGCATCAATGTTGCCTTTCACTCACGCGCCAATGGTTGATACAGCATCATCGAAGAGTTCGGTTTTATTTTGCTGTGGGTTTATTAGTCGTTTCTTTTTATAATGACTGAAAGAGCGAGAAAGCGCTGTTGCATAAGGGCTTTCGCTTCTCTGTCAGAACAGCCCAGGATGAGGTGGGGGGATCGGGGGCCGCGGGACCACAAGACTTTGCAGAATGGATTCCATGAGTCGCAGCTACGTCAGCGGTACGAGCCTTTTCCACCACTACCCTGTCCACTGTCGTTCTGTCCAAAGCCGCTCCACCCCAGATAAAGTCCTCTGTCAGTATTAATAGGATTATTGTCGTCATCTTCATCATCATCATCGCCGTCTCCACCGTTTGCCGCCGTTGTGCTCCGTCGTTTGTTTCGTCCCGCCTTCGACCGACCATTTAGATGTCTGTGTTTGGGTCACGTTGGTGGAGATGTTCTGAACAGCAGATTTGGATCCTCTACGCTGTGCTGGACTTACCCAGCTCCTCCCTGATTGCTGAGGACACACAGTGAAAGACAGACACGGTCAGACATGTTTTCACCTGAGCTGACTCTCATCTCCAGTCTCAGCTGTCTAGAATATTATATATGAGGCAAAAAGACGTTGCAAAGATATAGTGGCCATTAAAATTCAACATATCATATATGTCAGGAAAACTTCTTTGGCATTATTCTAAAGTTCTGCTCAGTAATATTGCAGAGTACTGCCCCTGATGGTTCAGGGTTGCATTTCAACAATAATGAACCATCACAAGAGAAAAGTCATCCTGCTGTAACACTTTTTAAAAGACTGCCTCAATAGTGGACTAGAATGATTAATTCACAGATAATGTTGTTAAGCTATTTTATTTCTTCTTTAAGTATGAAGTTACTTTAGATGAACAATACATCGGCCATTTTGACTTGGTGAGTACCAGTCGCAATGAATAGAATGTCATGTTTTGTTAAACTGACATTTAAAATTTGAATCTCTCAGTGTCTTTTTCAGACAGTTCCATTTATTTGAGCTCTGGGGATACAGGGTGTTGTGTGGTGGCATTGCAGAAGCCTGCAAAAGGGAAAATCCTGCTAACAGCTGTATATTGCTGCTGTGTTGTGTAAGTTAAACTACACTCTCTATATGCACATGGAACATTCTGAGTTGCTGTTTCCTTTATGAGTCACTGCTACACCAGTATAAGAATTACGGTGGGTTTCTGAGAAGAGAGTATGTATGTCTTTCACTTCCTGTCCTCAGCCACCTTTCAAATTTCAATATTTAAGTTACCTAAACAAACCTCAATGGACGGATGGAAGAAACTAAAAAGAGAGTAACTGCTGCATTACTGTTTTGGGTGTTTAATGTGTATATTCACTGATAAAAAAGACTTTCTGAAAGCTTTCTCTGCAGGATGACGGATGTGCGTGTGAGACCAGCTTCCTGTGTCAGTTACCATCAATGAGCTCTTCTTTTAGCTTCGACAGCTCCTTCCTCATCTCATCCAGAATGTCCTAAAAATGAAAAGAATACCATGTCACATTTTCATCTGAATGTCATCACATCTCAGAGCAGAGACAAACCAGACTTACTGACTACCTCCAGCTCCCTGGAGGAGAGGAGCCATTCACTGAAAGTCTCCTGTGGCTGTTGGATTTAGCGAGGTGGAGGTGCTGCCAACTGGCAAAGGGAGGTCCTCTGTTTACTTAATGCAGAACCTAATCCACGTGCAGGGAATCCCAGTGAGATTAGGCTAAAAGACTTAACTTAATGATGCGAAGATTTTAACAAATCAACAGAGCGAGTATATGGGCAAATTAGTATTAATTTGAGCTATGAGCTTTCATAACACAACGAGTGAGAAAATGATAATGAAGGTGAGTACAGTGGAGGGTTTGTAGGGTTTCATCTGTGTCCCAGTGCTGCTGCTGATGCAAGCAGTTGTAGTGACTGATAGGCAGGACTCAGACAGACTATGTATTTATCTAGCAGGCTCATTCACAGAGGTCAGAAGGAGAAGTTACCTTATGACATGGACGGGTCACTGCACACACACACACACGTGTGTCTGCCAATGGCCCTTTGTCAGTCTAAATTGTGCTTAAAATAATAGCTATGCAAATACTAACCTCAAAGACCTCAAATAATTCAGTATTGATAAAAGGTATTAAAGTATTAATGTATCAATGAAATTAGGATTATCTGGGGATAGCATGTAATGGTCTCCATGCTGAGTAAATACCGTAATTTATGAATAAACACCCATCATGCTATCGGTGACAAAGTGAGCATTAAGTTTCTCACCCTAACAGATAGAATGCAGGTAATTGCAAATTACTAAAACACTGATTGATATGAACGTGTGTTATTACTTTATGAAATATGGACATTGCAGATGTGAACACAGAGAACACATTAAACCTGTGCAGCTGTTCCGAATCACAGAAGAAACTCAGACTAAGAAACAACTTATCCCCACAAAAAGTTCCTGAAGAGCTATAGAAATTAAACGCTCCATTGCCCTTTCTAAGTTATATAAATATATAAACTGAAATAAAAACATGGGACTGAATAGATGGACAGAATAGATACAGGAAAAAAAAAGACTCTACATTAAAGCAGTAAATATTAGGACTGCAGTCTGCCGTTTTACTAGTCAGTTGGTTGGTCGTCCGACCACATGCTCATTGGTCAGATAATTGCTGGTGCAATATTCACAAGGAGAAAAGCGAAACATCTTTGGGGATTAATCCATTATTTTCAGCAGCTGGAGGAACATTCTACCAATTATGAACTCACTCAAATGAATGGAGACTGTAAAGTACAATTCTTTAACATTGACTGAACGTTTGGTCGGAGTCGCCTGCAAACTAACTGATGCCACTTAATAAGCTGTTGCTTTTGGATGACCAACAAGTTCACATATCACAGCTCAAAAACCAACATAAAAACAGTAGGATAACCCGTCTTCATCAGCTCCATCAATTTTGAGTTTAACATTTTGCTCTTTGAGTGTGAATATATCAGAAATTAGGTCCGGATTAATTAATAGGTTGCAAAAAACACGCATTTTTGTAATTTAGAATGAATTGAGGGTAATAAAACCACCACTCAGTGCACTTTAACTGATTTATTTTTTTCCCTTTGACAAATCCACTGGTTGAAATGTATAGGTTAAATTTCATACTGACACAAACAGGGCCCAGTGTTACAATATATACCCCCCATATAGTGACACAATAGAAATTCATCAGTGGTCTCAGTGTTATTGTACCTGTTTCAATCTGTCGTAGTCAACAGTTTCTGTTGGCACACCGTTGGCAGTTAAGGATCCAGTTGGTGTAGGAGTGGATTTAGGTCTGCAAGAAGAGACAAAGACATCAAACTGATAAAGAGCTGAAAGACTGAGAGAGGGGTGAAAGGTCAAGGCGCAAAACCAGCTACTCCATTATTTACATGACCATCAAATCAATGCACAGTTGGATTCATCACCCAAAACTGTGCATACCACTCATTCTATCATCATTAGGAGAAAATGCAATAAGACCTGTTAGAACGAATTGGGAATTTGATAAACACAACAAAACGTATGTGACATGTGCTGTATCTGTTTCCTGTTAAACCAAAGTACCTTCTTATGTGAAAGAATAAGACTTAAATATTTTCAGCCGTAAAAGCTTTGACAGAAAAGCAGAAGTGATCATTACAACACCCGGTGAAGCTTTTCCCTCTTAGGGTGTTGTTGCATCTGATGACACAATTCTCAAATGAATGTCTCAAAACCTCTGCTTGAATCATGCACACGCGTTTCAGGAAGTGCACTCACCAAGACATGCATGTAAACACACAGAAATACACACACACGCTGGGGAGCAACCCATGAAACTAAATAAAGACAAAAAAAACTCCTGCCACGAAGAGGTTACATATCTGCAGCTTCACATATGTTCCTATAGTGCAATAAAGAGTCCATGTGTAATTTATTAAAAATGTTCCTTAAAGTTCAAACTAGTTTAGAAAGCAGCAGCTAAGCTTCGGCATGAAATCAGCCCGATCCTTGCTTCTCTCAGTTTGTTCCCTGTATGTTATAGAATCAATTTTAAGATTTTACTGATCACTTTCAAAGCAGGCCAGGTCTGACCCCAGACATAGCAGCGTTGACCTCTTGTGTGCCTGTTGGAAGCCTTTGATCCTCGGGTGGACCCCTGCTGGCTGTTCCAAAGTGTAGGCTGAAACCTAAGGGGGAATGTGCTTTTGCCATCCGGGCCCCTCGGCTTTTGAATGACCTTTTTACATTACATTACATTTCTTTTATCCAAGGCGACTGACAATAAGTGCATTCAACCATAAGGGTACAAAACCAGGAAAAAAAGAATCATGTAAGTACAATTAGTCTTCAAGAAAGCCAAAGTACAAGTGCTACATGTAAGTTCCATATAAAAGTACAACTAAACTTAATTTTTGTGCAAAAAAAACCATCAACTCTTAAAACCTATTTTTATTGACTTCCATGTGATGTTGTCTTTTTTCGTTCCTCAGCTTATCATTTTCTTATCTTTTTTAGTTTTATATATTCATTCATTTTATTGTCCTTTTACTGCTTTTAAGTCATCAAGTCTTGAAGTGTCATGATCTTATATTTATTGAATAAACTGTACACTGCTTTGTTTTAAACCACCTCAATGTTGTTGTCTGCCTTTCTCGTCACAAGCACTTTATAATCTGTTTTTAAATGTGCTATAAAAATAAATGTCATTATTATTATTATTATTATTATTATCAAAAAGACATTTGACATATGGAAACAAGCTAAGCATTTCTTCCAGCAACCATCTTTCAATGAAAGGTGCAACCTATGAACGGCTCAGCCTCTTGGCACCTCCTGAGGTAAAGTGATAAGGCACTCGGACGCCAGCAATTAATGAAAAGACAACATGGAGAGAGCACTTTTACTCTGTGTGGGGTGGGGTGGGGTGGGTGTGGGTGTGTGTGTGTGTGTGTGGGGGGGGGTTCACCATGCAACCAATCACTTTCAAGAGAGGATGCGTGGCAGGAAGCAGAAGTGAAAGAGAGGGAAGCGAGCTCAGCAGCCGGTCATTTAATAGCTGTGGGTCGGAAATACTGCACCTTGCCAGCGGGCGGAAATGATGTTACGCTTTAAAGCTTATGTGCACAGATCAGAAGAAAAGACCCGGGAGGAGAGGGGCAATTGACTCAGGTGGAGACACAGCCGCACTTTTGAATTTCAGTCCAATCAGCTTTTACTATAAATTCCATATCTGTGACAGTATTTATCGAAGGGAAACTTTTTAGTTGTTGGCACTATTTTTTTGCCAAATTACGATTTCCAATTTTCAGCTGGAAACAACGCCCATCTGGTCCCCTCACGCACATGCACAAACGCAGGCAGGCACACACACGCGCACACACGCACACACACACACACACACACACACACACACACACACACACACACACACACACACACACACACACACACACACACACACACACAAGCACACAGACAGCAGGGCCTTATCTGTGCGACCCTGCTGGATCTGTTCCGGCTCCACAACGATAAAACTCTGCCAAGTCTACTCTGCACTGGGTGGACACTCATTTTTGTGTGCGTGTATGATAGCGTGGGTTCATAGCATGTGACGCACACATATGGATTTCCCTCTTTAGAATGAGGGGAGAAGAAAAACGTTTTTTTGAGGGCAGCAAAAAGAGCAGCATGCAAAAAACAAGAACTGGATTCCATTAGAAATCCATCAACCAGACAAACAAAAGATGAGCAGAGCTGGCCCCTGCAGGCTGATCAATATGTTACACAAAGACAACACAGAAATCATTCCAAACGTCCAAGCATTTAACAATAACTCCTCTGCCAAAAAAAACAACACGTCCATCACAGCAAACCTCAAGGAAAAAAGGAGATTGTTTTAGAGAAGAAGGGATTCCTCAAACTCTCCACTGTCTTTTCTCTCTACCTGTTGGAAGAATCTGCTCCCAGAGGATATCTCCACGGAGACTCTCGTCTGTGTGAGCAGCAGAGACACTGACTTTACAAATTACAGCCTGGTATCTATCTATGCACTGTGTGTCTCCAGCCTAATGAGATAATGTTGTGGGTCAGGGCGGTATCTGTTCCCGACACCCATTGGTAGACACTGTCATACACTAATTCTAACACCTCCATGGGATGGAAAGATTGCTACAGAACCTATATATTGACTTTCTTTATTCTAGACAAATTGTACAATTACTGACAGAGGCCTTGGTCTGTTTACTGGGGAAGAATATTACCGCTAAAGATGAAGCTATGTAAGATGTATTGAAAACCAAATGTAAAAAATCATCCTAGTTAGCCAGAAAGCAATCTCTATAACATGAATATGCACAACTGGAACAAGAATGATCCTATCTCCATTTGGAGAGCAATAGAGGTAACAACTATCTACTTTTTAATTTATCTGCATTTATATGCAGCCAGCTGTTGATAGAGATTTGCCAAAATGTTATCAGGACCTAAAATAACCTGCATACCTAAAGTATGTAAGTACTTTTTTGTGGAGACTGACGTGATAAAAGAAACTAGTTGGACTGTGAATGGAAGAGGCTTGGCCCGTACATCCGTTATCTACACTGAAATCTCCAAAATATTGTCGGTTGACCCAAGCTGCTTTCTCTCTAGACTAGACAATAGCTGATGGGCTCTAAGATATGTGAACTACAACTGAATGCATTTATGTGCGGGTTGAATATTTCTTAACGTTAGCACATTGAACGTAATGTATGTGTGGTTGTGACGCAAAAGTAACCTTCATAACTGCCTAGCTAATTTGACACTCTTCTATTCTTCTTCTCTCCTGCTGATTAGCACACAGACACCTCAACAGTAAGTTGGATATCCGACATCCAAGTTGCACAAGAAGGCGCCGTAAGCTTTAGTGATGTTAGCCAGCACTGAACGGCCCCAGCTGCGCACCATGCTAAAGCTATCTGATGCTAATGTTTCTTTTACGAGGGAGAAAGATGTTTAGTAGCGTTGCTGCAAGCCATTCAGAACACAAATCATGTGACAGATTAAATTTACTTTGAATCATTGGATATAACAATGTAATTTATAAGGAATATACAACATGACAATGTAAGAGAGAAAGAAGTAGCGTTGGCTAAATACTTTACCTTCCAATGACTGGAGATTTGCTACCGTTCATGGTGTTTGTTCTTTCCCATGGCTTCCTGGGCATGTCTGCGGAAAACAAAACCAAACAAAAGTTGATTTCCAGTAACTTGAAACAGCAAATTTGCGTGTGAGGTCCAGAAAGTGCAAGTTAGGTTCCATCCATACTACAAAGTTTTAGTTTGAAAACGGTTTCATCAAAACTCTTCAAAACACCCCCACGTCTTTTCTGGAAGGGGGTGATCATGAGATCGGAGACTGATGAATCAGTGAAGGCTACGTGGTGACTGAAAACTCCCGACAAATAAACGGTTGTGACTGTCAACGTCATCGTTTCAAAACATTCTACAAGTCCAAGCTTAAACACAGCCGCGAAGTTTTAAAAATGAAACAGAGCCAGCAGCGTTTCCAAAGTTCTATGTATTAACGGCTCTAAAACACCCGAGTTGTATCCGTATCAGAGTGGATGCAATTTCAAATGAAAACGTAGTAGTGTGGATGTAGCCTTAATGCTAACTTGGGTCCTCATCGTCTGCGTTAGGAAGATGCATGTTAATTTCTGTTGCTTTGGTGTTGGTGGCTCCGCTCAGTCCGCAGACTCTGACTGCCAGGTCCTTCTGACACTTACCTGGTGTGCTACATGCTGACACTTTAGGGGTTGTGTTCATTTCACCCTCCTCCTATTGGACACACAGAAACAGGGTTCAAAGGTCACCAATGTGGTAATCAGAGAGCGTAGCAGATACCAAACAGAGAAGGCAACAGGCTGTTTGAAGGGGGGCTGCGACACCGATCAGACACAATATTCAAAACCAGTGACTGATTTCAATGTCGTGGCTGATGTGAAATATCAGTGAAGGAAACTAGTTTTAACAAATGAGAAATGAGTTAAACAACATATGCCTGTTTTAAATAAAGGCCTAGCTTGATACTATCTAAAAGTAGGGATTTACAGACTGGAATTTTGTGCACAAAATCCCCCCTGAGGTATGTGGACTATCACACAGATAAAGGGATGAGTGACTGAGGAGTCGTTTCAGGCAGAAATGTAATGAATGCAGTGCACTCTACATTCTGGACACGCTGACGAAAGCATGCGCTTCATCACACAGAGCAGCTTCTGTGTGTTTCAGTGGTACAGGGAAAGTATTAATGATATTTTGGAGCCATATCAAACAAGCTGTCCATATGGCAGACATGGAGGGAGAACAGAGCAGCACTAATGATACTTACTGATCTCTGGTCAGGTTCAGGTGACGAGCCCTTGTCTGCAATTCTTCTCCTGTAAGACAAACAGCCCGGGTTTAATGTTGAATGATAAGTTGCCTTTTTGATGTTCACATCATAAACCACAGATCTAGTCCAGATTTTTAACACATAAATTCTGATTGCATAAATTCTACAGTTTCTCTTCTTTGACAACAATATGAATATATTCATAATAGGATTGTACAACATATCTATGTTTAATATTGAAGAATACTGGGAGAGGGGTGATTGTGATATTAATTTGAACAGCAAAATCCACTTGCATTGTGATTCAATAAATAACAGGCACGGACATGTAAGTGTAAGGCTACATCCATACTACTACCCCTTATTTTGAAAACGTGACCACTCACATAGACCTGGTATGAGCGTGCCGGTGTAAACAGGAATGTATGCATGTCCCACTGAACAAGGGAATTGTTGCATTGTTGCTCGAATAACAGTTTGTCTCCTACACATGTGAGAAGTTGTATCATGTTGCAAAGTTGATTGATAATCCATGTTGCGTAGTACACTAGTGGTTGAGGCTAACGCCGGCTCTTTTCTTTCGGAAGAGGGTCATGTGATAGGAGCCTGACGAGCCTCCTATCTGGAGCCTTAGAAGCTTTAGAGCCTTTAGAGGAGGCCAGGTGTATCTGATGCATTTTCAAAATAAAACGTAGTAATGTGGATGTAGCCTAAGTGAGGTGGCACTACCTCCTGGCCAACAGGGCACTCATCTCCTCCATAAGGCCTCCTCCTCCAGGCAGAGGGCCATTGCCTCTGGCCTCAGATTTGGCCCCTGCAGCCCCTCCAGCTCCCAAAATGGCCGCTGCCAGAGACGCCGCTGCATCGTCACTCTGAAGAGACACAAGCAACATCTCCAATGAAATACACACAAATGTAACAGGCTCTTTACAACCAGAAATAAGCATTAATACAATTTTGAGAAGAGAGCCCAAAATAATAATTTATTACTGGTCTTTATGTAAGAAAATGCAATAACTATTTTAAAAGACTGCACTATGTCAGATTTGTAGTTGATTTCTGTATGATGTCAGGAAGCAGACATTCATTGTTTGGCAGGGACGCTGTCAGCTTTATATGTAAATCTCCTCTGTGTCTGAGATAAGACATGACAGATGAAGACTGTGTGTGTGTGTGTGTGTGTGTGTGTGTGTGTGTGTGTGTGTGTGTGTGTGTGTGTGTTCATGCATGAATTTTTTGAATATCATGTGTGATGAAAAATGGAAAAACAGAAATGTGATTGTGCCTGTGTAGTTTAAACATGACATGTCAAGCCTTCCACAGATCACATGAACCAATCAAGCGCTCACCTTTGACACTTTGCGCAGCTTGGCTCCAGCGAGGGCGGAGGCCAGGCCTGAGAGGGGCCGGTCCTCAGCGGGGGAGAACAGCCCGGCGGGGAGAGGCGGTGCTGGGGGAGGAGGCGGGACCCCGGGAGGAGGAGGAGGACCTGGCGGTGGGGGGGGCGTCCCACATGGGGTCAGCGTGGGAGGGAGAGGAGGAGGAGGAGGAGGAGGAGGGGGTGGCGGAGGAGGGTGGGCGGCCGGGGTGATGGGGGTCGCCGAGGTCACAGTGGAGCTGGGTGGCAGTGGTGGTGGTGGGGGAGGAGTGGGGGTGGTCAAACTCAGGGTCTGCACCACGTCTGTTGGTGGGAGGGGGGGTAACACATTGGGGGATGGGCAAAGACACAGGGATGGAAAACTGAGTTCAACTGTCATGTTACAGGACATCACAAAGCACAAGGCTGTTTGACAGAGTGGAGTCAGCTGACTCAGGGTCTGTCTGTTCACTGTGAGACTGGCTCACTACATTCGGAGTGTTTTCTAGGGGCTAGCTGGAGAAACTCTTATCGCTATCGATTCCACACTCCTTAGAAACTTTCCTTCAAGATTCTGCTCCATGTTGACATCAGTGCATTGTTCAAATGAAACAGAACATGGAATACTCAGATGAGCTATGACAGCATGCCACGTCATCAATACAGCAAATGTTGCTGTCAACATGCAGCTTTAGTGAGTAGTAGTGAATGCTTTATGAAAAGAAGTAGAAGGCGTGGAGACATGGAAAAAAAACCTACATAAAAATGTGCTATTTGCAAACATGAAAAATGGATAATTGTCCAACCATAAACGTAAGGTTTATATTCCAATAAACCAGTCCAGACAATCAAGAGTGAGAATTAAAATCAACAAAACAAACAGTTTGATGGAATGTCTATGTCTCTCTCTCACTCACTCACTCACTCACACACACACACACAGAAACACAAATAACACTCATAACAACAGATAATGATCACATGGGGCAGCAGTAGTATTTCTGTCAATACCATCGGTTTGTATGTGATAAGCCCTGATTCCCTGTTTGCCAAAAGATGATTTACACTGAAAATGAATATGAACAGGATTTCTCCACTTAATATACAGATGATTACTTCATGTCTAATAATTAGAGGGATAATAATTAAGTTCTCAACACGGACACAAGTCAATGATACATGGGGGAATGTCAATAAATCAATATTAAAGCAGCAATTGAGTCCATTCAAGCCAAATGTGAACAATGACCTCAGGGGTCAAAGGTCATTAGAGCCTCTCAGGCAGCTAATAGCAGAAATGCCCAAGGACAAAGGTCAATCGAGGAAGGTTTTAGCATAGAAATGCAAAACTGTTGTTTCAACAAAAATAAATAGTCTTTTTCTATTAAGAGAAAAACTTCACATAAAAATATTGATAATATAGCAAATATTTTGATTGTTGCTGATTTCACATATAATGGCAACTCATAACCAACAGATGAATTGTTGCAAATGTTTGATTACCATGAGAAGAACAGATAAAATAAAGTGCTTTAAAGGCAAACTTACAGATTTCTGTTCAATTTGGAAGAAACTTTATTTAAGTGAGGTTTAATATTGTAGATGTAGATGATGTAAATTTGACATGAAATATTAAAGTCAGTGCTCCACTGCTGTTGCCCAGAAGGCATCCTGCTGTGACCACGCTAACTGGACTGACTGCACAATGAAGTGCCATGTGAGGGTCAATTGAATGGTGAAACCATGGCAAAACAAATTAAATTAAACACATAACAAAATATGCTGAACTATGAAATGGATTGAGGAACGCACAACAAATCTACCAGGAAATCAAAAAGGCGATGGCTCCACACAGACTTCCATCAATGATCACTAACAGACTCCTATCGATGAGACAGAATGCCATGCTGCAGGACCAGACACATTTCATATCCAATGCACAGTCAGCCAACAAGACCTTGAATCAGCAAGCACTTATTTACATAGAAAGAGTTCATGAGAAGACAGACAGAGCAGTTAGAGAGGCCTGTGCAGCGGTGAATACTACGCCATGAGATCATAAACATGAGCTGCAAGAAGCTGCAGCCTAAACCATTGAAGAGGAAAAGACACTTGATAGATTTAATCTAGAGTCAGGTAATGGCAGCCAGGGCTGAAACATTTCCCAGAAGAAAGGAACACTCCTCTGAAAACAGTGCAATGGAACTCACTTTGTGTTACACCTGCAATTTGTTTCACCTCAACACTGAATTTGATGTAATTACTCAACTGAGCTTTTGAATAGATAATGGTTTCCGCTAGTTTCTTTGACCAGATTGCACATCAATACACAGATAAATTATTAGCCAAGACTACATACCCTTATCAAAACTGCAGCTCTTTGCCAGATTCTAAGTCACTCATTTTGTTGGCCTTGATCAGGAATAACAGCCTTGTTTTTTATGATTTCATCAGCTATCTACAAAAACACTGGTGTTTTTTCGTGATATCGTCTAATTGAGCAAGATGAGGCTTGATTGACAAATTGTTTCAGAATTATCAACATTTTTAATTTGAATGACATTACAAGTTAACATCAACATCTTAAATGAATGACAACCACAACAAAGTTTTTTTGGCTTGTTTAGATTTTTGGGGGAAGAATGTTATGATGTCGATGTGTTTTGTGTCCAAGCCTGATGAATACTGTTAAGAAGAAGGGTTGCATTGGTCAAGGCTTCTTACAACCACCTTTACTTACTGTGAGGTATATTCTCTCTGAAATCTTTGGTGAAGTTGTTTCAACTTTATCTAATCAGATTTTTTTCTTTGGTTTTACTTTACCCCTTAACCTTTTAACATTCATTGATCCCAGGTCCTGCAAACAATCACCCACTAGTGAGTAAAATGACAGTGTTTCCAGTGTTTCTAAACACTCCATCGTGCCCGCCTCAGGAATATGTGGCCCAAACGCTGGGCTCTCCTCCCCTGAATTTGTCAAATTTAGGTTTTACCTTGGAAGGCCGTGTTGTCAGGGGTGTACTTACAGAGCAGTGTGCCCAGAGTATCAAAAGTGCATGAAGTATGTTTGAACTTTAGAGCGAAAGACAAACCTGCTCTTGAATAGAGTATAAAAGTATTATTTCAAATGTCTTGTATGCAAAAGTCTACAACAACAATGTGTTTTATTGCTGTTATTTTAAATAAAGTTTTAATAAGTCTAATGTGTTTTGTGGTGATTAGTAAACTAGACACATGTTTAATTTGATCAACTTAAATATTTTATGTACAAATAAAAAGAAAAAGTAGTTTCTCTATCATCAAATGCTTTGAGGATTTTAAGGCTGTCTCATAGTTTTAAAGACAAGACAACTTTACAGATCCAACAGAGTAGTGTCCCAACTGTTAGTGAGTGAGTCAGAGGACGTGAAAGACAGAGGGGACAGAGGCAGAGAGAGAGAGAGAGAGAGAGAGAGAGAGAGAGAGAGAGAGAGAGAGAGAGAGAGAGAGAGAGAGAGAGAGAGAGAGAGAGAGAGAGAGAGAGAGAGAGAGAGAGAGAGAGAGAGGAGAATCCCTTACCCTGGGGCTGATAGGAGAAGCCCCCCTGAGGCAGCTGGGACTCTGGGCCTGCAGCTGGGTCCAGCTCCCCCGGCCCCGACAGGCCCAGGCCCAGGGGGAGGGAGAGGTGCTCAGCAGAGGCAGTGGCTGCGGCAGCAAGGGACGCTGTGGAGGGAGAGGGCACACCAGGAGCCTGGGATGAGGAGGGGGGAGACGAGGCGAAGGAGGAAGACGGATGGGGGGCTACAGGGGAGGGGAGAGGGGGTGGGGTGGGTGGGGGTGGCGGGGTTGGACAGGCGATGCCGAACGGAGTGTGGCCGTGCATGATGGTCAGAGGAGAGGGCGCGGGAAACATGGGTGGGCCGTTGGGGGATGGCGAGGGGGGCTTCTGGGTCAGAGGGGAAGGTGCTGCGATGGGGATGAGAGGCCGAGGACCCGCGGCCTTGCCTGGAGGACTGCTTATCATGACAGGGGGCGATGGAGGCAAGGGCGTAAAGTTGCACGCCGACCACACCACAGACTTGGGTGGAACAGGGGCCGGGGCCGGACCAGGGGGCGGGGCCTGCGGGAGGGCCTGCTGTCGCCTCGGAACTGTGGCGTAGTGTGGCAGCACCGGGTGGAACGCAGAACCGAGCGAGGTGGCGAATCGGGACGCCGAGTGCCTGAGTGGCGGGGTCGGGGGTGTGGTGTTGGATGATGATAATGACGTCCCAGGAGCAGGGTAGGTGGGTGTGGATGGAGATACAGGTGTGGAGGACGTTCTACCGTACTCCTGAGGTGTGGGACTGTACAGGGTGCTTTCAAAAGCTAAAACACACGTCACGCCAATGGACAAACCAAGGTCAGAGACAAGACAGGACAGAAGGGAAGGGGGAGACAGAAGGAAGGAAAAAAGGCAGGAAGGAAGCAGCCATTGTGCACACAGGAGGGAAGTACAGCAGGTGAGGAAAGAGAGAAGGAAGGAGGGAGGGAGGAAAAAAGAGAAGGGGGCAGATGAAGCAGGAATAACCAGCACAGAGCTTTATACCTTTATTTCCTG
Source organism: Limanda limanda (assembly GCF_963576545.1). Lineage (NCBI taxonomy): Eukaryota > Metazoa > Chordata > Actinopteri > Pleuronectiformes > Pleuronectidae > Limanda > Limanda limanda. The sequence goes on from NC_083653.1 coordinate 19,849,446, forward strand.
GTTCTGTGCACTTTCTGAGTCTGAGCTGATGCTACTATGTTAGTGGACAAGTGTTAGACACTGTGGACAGAGCCAGAGACACACAGCTTTCATAGTCATAGTTGGCATGAGAAGAGTGGAAAACCAATGGATTGAGGAGGAAAATTTAAACTTTACCAAGTAGCACGCACCCATAGAATTGTAAGAAATAATATCTAGAACTTAAATATTAGGAGACTTGTCCAACCCTGCTCCTTGACCAATGTCTGGATTGGCTCCAGCAGCACCACGACTCTTAATACAAAGACTGTAAGTTGTGATGTTTCCTTCCTTATCCATTGTTGCATATAGAAGACACGGTTATGATCTCAGCAGTGCTTAGACAAGCACACCTGCAGGACAGTGACCCTTCAAAATACAAGCCGACAGATAGAAATAGAAGATAGAACTTAAAGCAAAAGAAGAGTTAAGATTGCTGTTGCTTTCAACCTCTGGAGACAGCTCTTGGTGAGTACATGAATGAAGTTTGATGCTCAACTCACACAATGTCTGATAAGTTAATGCTAACATTAGGTGAGGATGATATTCTGTCTGTTTTGATCTACTTAAGCCTTTGAAACACAGTGATGCAGCAACATAAGTATATCCTCTTCTTAATGCTCTTACACAGTAATGTTATCATCTTAGTAAAGCTATGCTCTAACACAGTGAGCAGTGGAGTAAAGGACTGAGAGAAGAATTTACGCAAAAGCAGCATCTCCCCAGTTAATGCTGAATTCTGTCTTTCTGCCAAAATAGAAAATAAGCTTGTGTTTAGTGCAATACCTTTTGTAGACTATAAGCCAAACAATACAGGATTTTGCATATATTTATCAATGTATCAATGATTATGATGTTTTTGAGTAAATCCAAATATGAAACAGGGCAATTATATTTTTCCAATAAGATTCTGATTTTTATGTCGCAAATGTTTTTGTTTTTTTTAAGAATCCTGACCTAGATACAAATATTGTGAAATACTAACCTGGCAGATGTTTTAAACTTCTACCAGTTGTTCCAGTATCTCTTCATATGAACCGAGTCTCCTCTTTCCAGTTCAGTAGTCAGTGCTGGGGATTGTTGCATGGTCATTTGAGTCTAGTGTAGCACTCGCTAGCTTATTACCTTTGTTGTGTTTATTGCAGCTCTTAATGCAGGCTGAACTACTGTGTATGGACATGCCATATGTTTCCTTCTGTGTGTGTGTGGGGATGGTGTGAAGTTGATAATCCACGGCTCACCTTCTGCTCCACTTCCCTTCACTATTGATGTCATTCTAAACCTCATATAAATCCTTATTCTCATGGCTGTATTTTAAATCTTTTGCTCTGGGTTGAGTAAGAGTGTAGATATTGATAATTACCTGTCAGAAAAACAACACTGCTGCAAATTAGTATCTGTAATAAAAGGCATGCTGCAGGTTTTTCTTTATTAAACTACCCCAAATCCTTTTTCTGATATATTTTGAGACATTTTTCTTGCATGATTCAGATCTACACATTCAACACACTATCAGACATTTCACACAAACTCTCTTTCAAATACACACACAACAACTTTGACGGACACGACTTGAATTCACGTGAAGGACTGAATGACTGGAGAACTGATGGGACTGTACGACTGCCTGGCTCATCCCTTCCTCTGTGTGACATCTTTTTGCCTCTCCCAGCTGAACGATCTGACAGCTTGTACCATTTATCCTCTCCTACTGGAGTCACTGCTCATTCCAACTTCCACTCCACTACACCCACAATTTCACTCTCATTTTCCCAGTTCACCACACACTCCATCTCTTTTTCATCGACCCAGAATTTCCCTTCATGCTTTACTTCTTCCTCCGCCTCGGCCAACTATTCTTTATCCTTCATTTCCTTTAATCCACTGCTCTGCTACCATCTCCTTCCTTATTCGTTTGACCCTTTCCATCCTTCTCCATCCTTCTTTCCATCATACCCCCACTCTCTGTAGCTCTGGGCTGGTCATGTGACTGAGAGGCCCCAGCTTTGCTCTGCCATTCCACAATAAACCCACGTCCAAAACAGGCTGATTATGCTGACTGCTGGACACGTGCACACAAGAATATTAAGCGCATGTGCACACATGAAGAAGAAGACAAAGCCATATTGCAGCTCAGCTCCTCTGTGCTGAACGAACTGGACTTTTAGCACAAATGATGGTCCAGAGGATCCACTGAAACCCTTAGGTTATAATTTGAAAAGTGTAGTTAAGTTTCATTTTTAGTCACACACATCTGAACAGCATGATGAAAAAGAGGGGTTTTAGTTATAGACATTATGATGTAAGATCTCCGCAGTAAGTATGTAAGTATACACATTAAACATCTTAGAGGGACCTCCTTCAAATTTAGTATCCACAAAAGATGCTGATGATGCTAATTAGCAATTTTCAGGCAGATAAAATCACCATCAGGGTCCTTCAACAAAATGGGCCTCATCAAGGGAAAATTACAGACATGATAGAAAACGTTTAGTTTGCCCGACAAGAAACTGAGGGGTTTGATCAGAAAAGTCGATCTGATCTTATAAACTGAACTGCACTGATGTGATAAGAACTGTTAACAGGCTGATTTAAAAAAAAAACAGTAAGAAAACACATAGCTCTCACAGTCAGATAGAGTTATCCTGTCAGAGAGAAACACAGAGGTGTTAAATGTTAAACCCCAGACTCAGAAAGTATGTTCAAACAAACCATGCATTCATGTGTATGTGCTGCTCCTGCATTTATGCTTTCATGTCCTGTGTGTTTGTTATCTCTGATGTGTGTGACATGTGAAATAAAATAACTCCTCCCTCTTATCCTGGGGCTTTAGCATGTATGCACACAAACACACACACACACACACACACACATGTACATTCATCCCTGGGGGTCTCACCAGCATTCTCCCTGATGATGTATTTTTAGCCTGTGAGTAATTCTGAACTGTGTCTGCCTGCCTGTGTGTGTGTGTGTGTTTGTGTTTATGCATGCATATGTTAATAGGCTGACTGTGGCACTGAAGCATGCTACACAGCGAAGCCTTCCCTATTGACCCAGTCCTTAAATGTTGGAAATTCCCCTCGGACAGTTTCACACAACCAAAACCTGATCCATTGCAGCTCCAGTTTAGATTGTTGTTAACAGGGTTTTCCCACCTGTGGCTCATCCTTGTCCCTGCTGCTAGATTCAAATATTCATTCATCATGGCTAAACATATAGATCGAATAGTTCAAAAATGGGAAAATAGGGAAAGTGGAGATTATTTTGGAAGGATTTGCTGAAAGTCACTGTTTCCTCCCATGGGGAATCTCTCGACATTAAGACATGTCTGTGCACCAGCATCACACCTCAATTATATTTCTGAATGTGTGTGTGAAGTGTCAGTATTTGTGTGTGTGTGACTGGTGTAGGAGTTCGCACAATCTTTTTCAAGTTCTGAAATCACCCTTCCACTCATGTGCAAAGACTCACACACTTATTAGCCCTGTGCCCCTGGTCTAAGCAATCTGTTCATAGCTCCTGACACCACCCCATGGGTAAATGACCATACTGTCATGTTATGAAGGCTAGCTAACAATGTTAGCACTGACCAGAGGGGCAATAGAGCAACTCCTCCCACGCTTTAAGGCCTTCATGCTGTGGCCTCTTTATTGAAAGACATTTTAATTCCCAAACTGGGTTTCTGAGTTTCTCATCGTCATTGAGCAGAATTTTTCTTTCACGCATTCAAAGTTAGAGTTTTACTTAATAAACCAAAACTAAGGCTTTTTATGAATAGACGGGGGAATCTTATTGGATGAAAGCTTTGTCCCAATTCCACACTACGTATGTAGTAAATCTAAATAAGCATCAAGTGTGTAACTGGAAATCAGAAATTATACTATAAAATTCAGAATGAATATTAAAGAACTTTTCAAGGTGTTGATAATAATGTGCGCTATTGTCCCACAATGCAATGAAAAAACTGAGTGGTCACAGCAGCAGAAAATGTACTGCGTTTTTGTGAATAACAAAGAAAAGACAAAAAACTAATCTTATTGATCAGTTTAATTGGCAGTTATTTTAATGCTGGGATTGACATGCATTGTATGAATCCATGTCAATGCATGATATACAGTATTGTGGGCCTGTAATGTGTTATATATTGGCATGTTTTAAATGCACATGTAAGATTTACTGTTGATGTGAGTATCTACTGTATGCAGTTGGTATGAAGTATGGATTGGGACTAATATTTTTACTGTAGATCAAAATTTTAATTTAGAGAAGCATTTTGTTAAGGAAATAAACTCATTAAAATATTCAGTTTATCATGAAATAACTACTGTTCTAATAGGGCCGAGCATGTCTGCCATTATTATTAACACCTCGGTAACTATTTGAAAAGAGAAATGCTTTACTGACCATCACTCATAGTATCAATTAACTGAACATTTTCAAAAATCACAGATCTTTATATCTTCAGTCCAACAGTCTTGCACTCGCCTTCAAAAATTCAAACCCTAGTGCGTATAAAAGTGTGTGTATACAAGGAAATGTAAGTGTATCACTCACCGGCATTCGAGACGCGTCTCCCTCTCTCCCAGTCCTGCTGCTCTCTGTCCAACTGCTCCTGCTGCTCTCTCTCCAGCCGCTCTCTCTCCACCTTCTCCCTCTCCATCAGCTCACGCTCGGTGCGCTCCTGCTGCTCCTGGCGCTCACGCTCGAGTCGCTCCCTCTCCGCCTGCGCCTCCCTATCCTGATGCTCCCGCTCCTGACGCTCGCGCTCCTGCTCGCGCTCCAGCATCTCTCGCTCCAGGCGCTCATGCTCTTGCTCTTGACGCTCCCTCTCTTGACGCTCGAGCTCCATCTCCTTCTGCCTTTGCAGCTCCTGAAGCTGCCTGGATAGGAGTGACAACAATACATATCAAGATAAGACTCGATAAAATTCAACCAGCATCAATAGAAGGAGGAAAGGAATAGTGGTTGAAGATTTAAAAAAGAAAAATTGAACAAAAGTGACAGAACGTGTCAAAATGAGTAAATTAGTAAGGGGCCTGTCTTGACCCCTGTAGCCTGTTGTCATTATATAAGACATGTCATTATATAATATGACTCTTATGCTCTTATGCAACCACAGTCAGCTTTGCTAAAATTTGGACACATTAAAAACAGCCAACATTAATAAAGTGCCTGGGGAAAAAATCCTTTCTGAGTTGGACACAGCTGCAAGAAAACAGCTGTCTGTCTTACAGAGGAAATAGAAAACAGAATAAAATTGCATATGTTTTTTGGTTTTCTTTTGGTTTTCTTGGGAGGGGGCTGCACAATTATTAGTGATGTTGAAGTATGATGGGCTGAGGGAGGTTTTTCTAAGGGTGTTCAGCATAAAACCGTGTCTGCAGACTCAGGTTTGGTCACTAGGTGTCAGCGGACAGCAACTGTAGAGACGCTGGTTAATGTGAGACTGCAGCAGCAGTGGAGGGGAAACAGGAGAAATGGACCATGTAAGCAGCCAATGTGTGTCTGTGCATGTGTGTAGGAGTGCACGTGAGAACGAGTTACAGCACAACAGGGAAAGGCTGCCGTTCCACATTTTACTACATCTGAGATTCAATGTTAAAAAAAGCTTAACGACTCCTGTGGGGATACAGAAGTGTTGTCTCAGCAGTTTGTGCAAGAATATCAAATAAGAGCGAGAGGCAATTGAGAATAGGCGGAGTGAATAGCTAATATGTGCAAGTCAGTATTCCATGGTGATAAATGTCTTATATAGCTTTGACACAGTGAGCTATGAAGGAAAATGTATTCACAGAGGAAGCTCCTTTGACATGTCATAAAAAGCTAAACATAAAGAGTATATGACAATATACCCTTTCAGCATTATAAAGGTCAACGTAACTCCACATCACATTCACCTACTGTGCAAAATAACTGCAGCACAGGCAGGAGCATCACCCTGTATCCTAAAGTCCACAGGATCCTTGTTTCATTTATTACCTTGACAGCACTTAAGACAGAGGATTTCGTACAGATTTTTCTATTAGCCATCTGTGATCTATAACATCTCCCCGAGGATGAAAGTTCAAATTCACTGTATGGTGGATGAGAAGGGTCGTTAATAATTCTGTCAGCTTTACGCCTGAACGAGTTCATCATACAGAAGACCCAGCAGCTTTTATGGCTTCCCAAAGACCGTGGAGGCCATTCTGCAGCGTGTCACTGTTACAGATTACTGCAGCACATAGATAGAACCAATGATGAAATGTGTCCCGCCATGCAGGGCTGGGTGATACAGTCAAAACGTACATATCAATAATTATTGCTAATAATGTCAAATTGTTATTTATTTTTGTTTTAAGACACATTTTTGATGGGCAGAGAATCACAAACACTTGATAAATAGTAAAACGTTTTATGCGTTGTACCTCCTCACTGTGCTTTCACAAAAGCATAAGCAATATATCTATATGTATTGGACGTTTGTTATACGGCTATTGATTAAAATTTGAATGTGATAGTTATTGATATCCTTTGATGACCTAACCACCGACCCTTGGCTCTGAAGTAGTTGAGAGTTTAACAGTTTCCGTAATATTCTGCTCACTACAAAGTTGGTATTCTTAGTTTGGATTTTCCTTGATTGTAAAAACTAATGTGAACGTGTATATGAAGATATTTAAGATCCTCGACCATCTCCATCTTTTTCCCTATTAATTGGTTTTATATTATTAGCAATTCGGCTCTTAGGATAAGTGGTATAGAAGGATAGTTGAATGGGTAAGTGGGTCAGTCGATGGATGGATGGATCTGTGGTTCAGTGGATGGATGGATGATGGATGGCTTGATGGATGGATGATTGGATGGATGACTGGATGGATGATTGGATGGATGGAGGATTGGATGGATGGATGGTTGGATGATTGGATTGATGGATCGACGGACAGTAAGATGGAGGATTGCATGAATGTAACAAATGTGAGATCTTTAGTCGTAATTATTGTCTTATTTATTTGGAGCTTTTTAAACACTAGCTCTCCAGGGTGAGCATTGGGTAACGTCTGTATAATGACACACACAGAAACTAATGAACACACAGTATAAACTACATGATTTGAGCTGTTTCATTCTCACATGTCTCGCGGATGTATAAATGGAAAGGTACAGAAGTCATGCTTCATCATCACAATGAGGGTGTGAAGATTTATTCTTACGAACAAAGAAGTGGTACAGGGAGAGAGTGTGTGGTGTGGACACACAAACAAACACACACACAAGGTTTCCAGGAAATCTGTCATTTAATTGGAAAGTGTTTTGTCACATTCTATGATTTACACAGCTGTAGATTTCACTGGCTGTAAATGAGCGAGTGTTGTGTTCATAAATTAGGGAGAGAGAGCTGTACTGGAGCTAGATGCCAACTTGCACTATATTTCTCTCTCACACACAAATACACACACACACACACACACACACACACACACACACACACACACACACACACACACACACACACACACACACACACACACACACACACACACACACACACACACACACACACACACACACACACACACACACTCTATCTAGTCCTCCTCCTTCACTCATCCTGTTCTGCTGACTCAGCTCAAAGCTGAGCGTTAACGTTGCCTCATGCAAAACGCTCCCTCCCTCTCCTTCCATCTGCCCCACACACACACAAACAAATGACCCCAACTCTGCCACTGACTCACAATCGCACAATATCTCAGGGCATATTCGGTTCAGTTGTTTCAGTGTTACCACGGTGTGGTTTGGGAACAGTGGCTCTTGAGCATCAGGTTGCTGTGAGCAATCACCCGAACATGTCACATACACCTGTCCTGTACCAGAAACCAAGGAAAGCTGGTAACTTAAAAAAGGAAAAAAACGCCATGTGTCTTTGCTGATCTCAAAACGTAACTTTGGCAAAATTAAGTTTTTCTTTGGACTGTCGGATTTTGGTAATCAGTGTATGTTTCAGCACATTCTGTATCTCATTAGTTTCTAAGGCAGTTTTTTCTAATATTTTTTAAGTCTTATGTTATGACCACTCAAAGCAAGTACAACTACAAGTCACATCCATGCTACAAGTCACACATCTATGTGCAGTACCTTTGTCCAACACACGCGATTAAAGTTCAGCCTCTTGCTTAAGGACACTTCGGCACACAGACTGGGGGAGACTAAGATTGAACTGCTGACACGTGGGTTAGCGGATGTCCTGCTCTACCTCTTGAGCCACAGCCACTCCTAAAGGTTGTATATTGTTCATTAAGAATGTATTAATATTCCTGCCGAACTGACACAAGAGTCAGCCCATCACAGTGAGCCATGGTAACAGCCACTTGCTTGATCCTCCTCAGCGCCCTCCAATCCATCTCCAGCTCACCAGTATTTCTGGCTCCACTAAGTGTCAAGATGGCAGCGGTTGCTCAAACCAAACTCCAGGCTGCCCTCAGACTCCGCTGGGGCGCCACAGATGCTATGAAGCTTCTCCCAGCATGAGATCATTCGGTCATGAGCCGCTCTGATTAGGTGAAAAATGTTTTAATTTGAATTACCAAAATATGAATAAAACTAACATCACATCATAATTACGTAACAAAGACTTTAGTAAAATTCACTTTAAATGTATTAATTAAAGGAACCATTCATCTAATCAGTACCTAGTAGATTTTTGACAGCTGTATTTGCAACCTCACCCCCACCTCTTCACACACCTTCAAGAGGAACAGGATCTAATCAGAGAATTTGACTGAATTTACCATCTTTTGATTGCATTACGGCTGATTAGACAGATCATAAGCAGCACTGACGCTAATTCTCTAAAAACTGTGGAGTCTGGCTGTGACACAGCTGCACCCCACACAGCAGACCCCCCAGGACATGTCATACAGCTCGCCTGGATGTACAAAAAAGCCCCCTGGGAGCATAGCTTTAAATCAGCAAGAATTAGAACATTTTGGCGAGTTGAGGGGATTGTATTTTAACAAACTTCTTCAAAAGAATTGATAAAATTCTCATTGTTTTTTAAACATTCACAAGGAGAGATCTTTAAAATATTTTATCTTTTGTTAAACAGCGTCCCCATAGCATGCCGTCAAAGTTATGATGTTTCGCCAAGGCACACAAAGTCCCAGCCCCCCCCAACCTGAATAATTTCTATACAGATATTTAGTAGGGATGGTAAAATAAATAAAGCGTCCAATACAAAGGTTCAACATACCAGCACCCGTGCCACGCCCACACAGCACATAGCTTTATCAATCCTGCCTGTACCTCCAACATGTTCGAGGCCCGTTCAACGCTGTTTGCAGCTCAAATTTCCCTCTCTTCTTCCCTTCCATAAAAATGGAAAATTTGGCTTCCTATGCAAACACACATACATTTCTATCGCTCATTTTTTTATATGAAAATCATGGACTTAATACATACACATGAAATGTCCTAGTTCCCACGGTGCTTCAGTGGTCCACTGATATAATTACTCACACACAGAGGTAACCTGAATTCACAGCCACTGGAAGCTGGGTAGTGTCTCGTCCCTGAGGATTTTACAATCTCTTCAGGGAGATTCCCTCGTCTAACATAATGAATTCTCTCTCATAGCAAATTAGCCCCAGTAGGCTCCTCAGCAGTCAGCAGTGTAACATCTTCATGATGAAACTTATCTCATCATGTAATGGTGCGATGGTAGTAAACTCGGCCTAATGAGGCAGATCAGATTGCATTCTTCTGGGTAGGACGGCCAAAAAACACCTAGCCAACCAAATGGTTAAATTACTGGCAGTGTGGCAGGTTCTGCAGGTATTGGAGTGAGACCGTGGTGGAATTCAGTAATACTCTACCATAGTGGTGGGTGATTTAAAATTAATGGCTTAAATGGCTGTGACAGCAGCACAAACACGTGCCTCCACAATACCAACATGCAGTATAAAAATATTACACATGGTTTTGCACTGCTATCCTTATTAGGTACTTTACTACTTTGCATTGACTTACATTCATTGTGCACAGCCAAACTAAGACCAGATCCCTAATCCAAACCATGACCAATTCACATCTTTCCACTAATCTTAACCAGGCATTCAGAAATTATATTTTTCTCCATTAGGACTGAGCTTTGTTCCTCATGTGGTCTACATGGTGCTGACAAGGTCAGTGTTTATGGAGTAGTTCCTAAAGAGGTAAAGAAAACGAGTTCACACACATGCACAGAGGCACGCACACACCCTTTGTCTGAAATCCACTATATCAGTTTTAGTAGTCATTGCATCACATCACAGAATTAAATTGACATATGATTAATTTTCTTTTTTTCATAGTTGAAACCTTAAACAAGAATTACAGCCTCATTGTTTAATGTCTCTGCCTGATTCTGTCCAGACTCATAATATACTGCCTGTAGTGAAGGCTGAAGGAATTTAATAAAAGGTATTAAGTTGATTTATGATAGAGGGATGTATGTATTGAACCGATTTTACTGGACTTTAAGCTTTTTTGTTCTGGTTCTGCTGTATATTTATTGTATAAGCATGTGTAAGTCATCGGCGAGAAACAAAAACAAGAGTCAAATTCCTTGTATATGTTCACATTTGGCCAATAAAGCTGATCCTGCCTCACACACGTCTTCAACGCAGCAGCACAGAAGATCTAAAATGTCATAATTTGATTCTGCCAGGCATCTTGAAATCTTGAGCGGAGTACTCATTTGATAGTAAAAGAAAAACTTAACAGACAAAATATACAAAAAAAGACACTAAATTAAACATATAATTAAATGAAAAGACAGTAATATGATTTATCTAGCTTCAACATCGAAGCTAACCTTTTATCTATTTTCATGGGAACTTTAGCTGGAGGAACAAATTCCAGTAAAGCTCTGACAGCTTTTTCAACTCTTGACTGCTTACTAACTTTGCACTGAAAGTTCGACAGCTGTGCATTAGTTGTTTATAGATCATGTTCAGACCTGGTAATAACCTCCGTCCTGAAGTGGTCATCTATAAGTACATGTCTAAATGGATCCAAATAATTAATGCGATCTGATTATTCAGACTTTTACTTTGGTAAAATATTTCTTCATTGCTGCGCATAGTCATTCCTTCATTCAATCAGTCCCTCTCTCTCTATCAGACACACAAACCCAACACAACATGATTTAATCTTTGCGAACACAAATTATGATGTATTTGCTCATAGAGCAGGGAAGTGAGATCTATGGTCACAGAAGACACAATAAGGATTGATTTTCATGTCAAGTGTGAACAGACAACTAACAACCAACCAATCAAACGCACGCATGCACACACACACAGGGACGCATGGACGGACAGACACATGCTCTTTAACTTCAAATTCCCTGGACAGGAGATCATGACATTCCTAAACAATGTTCACATAATCCCAAAATAACTTGTCTAGAGAGAGAAATAGTGTGTGTCTGTGTGTGTGTGTGCGCGTATACATGCAGATATGCAGACTAACTGGGGACAGTGAGCCTGTCTTCCGTCAGAGGGACACCTCTGAGTTTACGACACAGCTTAGCCTTTGAGCTGATGTCATGAGGTTGCAACGCTTGTCTTCTCCTCACACGCATTCCTGCTGAGTGAGAGCAGCTTCTCTCACTGCCAACACTTTAGTTTTGATTAAGAATGACAGGAAAAAGAATGATAAACCTTTTTTTCCTCTGCTCACATCAGAGAGCTGTGTCTCAGAAGTAAAAAATAACAAAAAACTTTAAGCCGTTAAAACCTTGGAGTTGCTGCCAGAACCTGTGCCAGCAACTTACAGTTATGACAGGCCAGATAAGATGTGTGAATTTAAACTAAAGTTGATTTTAACTCTTTTTGTTGACTTTTACAATTGCTGGAACGTACACCATTGTTACTCTTGTAAATTGTACCTGTGATTTTGCTTTTTGACAAGTCCAAAAGTTTGTCATGAACAAGGTTTGGGAATCTGATCTGATTTAGAAATGGTGATTTGGGCTTCGTTCTACTGAGGGTATACAGATTCAGGTTGGTAAAAAAAGGTGATGCTTATCTAGCAAATGTTTTTTTTTGTATTTAAAGGGGACAAGGAATGCATGTTAATTCACTAGCATGATTAAGATCAGCATGTAAATGTGCCATATTTAGCAATGAAGGCATGCACAATTCCAGGCAAAGATAGAGCAGAGATGATGGGTTTTCAAATGAAACCATATTAGTATAGATTGAGTCAAACTAACCCTCTTCTTGACAAATACCATGACTTGATCAGGGGGCTGTAAGGCCTGTTGAGTTTCCTAAAGTGGTTCAAGGTGAATTTTCAAATCAGCCTCTTTCATTTTTACTCACTTATCGACATTTTTGAATCCAGAATTTGCTGATATTAAGTTGAATCCATTCTTCCCACTATATGTAATGTTGTTCAACTGGCTGCCACAAACCCAATATTTGGTAGTTTGTTCCTTTCACAAAATGCTAATTCTTTTCTGTCTAAACACATATTTGGTGATTACGGCCAAGGGTCTCAGTTGTTTTGCAGATTTCAGACAAAGTAACTTTAGTGAAAGGATTCAGTCAGATGTCTTCCATGTATATACACTGTTTGTGCAAGATGCTGCACAGAGCAACAGTTTACCTCCACTCTAACTGTGTCAGATTAACATTTCTGCCAAGCTGACCTGAGGGTTTAGCATTACAGTCAGATTTTCAGTCAGAGGAGCCCATGGTTGTTAGTGTTACCACAAAATTGTCCAAGGATAATTCTTGACCTGCCTAAAGAGTCTTAATGAGTCACTGAAGGCAATAAATGAGTTAGAGTTAATGAGTGTTTGCACGTGCCAGAAATACTCTTCAATTTGAGTTTTTTTTTTTTTTTTTTATATAGAGGCTATTTGCTGCAGGGGTTGTTTTCTTTCCAAAAAACTAAACGTTTGTGCATGATTGACCACACTTTGTAACTATGCATGAGTCAAAGCGAGTATATGAGGAAGTTTAATGTGACTTCACTGTGTGAGCTTGTGACAATTCAGCATTGTTTCTATAAATCAGATCTTTTCATCACTTCCAAGGGATCAGCGGAAGGCTCCCACCTGAAATCTTCCCATCTCCACCATCTGCTGTCTACATCTCTCCTCTGATGTGTTACTGTAAAGGAGGTCCCTCCTCGCGTCCCCCTCTGCTTTGCAGGGAAACGTCACAGGATTCAAAGCTGTGAAAAAGCCTCCTGCACCATTTAACTGGCATCTCACTCGCCTCTTGACAAAAGTTGCCAGGGAAACCGTTGCTAAGGGAGCGTGGGCAGTGCCACGGCCTGAATCCCCACATGCACATGCATGCTCTCGCACACATATTCCTTTAATCTCTGTAAAAACTTGGGATGACTGAGTTCAAGACTCTGTAAGGGAATGTTGGAAGCAGCATAACACTTGTTGAAAGTAAAGGCCAGGAAACTTGACAGAGGACAGCTGCAGGGGGGAAATTCAAATAACGACACAACAGGATCTGTAGTTTAGCCAAAAGTCATATAATGATGGTAAATTATTTTTTATTGATAGTTAGAAATGTATTTATTAGTAAAATACAGAAGTAAAAGTATAAATACTTGTGTTCAAAATGACTAAAGTATTAGTACTGATTCAGCCTCTCAGGTAAAAGTACATGTTCTGAAATGTACTCACAGTATAAAACCAAAAAGTTATTCTTACTGCCAAATGACTAATCAGTTAAGTAAGTAATGGTTTTACCTTGAGAAAAATCAGATCTGATTCATGTCAATCTACCCAATAGGTGGTGAGCTGGTTTTTTGACAAGGTTCTTACAAACCTTTAAGTCATGTTGTTAATATTTAATAACAAATGTCCTTGTAATTAATTTGAAGCTTGCTGATCTCAGTGGCCTTGTAGTGTAAATACTTCACTCCTTTGTGCTGCAGTATTTCCATGACTTGTTTTTGGTTAAATCCACTTTATCTTAAGTGATTAGTTAAGTATGTCACATTCTACATTCGCCACTTTTCCACACGTGACAACTGTGCTAAACCTCCAGAGACTCTGATATCTGGTGAAATCTGCAGGGCAACTACTCAGTGGGTCGTCTGATTGGCTCACAGAACCAGGACATGTTGACTGAACTAACTGGGGCCCAGATGGACCAAATGATCAGGATCAAGTCCAAGTGTGCAACATATACACACACAAACATGCCCACACACATGCCATGTGTCAGCTGTAGGGCTGTTTGATATGAACATCAAACATTGTTCCATATTCACATAATGATACATATCATCACTAGTTACTTGTTACTTACAGCTTTTCTTCTGTAAATTGGCGATATGTCATTACTGATTAGTTAGTGCATTATCTGCTTCCATCTTAGTGAACTTGTAAAGATGCAGAAATTTGAAATGTTTGGGTGATAATTGCCGATGCTAGTGCTGTAAACAACAGCACCGCATCAGAAATAATACTTAACATAAAAGTCCCCCGAACCCAAACATTCTATGGGGTTCATGCCTAAAAAGCGCTTTGGCGACGAATAAAATACATCTGAGATAATGACACTAGAATCTGAAGTACAAGTTACAGGCTGACAATGTCCCTATCTAACCTAATGTTATGTCGCGGGAAACTTTTTTGTGGGTCTCATCCGACTCATCTTCTTGCATAAATGCTAACAGAAGTAAGAAGTGTCTGTTGAGGAATTCAGTCTGCAGCATAATTAGCAGAGTACGCTTTTCTCGTCTGTGTCAGAATTCAAACACAAACCACATCCATGTGGCAGAAGTAGCTCTTTTTTTTGCATCATGTTTCTGTGTCACATTTAGTCTCCGCCATGTTTGTTAGTGTTGCCTTGTTTGTCATCCAAATTTCCTGCCAAAGTCTGTGTCATGTGGAAGAACGAAAAGCGTTGTCCAAACATGCTGCCATTAACAGTGAGTTTTGTCACAACAAAACAAATGATGAATAATATAAACAGCTCTTGTGTCCCACCAACACAATGTGTGTGTAGGTGTGTGTCTTCATATTGTATTCATATATTCACTGTCCTTTGTGAATATATGCAGATGTCAACATCTGTTCATGACAATGTGCTCAACATGTTGCTGTCAGTAGTGCCATCCTCTGAGTGCTATTAGCAGCAGCTAAATGCTAACAGAATTCTAACACTCACATCCTTCTTCTACCACTTCTCCGTTCTCACTTTCATTCAAGACGATGCAACACATTCCCTCTCTCTGCTGTCACACACATTTCCGTGCACCCACGCGACGCACAGCTATTTATACCTCAGCCTATTATTTTGCAGCTCATGTCTTTTTAATCTGAGGGCAGCACCCTGCATTTCTGAGCAGGTGGTTCATTGGCAACGTCTCCCCCCAGCCGTCCACGGAGCCTATCACACATGCAGTGAATATTTCCATCAATCATCCTCGGAGCGCCACTGCCTGCTCTCCATCCGTCCGTGTGTCAGTGAAGCGGAGGATTGCAGGAGAGATGGAGGAGGAAGCCGATGAATAAAGAGGCGGAGGAAAGACAGTGTGAAAGGAAAGGAGACGCGCATCATTATGTTTTTGAACATGTTTGGTCACTGAGGAATGTGAAGCTCTATTCATTGGTAAGATGATCCTGTTAACTGATGCAGAGAGTGAGGAGGACTGGAGGGAAGGGAGCCTCCCTCTCATTTGTAAACACTCATCCATATCTTCAATTCTTCCTATTCTCTCTCTCTTCCTCTGTCTCTATTTCAGGTTACATGGCTCTGTATGACACATTCCAATGACATTGCATGAAGTAGGCCAGCCAAAATATGAGCTGTTATTGTGATATAATTAAAGGTTCTAGTCAAAACAGCAGGTAACACAGTTATTTGTCCATTATAGAATTAGGCTTTGTGTGTATAAAGCAGTTCAAAGGGTTAAAATGTAAGTAAGCAAAAAGCATAGGGCATCGCTTTGTGTTAGGTTTTTATCTTAATTTATGTCTTTACTTTCTACTCTAGTCCACACCACTACTTGTGTTGGCTACTTGTTAATGCAGGCCCAAAAGAAAAAAGAAAACTATTATTAGTGTTGGTGATTTGCCCAAAGGGGCAGCTCAGCCAAAAAGGGTAGATGGGCTGTTGCTCTGGCAACTTTAGTCTGACTTGGTGCAAATCATTGAATGTAATAATAGAAGTTTAATAAATATTAGAGAAGGAGAGAAAGAGAGTGAGGGGACAGAGAGAGTGAAATAGAGGGGATAGAGATTGAAGGGAAAAGGAGTAGAGACTCAGCATTATAGGCCTAAATAAAAATGTAGGGGTATAATGGAAAGACTGCACATGAGTAGATTACAGGGCTATAATTAGAGGATAGAGTTATATATATTAAAAAGCTATATGCATTTAATCATTGCATAACATTGTGTTGAATATATGATACAAGATGTAGTGAGGCTACAAAGTAGTAGTCACATAAGTCAAAGTCTGACACCGATATATATTCAGGAGGGTATACTGTTATATACTATCATTCTTGTCTTGCATTATTTTCTCTGTGGGGGTAGATGCAGTTAAACATTCTACATATTCATGGCTCCAAGAATAATAAATGAGGCAAAGTTGTAAAGTTACATCCAAGCCATTTTAAGGCTACATAAAAAAAGTATAAAACAAGAATGAGACTCAGAAGAGTGCATACCTCTGCCAAGGCCCAACAGTCGCCTTAAAAACAATGAAGCTGCCCTTATATGTACACACTCATAAATACCATTCCTCAAACCAACCAACCCAACCAGCCAAACCTACAACAAAAACCAAAACAACTAACAAACCAAACAAACCAAAGAATGTAACCAACCAAACCAAAACAACTAATCAACCAAACCAACCCAAACCAACCCAACCCAACTAACCGACTGAAACCAACCCACCAACAAACGGACAGGGAGGAAAATATGACCTCCTTTGTGGAGGTAAATATGTCATTTTGAGGATCAGGGTTGAGTGAAGTTTTTAGACTTTAGCCAAAGCTATAAAGTTATTTAAGCTTTGAATCTAAATCCATTGAAAGCTTTTATAAAGGCTGATAATAAAAAGCTTGGATTCAAGCTTGGATATTTAAACCAGATGTTTGAGAACATATGCTTCTCTCAGTCTTTACACTTCCAATAAACAATCACAACATCTGACTGGATTACTGAGAGTGGTGTAATGATAAGATGCGACAGTGCCCCTCAAAAATAAGCTCAGAAGGAATATGGACACAAAACCTTCAACAGATTCCAAACAAAATCTAACAGTATGTCAGCTTTCCTTTTAAAGAATGGTTCTTTATTCCTGCTCCTCCTGTACCGCCATCTCTTCATCTTTCATCCCATTCTCACTCTGCTCTTTACACATCCTTTATTCGCTCTCCCACCGGGCTGATATTGGCCTTTGCATCAGCACATGACCTTAGTCACTGATCTTCTCGCTGCCTGTCTGTCATCTGCTGCTAAATATGGAGCAGGTGAGGAGGGGCGGACAGGAAGGAGAGAGGGGAAAGAGAGGTGAGAAGAAAAAAGAAAGACAAATGAAGCTAGACGGAAACAAAAGGGTGAGAAAAGCGAGAATGCTCAGGGGGCACGTGAGGAGGAAATCGTAAAAAGAAAGAAATGGTGAAAGGAAGGACAGAATTAGAAGAATCACTGACTCACACCTGAAGAATGCCTCTCTACTGACCAAAAGAGCGAGAGGAGGAGGCAGAGCAGAGACAGCATGTCTGCGAGATGACAGCATGAAGCCCCTTTAATAAAAACCATACTCTTATGTAGATGATCATAGAGGAAATCTCACTTCTGAACCTCAGATTCATTCAGACCCCAGTTATGAACAGGAAGGTCAGATCAGGGGAGAATAAACCAAAGGGAAAGTTTCCCTTTACATGGTTTACTAAATATATTTGAAACCTCATATGACCAACTCCATGAAAGCCATCCAAAGACAAAACAGTCCCAAAAAAACCTCTGTTTATGGCTCATCACGAGTAGTCTTTTAAATTGAGTGATTTCAGATAATTTCAAAATATATGAAAGAATAATAGATGACAGTTAGAATATTTATCATTATCACCAGTCTTGAATTATTGATATTGACTTAATGCGTCCTCTTGTTTTTTAGATGTAAAAATTGTAACAGATTTGAAAAAAACATGTTGTTAAATATGACTAAGGCGTCGGGTCACCCTGCATTTGCAGAATAGTTTAAAGTCTGTGAAAACTCCTGAAAAAGATAAAGAACAACAACCTTCTAAAACATAGCTTTTGATGATGGTGGGTGGAGTACTTTCTCAAAATTATGAATATGCGTTTAGTTGGCCTGAGATATGGACACAATTGTATGAATCAGATTTTTGTTTTCATTGAAACCTCATAGTGAGCCCTGCTGCCAGGTACAGAGCATCTGCATCCATTATGATCCTCCTGTAAGTGTTTGTATACGATGAACACAGATGTTAAATAATCCATCCAGATGTGTTTCATGACGTGTTAGTGTGTTGTGCAGCAGCCGCCCGCCGTCTGAAATGGTTTCCAAAGCAGTCGTCACTGTTTCGCTAATGTAACTGATACTAAAGATACATGTTTACATCTCTGAGTGTGGTCATGGATCCAATTCAAGGATGATTGTATATATAATATAATGATCACTTCTCTGCCATTCATTTCAAAATGTTTGTGTGGTTAAGTCGTCACTGCTCACCAACACCATTGTAAAGAGTAAGATGTGTGTCACATTTCAGTGTATGTCCAAGCGTTCATGTTTGTATGGAGAGTTTGTGTAAGCAATACTTTCTGTTTAAAGCTACAATATGAAAGTTATTAAATACAAGACAGCACAAGCACGAAATTCGAAATAAAAAAAGGCGTGCTTCCCACCCCTCCCTCTTTCCCTCTCCTTCCGTGCAGCCTCACCTACATCCTCACTGTGTACGCTGTTGTTCGCTCGTGTTAGCCATAGCATTTTCTTTAAGCTATTCATTCTACCTGGAAGCCTTGCTGCAACAGAGGAATTATAGACCAGAAGTGTAATTAGATATTGATTGACAGCTGTGAGCTCCAACCCTAAACATCCTGGCTTCATCTGATTGGTTAGAAGAACAAGGCTCGCTCTTAAATAGTCTCTGTACGGCTCCAAATTGCTTAATTAATCTCCACGCTGAGATGTTTTTCATATTTCAACATCTCAACAGCTTAAATCCCTTCAACCAGGTTTTCTGGTGAATAGTATTCAAACGTTGGCCAACAGCTGGGCCCTATTTATACAGCTCTGTGTGTGTGATGTCTCCTGTGGTTATTCCACAGCTTCGTTATTACCTGAGGAAAAGACTGCCCTTGTATGGGGAAGTAAAACAACCCTGAGTGCATGTGAGGCTTTGTCAGACTCATACACACATGCTCTCAAATAAGTGCATGAGTCTGTAAGAAAATTATATTTGGAAAGGTGGGTGGATGAAAAACAATTATGTATGAATCCAAATTTTAGAGGAAATGTAATAAGAGGGAGAGATGGGGATGGAAGAGATAATGGTGACTGACAAGGTGAACAGACTATTTGTGTTTGAATCCAGAGACAATGTTCATCTTTGAACGGTGTAAGTATGTGGTGCTTACCTTCTCTGCAGCTCCATCTCCTCTGGTGTGGGGCCATTCTGAACCTGGGGGCCTTGTCTGGGCAGTGTGGGGCCTGTAGAGGGTAACACACACAGACAGCTGTTGTTAAACATTAAACTGGCATCATTATGTTGTGTTTCAGCCTGACTCTCCCTCTGGTATCATGATAAAGAATAGAAAAACAAAAAGTAAAAAATTATCATATCAATCCAATATTGATATAATACTGAGCTACAGGACTTTTACAGGCTCTTAATTAATTAACATCAATACAAGTTGTATGCAGCCTTTAAGTCAGTAAGGGAAACAGGTTTATACTTTTCATGCCACTAGTGCTTTTTTGCCTTTGTGTCATATGAAGCTACCATTGATTTGTGCTTTTTGTTTATTCAGAGAGACTATGGCCTTGTCTACACTTCTGCTGATTGAACAGATATGTCCCCCTTCATTTAAAAAATATCTCCATCAAGATGGGAACACCAAGACGACTACAAACCCTCAAACAGGCATGACGGGCAAGTGGGTGGTGAAGCATTGTGACCAAATCAAAACAATAGTAGCTTTAAATTGCCCTTATATCTTCGATTATAAATTGGGCGAGGCAGATACCTGTGAAGGCGTTTGCACAAATCTGTGTATTAGTGACTTTAAACATATTCGCTTATGGACAAGAGGCACAAAGCAAAGGAAAACGCGTACAGGTACATATCTCTCATCATAAGTATCCACCTGACCAATATTGTACCTTGTAGGGTGCTGTTATAACATTTGTAGTGGAGGAGTATTCAAAACCCTTCCTTCAGTAAAAGTAGCCACACCATAAGGGAAGAAAAAGTTGTTACCAGTAAAATGCACTGTGGTAGTTCAGGCCGCCAGAGAAGTGGCTATGTACTTATAGGAGGTCCAAACATATCTGACCAGCAAGTGGTCAACAGATCATCAAACCGATTTGCGGTTCATTATCTCTGTCTACACGGTAAAGACCTCCACAGCCTCCAAATGCATTAGTATTGATATTTAGGTTAGGTGTGTTCATGTTCTTTTATATGTTCCATATGTATGTAAGATGTTGCTGTGAGACTAGAGAGCTCAATGACAGTCTGACATTTGTTTCAGGAGTGACACAGGAGCAGAAATCAATGATGGTACATTAAGATGGACAACATGACAGCTCCCAGAGTGAAGCCAAATCATCTAGATCGCTCCCTGGTGGCTGACTGCAGAATTGATTGTATACCTTTCCTCCTCCCTGTTAGCACCTGTGGCATAAAACAAACCAAAAATTCAAACTACATAGATGGCTTTTGTCATTTATACCCTTCTTATTACAGTTATGTACGTTTAAGTGCTCATTTTTCTGATGGGATTGGTTTTAATTATTTTTTGGATGCTTGACAGCTGAGACTGACTTGTTGTGATTGGTCAAGAAGAATGAATTGCCAACTGAACAGTCAGTTGAATTGTACATTTCATTGTTAAAGCTAAAATGCCAAAAATACACATTTCATCCCGTCAAGTATGAATATAAGCTGTTTCCCTTGGTCTTGTTTGATACAGATGGCGTGTCTGCAGTAATGAACGTAACAACTGTCACAGCTGTCAACTGCTGAAAGATTCACATTCTTTCATCTCGATTTCTTGATCCGATATTTCCTATATGAATTCAGCATTCTTTAATTCCCCACCATACCCTATTCAGGCCTCGAAACATGGTTTGTGTTAAAATAATGATGTCTTTAGGAGTTTTCATTTTACTTTCAAATTAATGGTAAGCTATTTTTATGTGTTACTCTTGTGGAAAAATAAGGTTCAGAGATATCTTCTAAACCACTCTGAATAAAAGCTCAGACTCATTTTCTCATTAGCTTACAGGGATGTTTTGTGGTAAACACAGGATTATTACTGAAAATGACACTGCAGGTGTGTTAATGTTCTGCACGTAGACAGAACAACAGAGACTAAATGAAGCTATATAATGAGAGATTAGCCCAAGTACACAGACAGCTGTCTGTGTGTGTATGTTTGGTTTTCATAGCAGGCCAGCGGATGATCACACAACAGAGTTTGTACTGACTTATTAGACAATAGCTAAGTGGCTTGGTTTGAACAGAGGAAATAACAATGGAGAGAGTTTGGTCCAAATGGTATTACAGCCTAATAAGTTACAGTCCTGGTATAAACTCTGAAACACACACTGATGAACACTTAGTGGCCTAACATGCGCACGCACACACACACACACACACACACACACACACACACACACACACACACACACACACACACACACACACACACACACACACACACACACACACACACACACACACACACACACACACACACACACAGAACACATCTGAGCTCCAAAGGCAAGAATGCAGAGATAAAAACATGCCCACATGACGTCATGTTAGATGGAAACAAAGTCACAAACAGTAAAGAATCCCTGTGTCATCTTGCACTGTGACCTTGGACAATAATGACTAAAACCTGAGCATGAGGAGATTTACTGGAAGCCTGATGAGTCAGCGCAACCATAATGAATGTGTTAGTCAGCTTAGTGGGATTGAGGCAGTAAATGCATGTTAGTGATGTATGTGACAAGAGCGTGCAAATATTTTAACAGTTTATTCACTTTGGTTTTTAAGCTTGTATTTCTTTGCTTTTGTCTCTATTACTCACTGAGCATATTTCACCTCTGAGGAGCAAACATCCTCAGGGGCAGTTGTGGATCAATGGATTGTTTAGAGGTGTGTGTGTGCGTGTGCGGTTGTGTGTGTGCTTACTGGAAACTACTCAGTGACATCACTTAACAGGTGTCTATCACAGGACACACACACATACTCTCTTATCTTAAACAAAGCACTTTTTTTTTTACTTCTATGTCTTGTAGGAGTTAGGAGCATCTGAGTGGAATTGTAGATTACAAATAAATTGATAACCCTTTGCCTCATCCTCCCATTCCAAGTGTGAAGAAGAAATTATAGTGGCCTTCAGGTTCTATAAATTCATGAAGACCCTCTCTAGAACCATTGTTTGGTTTGCGCTTTCTGTGCTACTGAACAAAAACATGGTTGTGAAAAATGGTGGACTACAATGAAGAGGACCTGCTTATAAAAAAGTCTCGTCCTATGATTGTATGTAACTGCAAAAAATGAAAAGCACCAGAATAGCCAATAATATCCATCTGGAGCCCACGAGACGGCAAGTCACACCATAGGTCAGTTTTAATGCCAATTTGACTGTTGCCCTATGATAATTTTAGTGTTACTTGATTAGGAATTGATTTAGAATAGTAGCAAGACCCTCGTCTTGCAGTCTACAGACGGGCCATTCTCAAGTCAACAACTGCAGAAGAAGCTGTTGTTGAGTCTGCAGCATCATGTGGCCACTGGAGGGAAGAGCTATGAGTTCAGGGAGGAGCCACTCTCAGCTAATGGTCAACATGCATTTTTACATCCACTTACTGAGGGACTGGGGATGCGCAAGTTGTGTTTGCACCTTAGCTGGGTCCGACTATGCAAGAGAATTAAGGCTAAGTGTCCCAAATAAATCGAGTATTTCCAGCTGCAGCCGTGGAGCTAGTAAGGGTTGTGAGTGGTTTGGACAAATTGGATCAAAATCAGAGAGGCTGAGAGTAGTGGTTATATTTTATACATGGATTATGGATTACAATAATAATCTCAAATAGTCCATTAAATAAGAAATGATAATGATTATCAGATTCTTAAATTAAACTATTCATATGCACTTTGTTTTTCAGTGTCTCATGAAACCTCACATATAATATGTTCACAGATTTTGTTCACACACTCTTTTTTCCCCCCACAAAAGAATATGTTCTATACATGCACAAACCTTTTTCAAATTGTATAATGAACCCTGGAATTACATGTGAACATCATTCAAAAAGCTGAAAATCGTATTGACCCCAATTTAGGCCCATTGTGTTCCTTCCTGTTTGAGCTTAATTGAAACACTGAATGTCATTGCAGACATGGTCGTCTCCATCTTCCGCTGCCTTTGGGGAGTAATCATGTTACTGTCTGCTATCATAGAGCTCATGTGCTAATGATGGAACACAGACAGCAGCTCTGAAAGCAGCTCCGGAGGGAGGTGTTACGTTCAGATCAGTGGCTTGTTTTCTGATTGGACCAAAATGTATGTATGATTTTAAGTAAGTAGTTAACTATATTACTGCAAGGAACTGTCCTTCTGTAGCATCTTTCATGTGCAAATTTGACAGCCGCTCTTAATCCACCAACTCCGGAGTTGACATGTAATAATTTGATTATTTTCAAATGGAAGCTCTCAAGTAAATTGATACAATGACCTAAAACTACTGACAACATGCAGTGAAAGATAGGAAAGAAGAAAAGACAGAGATAGTGCAAAGACACAAAGAGAAGTTGAACAGAGCTTGTCTGGCATTTACAGACAAAGGCGGAAAGAGAAAGTATGAACTGGTCATGACATCATATGAGGAGAGGAAGAGGTGATGTAAAGACTTTTTAAGAGTATCTATCTATCTGCTATGCTATACAGATAAAGCTATAAGTATTAATCCCACAAACATCTGTCTGTCTGTATGTGGAATGCATATGTTGCAAACTGTTCATCAAATTGTCAAATCAGAATGTCTATCAAAATAGTATGAATAAAGAGCATTTATCAAGAATAATCCCTTTAATTTCATGAAAAACAATAACTATAAAATCTTCATCGTAAATAAACCAGGTAGGATGAACACACTTAGTTTTCTGACTTCACTCTAAACGATAGACCTTAAACCACTACCTGACTCCAGACTGTGAATGATAGAAAAGAAGATAAGACAGAGGCAGCACAGAGACACAAAGTGAAGCGGAACAGAGCTTGTCTGGCATTTATAGACAAAAGCAGAGGTAGAAAATAGACGCTGGTCATGACTTCACCACCTGGTATGCGTGACTGATGTCTGATCATGTGACTGAGGAGAGAACAGACAAAAGAGAGGGATGACGTAGAGAAATTTAAAGAGTAAGAGTAATACACAAATCTTTTGACCACAACTTCACAAAATTAAGTTTCTCGCCGACTTTACAGCATCATTCATAGCGACATACAGACAAACAGCCACTGCTTCCATCTCTGCATGTGTACCTACATGAAGGCAGCGTTAGCGTGGGCCTCCTCTGGCAGCAAACGTAACACCACAGTCCCTGTTTGGCCACGTCTGACCCATTTCCAGCCCTCAGAGCAACCGCCACCCCGCTGGCAGCCCCCCTCTGAAACCCTGCTCCCCCACTACAATCCTGGGAGGTCGCATACAAAACCATAGCTCAGGCTCTGGAACTTCTTCTTTCAGTTGCCCGTGCCTTAGTTCTCCATCATCCAGAAGCTCACAGAGATGGATGGATGAACTCCAAGATAGAAAAAAAAACAGAATATTGAGCCTCCTTCTGTTGCAGTAGCCAGTTAAGTTCTTTATCCTGTTTAATGTGATGCCTTTAACAGTCTGACGGTACACCTCCAAAGATGAGGATGAAATGCTGGGTGTGGTTCCTCTCTGTGCTGCATCTCCAGTAGATTATAATTGATGGAAACAAAGAGAGAGGAGAGGGAGGGATGAACATAAGAGGGAGAGACAGCAACCACGAAAGGGAGAGAGAGAGAGAGAGAGAGAGAGAGAGAGAGAGAGAGAGAGAGAGAGAGAGAGAAAGAGAGAGAGAGAGAGCACAAGATTGAGAAAGAGAAAGAAAAGCCAGAGAGAGACCAAGAATGAGGAGAAAGCAAACAGATGAAACACAAAATGCAGAGAAAGAGATGGGAAGAGAGGATGACGAAGAGAGGTAGGGAGGGAGAGAGAGTGAGAGGCAGAGCTGTGGATGTGGTATAGGACCCGCTGCCTGATGGGCTGGGCAGCCAGTTTGTACTTCCTGGATCCAATCTATTATTCATACACTGGATACAGATAAAGAAACAAGGCTGCTCTCAATATCATTAGCTGTGTGTGTGTGCTGTCGTGTGTCTGTGTCTGTGTGTGTGTGTGTGTGTGTGTGTGTGTGTGTGTGTGTGTGTGTGTGTGTGTGTGTGTGTGTGTGTGTGTGTGTGTGTGTGTGTGCGTGTCTGTGTGGGTGTGTACAAGGCAGATGGGAAACCAGCTAGGAATCCAGTTTGATATATATGACTTTTACCTAAATTATTCATTTAGATCCCAGGAAGTAGCATCAGATGCAGAGTCAGTTCATCCACTTTTAAAGAAGACATATATCATCTGGCCATCACGGAGCACTTTATTGGGAACACCTGCCTATTCATGCAGTTTTCCAGTCGGCCAATCATGTGGAAGCACTCCAACACATACATTAAATGGTTCAGGAGCTTCAGCCACCATTCAACTCAAACCTCACAGTGGGGAGGACATGGAATCTTATAGGGACTTGATTTGGGACCCTTAACCGAAATCTTTTGTTGAGCCCAATGAAGCCCATTAGATTTGTGAATACAATTTGATTGATTCAATCTGCAAATGTCTGCTCCATGCAGGCACTACAGGAGGATGACAACAAACCTGCACAGTGGAGAAAAAAGTCTTCATGACAGTAGAGAAGGTCAAGAATTCTCTCCAGGATGCAAAATGTTTTCGTGTCAACAATCAAGAGAAGACGTCTTCACTAAAACCTCAGGAGATTCACTCTAAGATCCCTCAGACACACAAAGTCCAGGCTACAGTTCACAACAACACACAATACAAATGGGTACAGGTCTAGGGCTGATGAAACTAAAATCAGCCTCTGTCAAGATCATTTTGATAAAGTTATACACCAATAACATTTTAACATTACGAAGACAATGATTTTAAACATGGGGCCAAAGCAACTAAAGACTTTTTCAGGATGAAGAGGAAGAACGTCCTTCAGTGAGTCAGTCATCTGATCATATATATAGCTAAAGGATCCTGCTGTCAAGCAATTTCTACATGATAATGTTATCTAATCTAATGTTAAATATATTTATTTCGTTTGAGTTCACGTGTCTCTGTCCTATTACGTCAAAACACCATGACTCTATGTGCCATATGGGTTGAAAGGGCTACTGTATATTTCCCACTGACGCCAGTGGAAAGAATGTAAAGGACATTCCAACTGTCTCCACTCTGTCAAAATCCACCTGACTGTAAAGACAAATGTCTGTGTGTAGGTTTATTTAGACAACGCAGTGATAAAAGGTCAGATGACAGAGTGGACCCATTTTTAGAAAGATGGAATCCACGTATAGTTTCACATTCAGGTCATGATGTCATCCTCTGAGATCTGTTGTCAGGTAGGAATGACAGCATCTATAGATACAGCTAGGGACTGTCTCCATCCTTGGCTTGGCAGCAAAAGAAACTGACACATGATCTACAGAAATACATTTGTCTATTAAATATGTCTTTTTGGATTCAGGCCATGGATGAGATCATGGCCTGTGTTAGAATTCCCCATGCTTAGAGTTAAACACTAGGACTTAACGTTCACTTACTGTACCTCAGAGGACCTCAAGGTTATTTATAAAGCTCCCTCTAGTGACTCCTAACTATGAAACAGTGTGATGTTGATCATTTACTGTATAATATTCAGACCTAGAAGGTAGAAATTATGACTTGTTACTGTTTGAAGCTTTAGAAAAGGGCTAAACTGAAATGCTGAATCATCACTGTAGATTTTATATGTATACGTAAATTAAACTATGTGATTTAACTCTGCTGTGTAAACTCATTGCAGAAGCCCTGTCCAGCCATATCACTTCACCGGCTGCCTATAGAGCCTCCATCACCTCATCACTTTCATTTCTTTTTTAGCTAAATTATAAGATGAAAAATTATATTTTGCAGTATCACCCAGTTTTTGGAAACAAGATACAAGATTACAGCTATCAGCTGCTTTCAATTGAAATAAATACGAACTAAAATCCGCATTCGATTTTACTGTTGTCATTTTTATAAGACTTCCTTCACGGCAGTTAAGCATGACATTCAGTGAGGAGGGACGTTTTATTTAAACCAGTTTTATTGGCTCGCTGACGAACCTTGTTGATTGCACAGTTTTTAAATATGTTATCATCATTTTTAGCTGTATTTTCCCTGCTGTGTGCATTCACAAAAACTGTTTGTTTGTTCATGTAGTTTGTTCATGAACTGAGTCTCATTAAAGTTTCCCATCACTTATTGAATAATGTCTCCTGGCAGCTCCAAACCAATTAGATCTCCTCTGCACCTCTCCTAAAAATATTGCCTGAGATGAGAGAAATGGTTGGGAATGTGCCTAATGGTTTTGTTGTTGCTTCGTCTCCCTTTCCTGGTTCTCCCTGACGATAGTGTTTCCAGTACAAGAAGGTGAAATGGTTATTTGAGGTCTCATGGTGACGGTGCATCAATAACCATTACATTAGATAGGCCGATGAAAATGGGCAACTTGGCATCAATAGACCTACTTCAAATACTTTCTCTGGCATCCAACTCCTCATCAGTTGCTATCTCTCTAGCTCCATGACCTCACTACTTTCAAACAACCTTTGCATTGCCTTTATTTCATGGCTCATATTTCACTGGGGAGGAGCTTTTAAGTTCTCTGCCATGAAATAATTCTGTGACTTCTTTCTGACTTTCTGGGTCTTTTTTTAATCAATGTTTCAAGGTCTCAAAAGTTTAAGAACTGGTCATGTCCTTAGGCCTCATCCTGGGAAGAAACCAGAGGGAAATAATTCCTTTTAAATCTGCTGCTCTGACAAAGCAAACCTCCAATGTCCTGAAGCACACTGATGAATCTCCAAGCTTTGCTTTGATTAAAAGGACAAAATGGTCTCACTTTCAAGGACATCCATACACGCTCAGAAAATATCACTCCGGAAATGCTCTTAAATAATTCATGAGCTCATGAACTGATGAGTGAATTTGTAACAATATAATGGAATTATCTTCGTTTCATTTTTGTAGCCTTAATTTTTAGCCTTAATGCAAGTTTTTCAAGATATTTTTAAGTTTTTAGTTCCTTATTTAGAAACACAACATTAAAAAGACAAATTATAGCCAAGAGTTAGGTTCACTCAGGATGAGTAGGTTGGTTGGACCCTAATTATGACATTTAATTGTCTGGAACCCACGTTCAGACAGATTTGTAGGGGTTTAAATTTGCTGAAGGGCCAGAGTGAACCGAGCCGTTTCCACCTGTTTTAATGTCCACCTCTGACTCCTCCACTGTGTCCTACATGCTGGGGGATTATTTTGGGGCTCATGGGAGTCAGGATGTCTAGAAGGCCAGAGGGAGGACGACATCTAAACCTCTGCCGACCTCGCCCAGCGCCACATCTCCCTCACCCACTAAGTCTGGCTGCTGGACATTTGATGCCAACCCACAACTCTGTCAGAATATCTGAGTGACATGACAGAGATGATCCTGAAACCAGTGTCAGACGAGGAAGATCATATGTCTGAGTGACACAACCAGCAAACATGTACTTATTATAGTTTCAGATCTGCTCGGCAACAAGTGGGCGGCCCTGGCAACGGCCTTGAATGGTTAAGGTAAACACTGGGGTTCTAGCAGAAAGAAGGGGGCAGGGTTAGCAGTTGCCAGATGATGTCGTCTCCATCTTGAACCTGGGACAAACAGAGACTGGGTCAAAAGTACCTCAACTCCAGAAAGATCAACTGAGCTCTTCTAGATTTTTGGAAGCAAAACACTCTTAAGAAGTAGTGGACAACCAAAGGTCAATAACCAAGCAATATATACATTCATGCATTGTGCTCCCATTAAGTGTAAAATAAACAGTTAAAATGTAGTAATATTATGGGATTTTCCAGCGGCCGACCTTGCTGTACATGAAAATCCTCTGACAAAGAGCTCTGAATATAGTCTCTTAGTGAGTCCCTATATAGTGAGTAGGGGTTAATGATTTCGGACGCAGCCACAGTCTGGGGTGTGCCTCCACATAAGTTCTGATATTTATTTATATATTTTTACTGTTCATAGCTGCATTACATTTGGCTATTTGAGAGAAGGGTGGTCAACAGCTCGCTGAGATGTTCCTGTTTAGCTGCTACCTCCACTTTACCCATAAGCAACTTTAAGACCCACAAAACCCATGCTAAAGACCATCACATGCTAACTCAACTTTGGTCAGTGACATGTATGACAGTCAGTTTTATGACAACAATGAGGTCAGAGCAATAAATGAGTGACTTCCACACTAAAAGACAAAAGAACAGCTGATTCATGGGAAAGCAAGAATTTTGCTTAAGTGAAATGTTATTAGCCAGAGGCCAAAGCGTGGACACACATTAGCATGACTCCAGTCATGTGATGTCAGTGGACGTTTTGTTTGTCTTGGTCAGAAGATAATGATTCGTCTTGGTTGTTTAAATTAACTGTTTTGTAAACATTATATTGGGAACACAGCAGAGATTTTAGTTCAGCTGAATATTTCTGTTGAGATAATGATCTGACAACCAATAACTCTTTGGCCCTAAACACAGAAAACACAGCAGCATTCTGACATGTTTTTCAATAGAATGTATTTTTTCTGCAGTCTTGACATAACAAGGAACCACAAACATAACTTTGTGGCTGATGAGCTCATTTCAGATATATCGAGCCAAACTAAGCGATGGGTAATTTAAAAACAGCGTCTGTATCAAATAGTTTACCAGAGAGTACAAGGACTATTTTAGTTTTACACTGTAATACCTTCAATCTAATCTGTATCTATAGGGTATCTTTTCAAGTCTTGATTTAAAAATCTTAACAAGCTACAAACTGTGACACGAAGGCTCTGTGTGTATGATTTAGTGACATCTATTGGTGAGATAGCAGATTGCAACAGACTGAAGTGACTACACAACCAAATAAAAACACATTCTAAATATTATATAATATTTCTGCATTAAGATCCCCTAAATCCTACACACTGAATATTCAAATATTGTTTTTTTCACATCATTATATTCCTGGCTTTGGCTTAAGAATATGACGTCCCCATTTCTTAATGGCATCTACAGATATCTGATTGGTTTGGTTGTGTTTTCTACCAGCCAACAGCTGTCAATGTGCACAACAGCAGACATATTTGAACCACAATTAAAAAAATGGAGACACAAGCAACTATTCTGAGCTGTGGACCCAGGATAGTGCTCAGCCATGGCATGCTACACTACACAAGCAACAATCTCAATGTATTTTCAACTGCTAACATTCCCTCGTGATTTGTTCACGAGTGAGTTTGTTTTCTGTTCGCCGCTTTGCTTTTGTTCTTTGCTCATGCTTATTCATCAGAATTTTAAAAAGCCCACAAACAAGTCAAGGTTTATATTTTTCTTCTTTGTTTTAATCCCTTGTGCATTTTCTTCACACTCATAACCGCAGCACTTTAATGGTTTGCCAAACTTATGTACAAAAACACATTCATGCTGTGTCTCACACAAAACGTTAAACTTGTTCTTCTATTGCAGAGATCAGGAGACCGTGACAACTATGTCACCCCTCCGTGCAGCCTTTCTGAACTGTTGTTATGTGACAAATAGAGCACAGCTTAACCAATGAAATGCAGAACAGCTCTGCGGCCAATCGGAAAGACTCAATGGAGACCTAGCTTGCAGCTAAAATATGTCTGAGGCTTGTGGGACAGAAACGTTTTAACACACACCTAGGCCTGTCGCGATATGCAATAAATCAATTAATTGCGCGATAAATTAAAATGAGCGATAATTTTTTGCCGGCTGCAATAAATTCAGGGATTAAAGTTTTCCGTCGCTATGACGGATTTCCGTCAACTCCGCTCGCATAAGGCTAAAAATGAGATCGATGCAGATCCCATCCGGCAGTCGGCCGCGGCTGCCGGTGGACAGACTCTTGTCTCCGCGCTGCCCGCGCCCCGCGTGCGTCAGGGCTCCAGTGCAGGTGTGGGGGGATCTCCTCGCGAGCCCTCTCCCAAGCGCTGGCTGGCCCCCGCCGGGCGCATTTCCTCCGTGGTGCGCCGCGACGGCTCCGGGTCGGCTTGGAAAGGCTCGGGGCGGGAGGAACGGAGACCACGGCGAGAAAGGTTTCACAAAAGCGTTCGGGGGGACGAAGGCGGGCGGAAGCCTGCCTGCGACAGCCCCAGCCGCGGAGACACGGGGGTCTCCGAGCGGTCTGACACAGGGGTCTCCGCGGAGACACGGGGTCTCAATTGGCTCAGGCACCGAAGTCAGAGTCACGAGTCAGAGTGTGTCTGTTTTGTATTTACTTTTATTTATTTAAGTATAGTGTAAACTTTTGTTAACAGTTCATATATTATTCATAGTTTTAAGTTAAAAAGTTTTTGTATTTATTTATATTTATAATCTACTTTAAACAGTTCATATATTTGGCAATAAAAAAGTCTTTCTTAAATGTCTTCCAGATGTCCAGTTCCAGTGTTCTTTAAAAATAAAAGTTTATTGATCTTCGAAAGGGTGTACTTGCATTATTATGCCATTATCATTATATAAGTTGAAAATGGTGTCAAAACGGCAATATTATCGCTTATCGCAATAATTTCTGGGGCAATTAATCGCACAGAAAAATGTGTTATCGTGACAGGCCTACACACACCGACACACTCTTGTGGACTTTCTTTCACTTATAAATACTTGTACATGGAGGCAGCGGTGGAGGGCATTCATTTGCAAATAACTGACCCAACTTTTTCCTCTCCTCGCCAATTTTCCAACTTGGATTCAAGAGTACAGATCTGATACCTGATGAGCTCTTATGGGATAAATATCACGCCAAATTCAACAACAGCAAAAAAGCTTTGAAAGGTGACTCGAAGTCTAATAAATCAATGTGGTGCATGATTGAAACTGAGCCTTGCAAAATGTTGTAAAAACAACTTCAAATCCTTGAAACATAATTTTTCCTTCTTCAAAACTGCAGCAAATTTGTCACATTGTTTCTCCAACACATTTTTCAAATTTTTCACTGTTTGTTTCCAGGTTTGAAACATTTTAAGTGGTGATCTGAAAATGTACATTTGGAAAGTTTTCATACATTGTGGACACACAACCGCACTCCCATCGCAGAGTTGAGATTTTACGATTTTACATTTACGATCATGCAAATCATGTGATTTCATGTGGTCTGAGAAAAAGTTGTCAACCTGGGTGCAGGGGAATTTGCACGTTTGCAGAAATAAAATCTTTTGAATTTTCATTATGCAAAGCTTCCAAACTTAGTTTCAATCATGCAAACCCCAAAAAGGACACACACATGGCCTGCCTTTATGAAATGGACACACTCCAAAGCAGAAATGTCCCATCAGGTTAACTATACTCACTCCTGAGGATGATTTGAGCGCGGCTGATCTTCTGTGTGTCCTGAGAGAATCGATGAAACCTTGCTGCAACAGGCATGTCTGCAAATACGGCTGTGACTAGGCCTGAGGGGGGGTCCTCGATTAAGCAGAGTGTCCGGCAGCAGCAGTCAGAAAATAAACAAGACAGCTGGGGGACCTCTGCCCTCTCTCTCTTTAAATTGTGGTTCCTTTTCTGCGTTTTTTTTGGCTTTTCTCTGTAAATACTTTTGTTTTTAACACCTCTTTGCCTCTTTCTTTCTATGCTTCTTTCTCACAACGTCCCTTCCTCCTGCTCTTCTGATATCACAGTCCAGCCGTGTTGTGGTGTGTAGTCTAAATTTTCATGCTCTACACCATGAGCTCACCGAGAAAATGCAAAGCGGTCCAGGTGGGCAGATGGGGGGGGGGGTTAAGGAGGTGGGGCGTTGGGGTGGATGGGGTTGCTGGGTTAGGGATTGGGGGCCGTCACAATCTGAACCAAATAAACACATACCAGACTGATGTGGCTAGGGGTTGCAGGAGGGGTTCCCCCCCTCGTGACCTGCAATAACAAACTCATTCTGGTCAGTGGGGACGTCGACTGTTTCTACGGGAAAAGTCGCTCAGCGAGTCTCTCTGTCCTCCTGCAACCCCCCCAGCTCTCTCGGATTTCAACCCCTCCCCTCCACTAAGGTTTCACATGATGGAGAGCCACATGGTGCACTGTTGGCAAGGACCATAAAGACAAACAAAATAAGTGACAATCCCCAGTTAGCAAGTTTTCATATGTCCCTGCGGAGAAGAGTTGCTGCCAAATCTGAGTCTGGCTGTGAATACAAATAGAGCAGAGACTCAGATCCTGCTCATCTGGTGAGACCATGAAGAATAAATTGTTTGCTCTATTTAAGCAGGAATGCGAGAGCATAAATGCAAGCGCTGCACTAATTTCCAACATGTAGCAATATGTTTCTTAATACTTTTACTACACAACATTTGAGATATTGTGCTTTTATCCAACTTCTTTTAATTCAAAAGTTAGCTCTAAGGGAGAAAGTAACAGAAGCACATTTTAAGAGCAAAATGTCACAAAGGGATTCTCAGAAATGACAGATTTGTACCTCCGCCAAGGAGGTTAAGTTTTCATCTAGGACGTGGTACGGGTCAGGGAAGAACCTATTACACTTTGATACATATCTGGATCAGGGGGTAGATCCAGACCTCTTTTTTTTTCACTTCCTCTACCATAACATTTTTACAGATGTTTTCCAAACACAAAAATTGGACTTTGAGAAGTTAATGTTTTTTAGGTTTAAGTTTTCTATGAAGCAAAGGTAAACAGCTGAAGTTTGTAGATTCTGACCTCACAGTAGAGATGGGCAATATATGGAGATAAAATATTAACAAGATTAACATTTTTATATCGGTCAGTATCAATGATGATCACAATAAATGTCAAATTATTGAAGGATGTGGCATTAAACACATCTTAGGGGGATCACTTTTATGGTATTTATCCCCATCATACTTAAACAATATATAAGAATTACATCAATATTTATTTAACTCTCGCTGAATTGATATTAATGACAATTATATTGCGATAATTGTCCTACTTAACAGCTTGGCTTTTTAAATATTATAGAAACAATCCACAACAGCTTAGACTACAACTGCGCGTGTGTGTATGTACGTGTGTTTGTGTGAAAGAAATTAAAGGCACAGAGCCAGAACAACAGCTATAGAGACAGATATAAATATTTAGCCACAGGGCTCCTGCTCTCCGTCCATTTCCACAAAGATATGACAGTCATGCTGCAGGTCACATTCTTCCTTTTCAACACAGAGTGATTTTATAAGCAGTGAGCTGTTGACACGTCCAGCAGAGTAACACAGGTTAGGCCAGGACAAAGTTGTTTTTGTGTGATATGGACAGGGTTAGAGTTACGACACAAATCTATCAACCCTCCAAACCACTTCTATGTTTTCCACATCCTGTCCATCATCTACAGGTCATCCCATCCTTATGCCTGAGACCTTCTGTATTTCACCTTGTCCCTTTCATCCTCTCTACCTTCTACGTCCTTGCCATGCCCTCAGAGGAGCGGCTTACAGGCCAGACCACAACACAGACAGACGCCTGGCCAGTTGTGACCCATCCGTCCCTCGCCTAATCCCGTCCTTTCATCAAGCTCTACTTTGGCCTTTTTAGGAGAGAGGAGAAACACTGATGAACAAAGTGTGTGTGTGTGGCAGGTTCACCAAGTGTCCCTGTTTGAGCTGACAGTACAGACACTACGTCACTTTGTTCCAAAGCAAGAGGAAGTCAACAACTACTCATCATTGAAAGTTACATGCCAAGGCTGGACCTCTGTCTCTATACGAACACTGGTTTTTAGTTATCTATGAGACCCTTAATCTTTTTTTACCCCCTGACATCACTTCACTGCTGTCATTTATTCTGGGCTCTCATTGAAAAAAACACTCAAATGACCTGATCACACTA
The DNA here is from genome assembly GCF_963576545.1 of Limanda limanda. Classification (NCBI taxonomy): domain Eukaryota; kingdom Metazoa; phylum Chordata; class Actinopteri; order Pleuronectiformes; family Pleuronectidae; genus Limanda; species Limanda limanda. The sequence goes on from NC_083653.1 coordinate 19,884,908, forward strand.
TAGGTGCCAGTTGTTTTACTGAACTTTGTAAATCCTGTTTTTCTCATCATGTACCTGCAACATGGAATTACATACAGAAAAATCTTAAGATCAACTCATTTTTATCTTGGAATGTTTTTTTTAAATATTTTCTGTACTCGCCTGTATGAGGTCTCTACCTCGTTGTTTTCTTCAGTTAAAATAAAGGGAAAATGAATGAATGAAGCAATAGCTAGTTTCAGTGATGCAAAGCAAGATGAGGAAAATGGCGTCTGTGGTGCCAAAAGTCATATAAATGCACACACATGCTGCAGAACTTCAAAGAGTAAGCCTGTCCTTAATTGTAATCACCCGCACGCACGCACACACAAACACACGCGCACACACACGCACACTCTCTCTCCACATGTCAGCAGTCCCTACAGTCACATTTGCCTTGCTAAGATGTAAACTATTCTGTGATTCCTTCAGCTGACACACACATGTTTGTGTGCAAGTAATAGTTCCAGGAAACACTAAGCTGGTTTTCTTTGTCAAAACATTAACAACAAAGACTCACACACTTGAAGCATCTGAGCTGAGATACTCAGGAAGTGCTTCTGTGGCAAAGTGTCAAAAGTGAACTTTAAAAATAAAAAATAAATATTAAAGCAGTTTCAACTCCACATTAGAGAGATCTTTAGGAGAGCAAAGAGTCAGATGTCTGTACGAGATGACCTACAACGTTTAAGTTGTTTATTTGTGTTTTTGTGAAGCGCGTCGTTCATTAGGAGTAACTCAGTAGAGCGAAGATCAGAGAAAGGGAAACAGGTCGCTGAGGGCAAAGTTCATTGGTTGGTTTCCACATGGTGCTGAGATGCTATGATTCACTGGTGCGTCACATGAATACATCAGATAAGTCTCAGGCTTATTTCTCAGAGACGTGATACAATAATTCACACTGTGGTCCAGATACAGACCAGTGCTCATATCCACATATCATTTTGTCAATACGCCTGTCTTCCCGATAGAATGGTTATTCTGCCACGCGCTGCTTTTTAAAGTCAGCAAACATGGCCGTGGCTCAGGTGGTAGAACGGGGTCCACCACCAGTCTGTGATTCGAAACCTGGCTCCTCCAATATGCTGTATATATATATGTATGTAAATGGTAAATGGTCTGTATTCATATAGAGGTTTTCCTGGTCTTTATGACCACTCAAAGCACTTTACAGTACAATTTCCCTTTCACCCATTCAAACACACAGTGCATCTATGGGCAGCACTTTTTTCTAATAGGGGCAATTTGGGGTTCAGTACCTTGCCACAGGACACTTTGTCGATAGAACCGCCTACCTTCTGGTTAGAGGATGACTGCTCTACCACCTCAGCCACAGCCACCCGTGTGTTTTTGTGTGTTTGTGTGTTTGTGTGTGTGCGTGTGCTTGTGCTTGTGTGTTTGTGTGTGTGCGGGTGGGTGGACTACATATATACAAGTCTCACTCACATACAGACACTTGGTCAGGACCCTAAATAGGAAACCCTCCGCAGACCAGAACGTCTCATTTAAGTGAGGTCTTTGTGCTCTACTGATATGAATGATGGAATTTTTAGCTGTAAAGTGCATGCATGCACATGCGGGTGGGCATAACTGGGTGGGTGCCATGAAAAAATACACTATAAAGACAATGGTTCAAAAAGGTTTGGTGTCATACCAGTGGGATTTGAATTCGTTACGGGTACAAATATGAACTCTTCTTGAAGCGGAGGAGAAGAGAAGTTGCCCCTTATTAAATACCAGTTTACCATCATCCTCTTGATCTCACATAATCTGTTTTGATCACAGCATAAATGTTTTTGTAGCAGCAAATCTTCTGTGCCTTTTTAATCAAAAGCTGGAGTCATTGAAAACCGGACAAAGACAAAAGCTGAAACAAGATTATTCAAGTAAATTGAAAAACTGGTTAAAGAAAAAAAAATCACGCCAACGCGATACATCCAAGAAAGAGATTACAATTATTCACACGTCCACACTCTACGGTGGAGTATTAGAGCAACATAAAGGGAAAAAAACAAGATTTTGAGAATAAAGTTGTGATATTACATGAAAAGTCGAGAATAAAATCACAATATTACAAGAATTAAGTCATAATGTTAGTCTGTGACTGATGTTAGTGGAGGACTTTTAGCAGGGCTTGTCACTTGGGTTGAAATATGTTGGATTCACAAATAACAAAATACTTTTGGCTCATCAGCTCCACATTATTATAAGTATCAGGACCATTCAGAAGACAGCTATTTATATATTTGGAGTATCGTTCATGGAGGAGTAAATGTTTGTTAGTGGTCGCCTGGCCATCGTGAGTTACATCTGAACGATAAGAACTGGATAGAGCTCAAGTTCTCCCTTCTGCATATTGTGGGAAATCTTTTTACTTTAGTTTATCTATTCTCGTAATATTATGTCTTCTTTTAATTAATCATGACTTTATTTGCAAAATCTCAGATTTTTTACTTCTTCAGTATGGCCCTATACTCCATTGTACCTTTCAACTAACAGCAAACATATTTCTAGTCTGATAATTGATAATAAAAGAGCTCTCAGGCTGAGGAAAGGGGGAAGGGACTCGCCAAGAGTAAAGAACAGGATCAGAATCGGGCCAATAAAGTGAAGACGCATGTAAATATAAAAGATGAAGCTATCTAAGAGAGGCCATTACTATGCTCATCCTGATGTTTGTCTTGTTCTATTTAAACTGTCCTTTCTGGCTCGGACTGACCGAGGTGTGATTTACTGTATGTCTCCAATGATTATCGAGCTGTTCCTGTAAACCATGAACAGGAAAGCTTAGCTAGCTAAAGCACTCACTGCACTTTCTGTCTATGTGACTCGAGAGATTCACAAAAACAAGTCAAACCAACAGCAGCTTCCATGTGAGGTCCAAACAGAGATGCTAGCACATACAAGCATCACAGGGAAGACTTCGTAAGGATTATGAAAAGCTTCCACTTTATCATTCACACACAGTGGCGGTTCGTCATACAGGGCGCTGGGGCGCCGCCCACCCTACAATTTTGAGATGAAAAAAAAAAAAAAAAAAAAAAACATGTCAAAAAACATTATATATCAAATAATTTAATAAGAAATGTACTGTTTTAAAGCGTTAAATGTGTGCCGGAGACCGTAAGCCCCTGTCAAAAACCACTTAATATATTATATTTGGTAATATATTTGCCATTCATTATCACTGAGAGAGAAGCCACTCCTCCCTGTGGGCGCCGGGCAAGTGGAAGTCTATGGAAGCCAACAAAAGGGGCAGGAACATTTGAGCAAGGACAGCTTTTCAATGGCGGATGACAGTTCGAGCCATGGGCGCACTTCACTTGCGCCTACAGCCAATGAAAGGGTTTCTTATACATCATGCTGACAGGACTGTCCAATCAGAGACCTTATCACTGATCTACAGGAGCTGCATAGTTAGCAGATACTTTTAATCTGCACGGAGGTGCAGCTCCGATCCCGGAGCACTGAGTGAGACAGGTAGAGGACAGACAGTGGACAGATAGAATCATTGTTGTTTACTGTGTCGTGTGTGTAGTTTTATCGATCAGTAATAATCAGCTGAAATTTTTAACCACATGTTAACGTGCATGGGGACGTGCTCCTCCGGGACCGGGACCGGAGCACCGGAGCACCTCCCCGGGGACCGTGACCGTCCCCGGGGACGTCCCGGCGACCGGAGCACCTCCCGGAGCACCGGAGCACCTCCCTCTGGTGCTCCGGAGACCGGGACGACCCGGTCTCCGACCCGGTCTCCGACCCGGTCTCCGACCGGGGACCGGGACCGGAGCACCTCCCGGAGCACCGGAGCACCTCCCCGGGGACCGGGACGTCCCCGGGGACGTCCGGACCGGAGCACAGGACCGGAGCACCCCGGAGTTTTTTTTCTCTCATTGCGGTGGGCTATTTAAACCGCGCCGCCCAAGTGCGCCCCCCCCCCAAAAAAAATTCACCAGCCGCCACTGTTCACACAGCACATATCACCACGCACAACAAATGCATGTCTAAAATAAGTGACCTGACCCTCGCTCGTGTGGCAGGGCTTTAACACCCACTGAGTGAGTGATGGAGGGCGAACCTCTGTGTGCCGGGGAGGAGTGTCAAGTCCACAGATGACTTGGACTGGAATAGACGCCACACCGGGAGCAGCTGTCAGGACACAAATATATTAGCAAAACAGTGGGGTGAAAGGGGAATCCCTGTCACCTTGCTGTGGCTTCTGTAGGCAGCTGGCTGAACCGCTGAGACAGGGGCTGAGGCCAAAGGGAGGGAGAAAGGAGTGAGGCAAGGAAGGCGGTGTGGGAGATGAATGGGAAAGTGGCAAAAAAAAAAGGACTGCAGCGGCCGTTCAGGTTCATTTATGATCTTTGCAGCGTTTATTTCACCGCTCTCTCTACACCCCTTAAAAATCTATCCAATCAATAAAGGGTTTAGTGCCCAAAATATATCTTTAAAAAACCTTAAGCGAGAAGCGAGAAGGAAAGATGAGGAAGCAGAGAAAGAGAAAATGATTTTGAAAGGTTTCAGGTTGTGCTGGGGACTACTGTATTTATCCAAGGCTTGTCTCTTTAAAGTCCATTTTCCAATGGTCAAACAAAATCTGCAAACAACAACAAACATCTAGTTTTGTCTGAGATTGGAATAGATACAATCCGCATTCACTCTTGGGTCAAATGACTCTACATCAACACAGGTTTTTAATAGCTCTAAACGGAAGTGATGAAAACTTGGTTCATGGAGGAGCGTCTAGCAGTCTAGATGCTGACACTGCACTTTTTCTGCTCAACGGCATGACTCATGAACACTTGTTTATGTTTTTTACATCTTGAGAACAATTTGCAACATCGATTATCGAACAGAACATAACAAACATGTGAAAATTCAATATTAACTCCTCTACATGTCCTGTTTTTAGTGGGTTTATCCAGCTTTAACAAAAACTGCATTTACCTGCTATTTTCGGTGTAAAATAAGTATAACAAACACAAGAGTATGTGTCTGTGTCCTTTATCTCTGATGTAAAGATTTAACTCAGATTCAAAATGATTTTTCTTCTATTGTTTTTATGCAGCTAAATAGAAAAAAAACATAAATTTTTTCATTATTATTTCAAGCACTGAAACACAAATATGCTTTTGCTAAACACGGTTCAACATGTGCAGTGCTGGCCACTTGAGTTCAGAAGAACAAGCTGAGAACAAAGCATTTAAAGCTTTTACTAGATGTGTTCCTGCAGCACCTCAAATACCCTCAGATTCAAGGAGCCAATTTGAAACATGAATCAAAGTCATTACTGTTACACCACTAAGAATTTTCTACAGAGAAAAGAGCACTTCTTATGTCTGTCTCCTGCCTGTATAACACAGCCCAGGAAAACCATACGATGTGGAAGCTGTGTAAGATTTAGTTCCAAGTCAAACAACTGAGAGACGATGGATACACAAATGCAGACGCCAGCACAAAGCTATTTCTTATTTACTAAATAAATAATTAGTAGAATAAGTAATAATAATCAATTTAAATTTGTGCAAAATATATATATATATATATATATATATATATTCAAGCACTTTCAATGAACCAAGTCTATTATCCAAACCTTTTAAAGGTCCAGTGTGTAAGATTTAGATGAAAGGAATCTAATGGCAGAAATTGAATATAAAATAATCCTAGTGGGGTTTTCACGAGGGTGTTTCATCAACATTTTAGAAATTGTTGTTTTATTTACCCTAAAATGGGAGCTTTATATTTAAATACTGTATATTAACATCGAGAGCTGGTCCTCTCTACCGAGGCCGCCATGTTTTTAACAGTTGTCTAAACTGGAAAAAAAATTTTTATGACAACTGAAGGCTACCACAGGTTCTCTTTCAAGTTTGAAAGGGGAGGGTGAGGTGAGGGATATTCAGCTGCAAAATGCATCTTCACCACTAGATGTCATTAAATTCCACACACCCATCCTTTAAAAACTTGTTCTTTTTCCTCTCATACTGACAAGCAGTAAAAAAGTTCTGGTCACCTTGTATAACTAATTGCCCGACATCGACTCTTTGCGTTTGTTCTCTCTCAGTCAACCCCCGCTCCTGAGGATCAGGCTCTTTTACGACTAAAAGCTTCACTCAGTGTTCTTCAGCTTGTTGCTGACTTTGTCTCTGTCTGTCGTGTGGAGGAGTGTATATTGAGATTATATGGGAGAGTTGCAGGTGGAAATAAATGTGTCAACAGGTAGAGTCCTGCACCAGGTCAGTTACTTGCAGGATGGGTAGACTTCCAAAAAAGAAGTTTAATAAGAAATATATTCATCTAAATACACAAGTACGGTCATGGGTAAAAATGTAATATAAACGTTGGTGGGCAACACGGCAAACATCTAGATCAGCTTTTGTTAAACTTACTCAGCCGGAAGGATTTGTTTTATTGTGAAAACCTATAACACCACCTAGTTTACCTTCACTTCCGCTAAAAAACTGTCACTACAGACACCAAAACTAGCTGGAGCATCAAAATAGATCACATAAAGACAGAAATATCCAGTGGTGAATTCGTTCTCAGTGGCTTTGCTGCTTGTAAAATGTGCCACCATGTATTAGCTTTTATGGCCACAATAAGCTAGGCTCGTTGTCACTGAGGAAACACATTGACAGCTGCAGAAGCACAGGTCCCTCGACTATTCAGATACTTTTCCAAGACCACAACTCAACCACAGAAACAGGAGGACAAGGAGGACATAACCCATTTGATGTGAATGACTGTGTATGTAGCATGTGTGTTGAATAATGGGTCATGGGTCGTATGTACTGATGGATCCAGATTTGACTTGGAGATGATTGCAGTTAAGGGGTACTGAGCAGGTTTGCAAAAGTGGACCCATGCAGGACGCTGATAGGTTCAAGGTTATAAAATGCTCTTGCCGATAAAACCGAGGTGAACTACAGAAACGTTCACTTTGTCGTTCCAACTTAAATTATACAAATCATTTAACCCCTGTTCAAAAAGATTGATTAGTGTAGCTTGAATCTATGTACTGTTGTTACAGAGGCATATTACATTATTTCGATATATTTTCTATTTGTCATCCTCAACTGTTGGAATGTCGTCGGTGGGGATTGACCCCAGCTTCGACTGTGACGCTCAAAAGATAAGCTATAGAAAATGGATGAATGACTAGATGGATGGATGGATATTGGAATATTTAAAACAAGTGCAATGACCCAATTTTCGGATGACAAATTCCTTTTACCCTCTACACAAACAAGCTACCAAACACACACACACACACACACACACACACACACACACACACACACACACACACACACACACACACACACACACACACACACACACAGCAAAGTTAGCACCTTTAGCATAATGAGGTGCATACCATCTTAATTATTGGATGGGATTAGAGTGTGGGGAGAGGAGAGAAGAGGAACATAGAGGACAGGAAAGGATGTGGGGCATTGTGGGTAATGTTGAACAGCATCTGGAGTCACACACATACAAACTGGCTGCAATTAAAACCTCTGCTGCGTCTTTGTTGGATTAAAAACAGCAAAGTAAAAAGACAGCAGGAGGGGGGGGTGATGAGAGGATAGTAATCAGCAGAAAGTTCAGCTTTATGCCGGGGACTGTTCACTGTGGGAACGCACACGGACAACACACAATCATCTGCGTAACAATCCTCAGTCCTCCTCCTCTCATCCCTTCTGGCAGGTATGAAAATGTAGACACAGCTGGAGGATGTAGCTTCGTAATGAGAGCATGTTTCAAAGAGCCAAGGTCAGGGTGCACCACTGGAAGCACAGTGTGTGTGTGTGTGTGTGTGTGTGTGTGTGTGTGTGTGTGTGTGTGTGTGTGTGTGTGTGTGTGTGTGTGTGTGTGTGTGTGTGTGTGTGTGTGTGTGTGTGTGTGTGTGTGTGTGTGTGTGTGTGTGTGTGTGTGTGTGTGTGTGTGTGTGTTCGTGTGTCATGCCATGAATTCTAACTCCTTCCTAACATTCTCTTAGTACACTGGAAGCCTCTTGCCAGAATGTCGTCCCTTTTACGCTTAGATCGATGCTCAATTTAAAAGGTTACAGATTCAGAATTGCCACATGTAAGTACCAATCATGCTCAACAATGCTAAGAATGCATCATCCCATTAAGTCATGCTGTTACCAGGAGCCGTCTATCATTAGCTGCCTGCTGTGCTCTCAGACAGGCAGCTCCAAATGGAAGTTTTGATTAAAGGAACTCACGGCTGTAGTAACTGCAGCTCTCTCTCTCTCTTTGTGGGGAATTAACTCGAATCATTGTTTCCGCTAAACCCATTAGTAACTGTAGCTCACTTAAAAAAACATGTTTTCACTGTTGACAGATGTCTTTCTTCATCCTGAATGCTTCAAATCATGTTCCACCCCGTGTGGTCTACTCTGTTCCTCCAGCACACGCAGCAACAATGAAACCAGCTACTTATCAGCAGTATTAAGGGTTCAAGCTGCAGCAACAACTTAAATTTAATGCTCAGTTATCCAGTTCATGTAAATCCCAACCTCAATCTTTTTGTGTCATATTACAACTCTGCTGCTTTGGAGGCAAAGGTTGGGATGGCAGGGAGAGAAACATATTCAGTTCTATGTATAAAATGCACGTCCACTGGTGATAAAGCAACAAGGCTTGACTCTATTTATTTTTTTGAGAGCGACCTTGTAAAATATTAAATGCTGATTAGCACCTTACAGCTAATTTTCCTATGCAAGTCATTAGCAGCTCACAACTGAAAACATGTGGCTGAACAGCACTATACAAACGAGACAAGACGCATATGACCCATATATACCAAGTGTCCCCCAGTTGTGAATCAAACTTTGCCTTGAAACCCATGTATTGTATAAGTCAGTCTTACCAGAGTCCTGGGAGTTGAGCACCTCCAAGGCGTGCATCATGGCGCTGGCAAATACGTTGGCGTCCTCCTTGCTGCCAAAGTTGAGGCCGTAGACCTGTCTGGAGTCACGCCACTGGTGGAAGGTCTGAGTGGCCTGGTTGTACTTCAGACCCTTGGGGATTGCACAGTTTATCACCACCTGGAGACACAAGAGAAGAAAAAGGGAAACATTCTTTAGATTGGCTTGCCAATTACCCAACTTTTTACTTTAACGGTATGAGCAAGAACTACATCTTCATCCAGCTTGTTCAGGCTATATCCATCTAATTCATTTTGTTTGAAAACAGCATTTTTATTTAAATTTATCCCTGTACACACAGGTGTTTTGGCACTGTATCAGTTTTAATCACTGTCCATACTAACCCTAACCCTAACCCTTGACAAGTCATGTACACTGGATATGCATGTGCCGGTGTGAACAGGGAATACTTAAATAACAGCTTGTCTCCTACACATGTGAACACTTGTATCATTGTAAAATGCAGAATATATCTGCACAACAGCTGTTAGCAAAGACAACAGGGTCTGTAACGCTTGCAATTGAATGTCCATGTTGCCTTCTACACTGGCAGCTGAACCTAATGTTGGTTGTTCTCTTCCAGAAGGAGGTTAATGTGATAGGAGCCTGACGCATCGGCAAAAGCTACATCGTGACTGAAAAGACCCAATCAGCAAGAGCTGGTTGTGAGTGTCTACATAGTGTGAAACATCTCTGTTTCTACCCGTCCAGATTAGAATACAACCCCTGGAGTTTTCAATCTAAATCGCGTTGCATATTCAAAGGAAAACATAGTATTAGGGATGTAGCCAAAGTGAGTATATCGGGGTAATGATGGGCCAAAAGTGGGTAACACTTTCCAAGATTCATGCTGACAACTATCACTGTAAAATCTGGATGCAAAATCCTAAAGCTGGCCAGGGAGACACATGTAACCTGAGGAAACACCTGGGCAGACAAAGTGTGTCTAAAAGATGTTGAGTGAATCGTATTAGATGGACCTTCAACTGTCACAGTCAGCAGAACAGAAGCTGAACTCTCCATGGACCATGATAAATGACATCTTTAGGCGACTAATTATCCCAGTAAATTGAGTTGTGTGAGATAACGGAGTTCGACTTTGTCGATGTTAACTTAGCCTTTTGCCTCAACTTTGTCAATTGATGAGTCTTAACAGCTTCTCAACATGCTATTTATTTTTGCTAAAAGAATATTTTTCAGTATAACATTAGTATGAAAAGTCAAATGCATCGTATTTAAGGGGAGATATTACATCACGATATTACTACATGACAACAAGATTACAGAAAATGCACATGTTAAACCAAGGGAATTAAGTATTAAAGGTAGGCCTACTGTTGGGTACTGGTGTGAATTCCACACAACAATGCCAGAACAATTCAAATGTGAATAATGCACAACCATAAAGGCTTGTAAATAATGAATTTTAAGCATCACCATGACAGAATGCATCTTCGTCCTGTTTAGCTGTGCTGAAGTGCTGAGAGCATTAACTGACATTAAATACCAGTTCGGAAAAGGTTTGGGGAAGTGTCTGTGACAGCCAAGCTAACCTGAGATTTGTGGCCCAGGAGCTCAAATAGAGATAAAATCAAGGAGTAAAGATCTTCACCTCTCACTCTGTCGCTCACTAGCTCTGTCTGCCTGCTCCAAAAACTCTTCGACGATTCAAAACAAATTCACACACTCTGATCTAGTTGTGCCAAAAGCCCAGAGTCTAATGAAACATAAACACTGGTTGCTGATAATGTGGTAAATTATCATTTTTACCTGGTTGTAAAGGGGCTTTATGATCCACTCTGTCTTGTGTTTAAGGTGCTTCAGTGCTAACATCGGGAGTTTTTAGTGTCCCGGGCAGACAGCCAAGGAGAGAGACCTCAAACTACTCTTCTGTGACTCTTGGAGACAGAGTGGGAACGACAGAACCTGCAGGACTGTGACAACAGCAGATTCTCTGCTCTGCACTTCTGCACCCGGCATACTCGTTTTTAACTTTGTCTGTTATATTTAATTTAGTCTTAGTACTTAGATAAAATGGAAGCCTATGGTACCCTACTTTTTTGCTTTTGCAGCGACAGCCTGTGTCATCTCACAGGAGGAATTAATTACACACAGACACACAGAGACACAGAGACACAGACACACAGACACACAGACACACACACACACACACACACAGGTAAGCAGCTAAGCCGTGTGTCTCTAATTCTCCTCTTCATTCAACAGCTGCTTGCTGTATTTTGCGGTGTAGCCTGTGCACAATATATAACATACATGCAGAGCACACACTCCTACCCACAGTGCATCACACCTGCTTATGGCTGCTGTCAAGCTGTGAGCTCATCTGAGCTTCCTCCACCTTTTGGGAATCTGTTGTTTGTGACTATAGGTGAATGTATTCATATTGAAATGTGTGCTTAGGAAGAAGCTTATCAGGCATTGGGATGTGCTGACATCTACTAAATATAGGGTCAAGATTCATAAAAGTGGCTCAGTGGAAGGTCTGCTTTTTGTGTGTGTGTGTGTGTGTGTGTGTGTGTGTGTGTGTGTGTGTGTGTGCGGGTGGATCTTGCTACCATCGTATTTCATTTCCATGTCAGTTCCCCTTTCAAAAGCCCATTTTTCTCCCCCACAGTGGCACAGTTCCAGTCTCAGTGTACTTTAACAAGCAAAAGGCAACAATACAAACACCTTTTTGTAATCTTTTGGAATATTGTATAACTGTCCACTGTAAATAAAAAACTCCAGCTGACTTCATGCATTAGGCAAACAAGGTTCAATGTGTGCAGGTTCTTTGTTTGATGCACTGACCTGATGATCTTGGATCTTGCGTCCCACCACGCGAAAGGCATTGTTGCCTGTGTGGTGGTAGATGTGGACTCTGCTGAAGCCAGTGGAGCCACCGGCTGGGACCCACTTCTTATTGGCATCGTCATACACCATGACAGCGGCTCGCGCCTGGCAGATACTCTGTTCACTGTATGGACAGGAGACAGAGAAAAATATCATTATATACTATTCACCCATATAAAAAACACATTATTAACTTACATTTATATTCTACTTTATCCCTTCAATGTGTGCGGTCTGTGTTACTGATGTGAGCAATGGGCTGCTTTGCAAGAGGATGTGACAGACTGCAGGGAGGGAAACAGTCAATTATTCATTGCATGACTTCTGCTAAAACTGCTGATAGCAGAACAAAACCGAGGGGAAAACAGGTGAGAAGAAAGCGGCTCGGCGATATGAATCTCTGTACATCACTGCAATACTGACAACTTGAATAGTACATAAAGAGAGAGGGGAACAGAAGGATACAGGAGGAGAGATTCAGAAAAAGCAGTGAAGAGGGGCCAGGGGGAAATGACAAGAGGATAAATCTACTTCTATTCAGATGCCCACCAACTATGAGTCTCCAGTGGGTAATATGTGAATATGTCATTACTCTGTCAGGCTCATGTCACATCTTCTTCTCATTTTCGAAGTCCAAAACGGAACGAAGCACAAGAAGATGATATTAGCCAGCCATGACACTGCGTTATTGTGTTTATTATTGTGTTATTGCTTTTCCATTGATCTCATCTTCGCCGCGAGTTTCTTGAAAAAGGTCTATGTTTACTTGTTGATGCCTGGGCCACACTGGTTGCATGTGCAGCCCGTGATGGCTGCTTCACTGATCTGCCGCATCACGTGCACGTCTGTTGTAGGTCTGCTGCAAGGCTGCTACATAATGTTTGTGGTATGACATCTGTATTTCCTCAATAAAATTAGGCCTATTCACTCAACTAAATGCCAGGACTCTACGTAATGAAGCCGTACTCACAATAACTTTGATAAAACATATGAATGTAGAGTGCACTACTCTTTTACTGCTTTAACTTTGAAACAGGAAGTGCGGCAAATATTTAGGCTTGTGACACATTTGACAGACAAACATTGAAACTTCAGTGAAAGATAATTGTCACTGGTTTGCCTTGAACTGCTCGTGTCCGCAGAGAAAGTAGGCAAGACCAGTGCGAAAAAATGAAAAACATCATCATCATCATTTCCACCCACGTGGGGACTGACAACACAACTGCATTTACACTTGTGTTCAGTGTGTTCACAAAGTGTCCCTGACAACTCTGCCAAACCACCCAAGGTCTTTAATGCATCTTGAGTGCATCACACGTGCACTCTCATGTGGTCCAGCCTTATCGGAGTGTGAAAGGGCTAAAAGATTCCCCCATTATGTTCCTATAAATACATCAGTATTAAAGTTGGATAATAAAAAAAATGGAGGGTGGACACATTGAAAAGTCAAACTAAATGACAGTATGAACACATTCACATGCAGACACTCCAGTGCAAACAGTCTCCAAAGCTACTCCATATGCGTCTCTATCCGGGTGGAAAAAGTCAGAAAAACACAGTATCTGCTTGAAACAGCTCTGAAACATTTATCTCCTGTGTGCATTCCGTTCTTGCACTAGACTCAATTATACAACCTCATGTACAGTGTGTATCCATATCCACATCATCATCACCAGCATCCAGCTTTCACACTAACGCTCACACCTCTGCTAATGTGTTTCATTATGATTAGAGAAGCTGAAACTGGGTTAACACTCTGCAGCAGCTGACAAATTTACATTACGCCTCACTGTCAAGGCTTTTCCCACAAAGGGGTGTGGACGCTGAGTTTACATCTCGGTCCATAACTTGCCTGTGAGTAGAAATAGACAGGAGCTGGGGCTAGCTGGCATTGTGGAGAAAAAAAATGAAGGCAGGATCATTAATTCATGACTCACTGCTCAGCCAGAGGATTTCTACATATTCCACAGGCACATTATTAAACCTCGTGTCTCTAAAGGATTTTGCATTTATTTGTATTTCTCGCAAAGACTCAGAGCAGCAATCAGGTCTCTACACTGTACTTTAAAAAGGTGTAGGTCGTAATCAGGAAGGTCAAACTGATGTATAATTATTTTCGGTGAAGTGAACAGAGCTCCCCCTCCACTTCCACAACCATGATTTCCTTTTCTTTTTCTCTGTAGATTCAGACACAGGGATGTTTGGGCAAACAGGTAAAACCTTTCAGAATAACCAATGCGACACACCATGCGGTTTGCATAAGCTGAGATGATGATGACGAGGATGAGGATGACATGTCTGGGGTGATGTAAGTAACTGGACTGTATTTATATCGAGCTTTTCCAGTCTTATCGCCCCCTCAATGCACTCTACAGTACAAGTCACATTCACACACACACACTCATACAGCAATTCTTCACGCAGCGCTTTTTCCATCAGACATCAGCCAGGCTAAGTTGGGCTTCAGTGTCTTGCCCATGAACACTTGGACAGGAATGCAGATTGGAGGAGCTGAGGATCAAATCACCAACCTCCTGGCTAGTGGACGACACTCTCAAGCTTCTGAAACACTCCTGTTGACCAGCTATGCTGCAATGATAAGCTAAACAGACTTTCTAAAAATAGCTGACAAAAATCAGCACTAGTGTGCACACTTGTAAAATGTACATTTTTGTGCGGTGAATGTACTGCGGTCTGCACTCGTGTGGGGGGTGATTATAAGTGTGTGTGATTCAGCTGAAGGCTCCGGGGGTTTTCCTCTTCTTTACAACTGCTGTGAGCTACAAGCCGGAAATATTCCTCCCAAAGAGTGATGAGAAACAGAAAATGTGGCGGCTGCAAGAGCAACACATGCAACGCCCCACGTACACTGAGAGAAAATCCTCTTAAAACATATCAGTGGAGCACAGAGAGCAGCAGACATGACATATCTGATCTTTCACTTTCATTACCATGCCTCATCCCGATCATTGACATTCACTATCAAGCTTTACGTGCTTATGCATCGGCCCTTTGTCTCTGCAGCCCCCACGGGTGCGTGATGTCAGTCAATCACACAGAAATGTGGATTTCCCCTCATTGAGTACTTGAGTGGTGTAATCTAGACTCGTTGACCCCCCTCGTCTCCCTGTTAACCCTTCCTCTGTGCACATCAGCTGCCCCCCACTTCACTCTCTCTCCACTGAGCCAACGCTGCTGCCAAGCTCCATGTCAGCGTGTCTACAGGAAGTGGCGTTCCTTTGCCAAGAACAGTGAATCTTTTTGTCTGGCAAAAACAAACAGACCAATTGAATGAGCTTGGGTTGCCATTTACTACCAACATCTGTACCGTCTAAACTGTGTTAATCATGAATTCATTTTAAACAACCCTCCATTGAAAATCAAGTGTTTAATTTTGTTAATGTAGCCATATGGGGATTTTATATGATACCAAATTTATCATGAACACAACATTGGATGTTTCCAGCTTGGAACTGCAATGAAGCCGTTACATTCTCCCAAAAAACTATCCACCCATCCATCCATCCGCTACACAAGTTCGGCAGTTTTCCCAGTTTCTGATAGCATCACTTAATCGTTATGTTGCTTATTATTACTGAAAAACACACATACATATGTATTGAAACAATCTGTTAAATGAATTAAAGACCAGTTCAATGGTAAATGTATGTTAATGTACTTTCAATGTATTCAATGCATTTCGCCAAATGTCATGACTGAGGGCTCATAGACATTACTCGCCTACCTACACCAGCAACCACAAACACACAAACTGACACACACACACACACACACACACACACACACACACACACACACACACACACACACACACACACACAGTAACTAGCTTCAGATGTGACGAGTATAGGAATGGATAACAGGATATGGGATGAGTCTATTTTCAGCTCCCTCATTAATGTTAATGAGGATCTGAGTTCATAACGGTTCTGACTTCAAAGAGGAACAAAGCGGTTCCTGGGGCTTCGCTGCCATGATGTCACATCCTGCAAAGATCAGGTGGGGTGTGGCACAGAGTGAGGGGGCAGGGTGTGGGTGGACAGAGGGTAGAGAGATATTTATATCTGTGATGCTCTTGGAAAAAGGGCGAAGTAGATTAATCCGTCTAGCAACTGGAGGAAGAGGATGTGTAACTGTCAGCAAAACCGGCCAGTTTATGCAGACTGTTTTATTCTTTTATTTTAGGGTTGGGCTATATATTGTTCTTATGTTCAACTACGGTTTGGGTTATTTTCGTTGTCTTTTACACGTAGCGACTCCCCTCGCATAGTTACCTGCAGCAAAGGAGCGGACGGTTTTATTCGACACACCTGATCCCTCGTTTCCGCCCCAGTGCAATAAAATACCTGCCGTCAGCCCGGCACAGAGAGGAAACCAAACCGGACGCCAGCTTTGCGGCATTTCTCGGACAGAACCATCCAAACAACTTTAGCTTAACACCCCTCGCCAAGCGGAACGAGGTAAGGAAGCTGGTCCCATTTACTTTGCTGCGGGTAGTGCGGAAGGGAGTCGCTGTCACGTTAACGAGTCAGATGTCTCACGTGGCGATTTGTTTGTTCATTGTATTTTAACGTTCGTGTTTGGTTTTAATGATTAAAATCTTTGTAACTTGTAACTGTCATTACAGTTTTACAGTGTCACTACGGCAAACCAGATGTGAGAATAAAGAGCCGTGTAACATCAGTTCAAGAGACTCAGCGTTTGTGTGGAGAAGCGGGGGGCCGTTACAGGATGGATTGATTGTTATATATTGTTATACGTTGTTATGTTATATGTTGTTAGGTGTTCTTGACCCCAGTTAAGAACACAAACACAAAACGCCAGACAGGACATCTGTGACACATTGTCTGATTGTACCAACTCGCTGCATCACTACTATGGATGGAAATTATGACTAATTTCATTGCTGATGGGCCAAAGTTACGTAACTAGGCAACCGGCTTGTCTAAAAATAGAAACAAAACCAAAAAAGGGGGAGTCTAATATCTCACACATTGTTTCTGCCAAAAACAATTTGACAAATCCAAGCAATGAATGATGATTTCATTTTTGTCATGCCAGCACACTGCTCCTTCTGAACGTGGTGAATCACTGACTGTGACCTCTAGTAGACTGATAAGAGCTCAGGCAGATTCATCTAACATCTTTATTCATGAGGAAGGAACTAATTTTCATTTATCACTGGGAAAACTTTTGTTTTCCGGAATCCAATCATCATGTTTTGTTCGCTTTATCAATTTATCATCTGAACAAAAGACCTTTTTAATACTACTGATTATCTATAAAAGGACACCAGGCATTTGTTTTTGCGGCTATTCCGATATTTGCGAAACTTTGATACATCCTGTACAGGATGTCATGAAGGCTGAATGTCCAGTACAGCTGAAGGACACAAAGACTCCTTTAAAACCTTGACCTGTTGCGACTGAGGTTTCTGGACTGAAACAATTAGACCTTTTCTCTCCTGATACAGACGCTGATACTTTAGTGTCTACTCTACACTAATACCAAGGTGGCTATGTTTTCATTGCTGCTTGTCTGTCTAATTGTCTGTTTACAGGATTAGGCAAAAACTACAGAACAAATTTATTAAGCATTTGACTGAAGATGAACTACTAAAAGGATGGATTATCCAGCAGCAATTATGATAATCAACTGCTCCAAAGAGCAAATTGTCCCAATATCTACTTGTTTCAGCTTTTAAAGTCACAAATGCCGCTTCACTGGTTCTTCTTGTCGAAATAGTAAACGTACACCTTGGTAAACTATGATGAATTTGAACTACCATCTGAAAAGTCATTGATCACCCAATGCAGTAAATTAATGAAATGAGAAAAATGCATGATAAATCAATTAGTCATTCACAGTCTCAATAAAGCTACTGTTGTTATAGCAGAGTCTATGAATGCGTCCGTTGGTTGCTGTTATATAAAGTATTCTGTCCATAACACACTGAAGACCACCTGCAGAGATTTGCCCTGTAATCCAGAGTCTTTGGGTCATAGCTGTGGGATCTTCTTCACCAGCTACAATCTGCTGAAAGCGTCTAAAACAAGCTACAGTACTTACACAGTTCATTCAACTCTCAGGTTCTTTTTTTTGAATGGGGGTGTGCCTGAACAGAACAGAATGTTTCCTCTCCTGGTTTCCTATGTGATCACTGACACTGTCAGCTTTTCAGCTGCTCCATCAGCTCAATCAGCTGGTTGCTATTATAGAGCCATTCTCTCGTTCACCTCTTCCGTTTCCTCCGTTTCCCTCGAGACAGACAAGATTAACAAAACGACCTCGCTTCCTACATAAAGATGTTCCAGTGCAACTAAACTGCAGCAGCGAATATGTTTTGTGGAAAACCTAATTGCAACCAGATTGGGTTTTCATAATGAGGACGACATGGTGGTGGAGTGACTGCTTTACGTGTGTTTTCTATCTTCTCCCTGACTGTGTGGGTTTCCCCTGGTTTCCTTCCACAGCCCAAAGACTACCTTAAAAAGAAATTACATTCTAGGTTCAGTTTTTACGTACTGATTTATTTTTATTCTTTCATAACTGTTTAAAAAATTGTAAGAGTCATTAGTAGATGAAATATCAAACCAAAAACAACAAAAGGCATAATTTCACTATACTCGATTAGTATATTTGTAAAGTTTCATGAAAGTTCCAAATATTTTTCGAGTTCTGCCCCGCAAACGAAATGATTGCACAGGTCAAAGGAAACAGTGATCTCTATATCTTCCCTGCATAGGGGGGGGGGTTAAAACAAAACTATAGCCATTATCAGACCTGAACTCCGGAGAATGTCTTGACAATGGGGTGCGGAGTTCCCCTGGAGTTTACCTTTCACAAATGAAAAAACACAGCAGGAGATACTCCTCTTTTCCATAATAAATTCAAGGGACTATCCGAAGTTCAGTGTACATTGGGACATTGTGGACTGACTCACAACAGAGGTATTTCTTTTCTGTTTTTTGCACGGTGTCCATGTCTCTTTTGAGACTGACTTGGCTTTTTGCAGTTTGGCCTTTTTGGCTGTAAACTGCTCCACTCTGGATGACCAGAGCCAGTTCTCTCCAAGCTTGGAGAGGATGATAAACCCTGGGAAGCTGAAGCAATACGAGCGGAGCCATGTCAATGTTAGTGAGGGCTCTTCCAAGCCTGGGTGGGGGAATCCAGGGGAAGTCCCTGCTATGAAAGAGGACGAGAGAGGAAGAAAGAAAGAGAGAGAGAGAGAGAGGTAAGATGGGGCTGAGGGATGACCCGAGGGTTTGTTCATGGAGAAGAGCAGCTGGCTTCGGACGGACGGATGGAAGGAGCGTGGGGATGGAGGAGCTCTGGGGAGCAATTCAGCCACATCTGCATCCTTTGCATCGCTCTGTAGCAGGTTTGTAATTTTCCACTCACACCATCTTTTTTTTTTACCTACCCACTCAATTTATAACTTCATGTACCACTGTCTCACCCTCCCAATGCCTTCACAAAACCATTTTTCCCCCTAATTTGTCTCCTACTGCCTCCCCTCTCCCTCTCCCTCTCATTCCCTTTCTCTCGCTCTCATTAATCAGCCATCACTTATGGTGCGGTGCAGGAGATGCAGACTGCTTCCAGCCCATATGGAAGTGATCAGGGGGGGGCAGGGAGGAAAAGCAGAGGCCCCACAGACAAGAGCATGTCCCTGTTCTACCACTGAGTGTATTGTAACAGTGTTTGGCATTACAATAAATTCACTAAGTATGACTTTTTCAAGGAGAAATTATTTGATTACAAGTTTTACAATCCACACCACGCTATCTCTCTTTATGTAGTACAGACTAGATACTGTGTCACACATCAAGCTGTGATTAATGGATGCAAATGATGATTCTTTATATTATGAGCTAATCGGTTATTTTGTTTTTTTCAATGACATTTAAGTTTCCACAGCCTTAAGTGACACCTTAAAATTGCATGTTTTGTCCTCCAATCCAATCCCCTGACAAAACACATTTAATTTACAGCAGCCCGCTCCCTAATCTGCTCTCCTGAGGGAGCTGCGATTGCCCACTCGAGGCTTATCGTCCGCCACTAAGCTTTGGCTTTTTGGTATCTGAATCTGAGTCCGTGGGGCTGCCGCAGATAGAGGAGTGAGTGTGTTTTTTAACCTTTGTGTAAACAAAAACCACAAGAGCAAATATGTAAGGAACTAAGTGTCTCTCTGCTCTGATGTAAACTGCAACCATTGTCCTCTGCCTAACCTTGTGAGACTGCTGGATTTCTCACAAGCGGCTGTGTTCACAACTGTTGCCCTGAATTCATCCCTCCGTTTATCTTACTTTCTTCATCTTCCATTAAAATTAGGATTCTTGTTTACCTTTACTTTTTCAACATATACAATATGAAAAATTCAATATATCAAAGTGACCAGTGGCCAGAACTTCTCAGAATAAAAAACACGTTTAATTCTAAACCAGTAATCTAAACATCAGTGTGTGGTTTGTGTAGAATTGACCCACACCACAAAACCAAGCTGTAACTACTCAAGAGACCGAGCAGGCAAAAGCTAGTCACTGGACAGTGAGAGGAAGTAATCAAGAGTCCAGCAACACAACACAGGAGTCAGGACTCCTCATCACCTCCCCTTTCCAACCCTGCAGCCTTTTTATAGGAACTGCAAACTGATTTGTCACCCAGGCAACGCAGCTTTGCGTGGGCGAAGGTCTGCTTACTGCTAAAGAGAGCAAGGGGTGGGGGGGTTTGGGTGGAAAACACATGCATGATGTGCAGATGTGCATACATGTACCTGTTCACCATTCATTGACGAATAGATGTTTGACTGCATAGAGGTAACCCACTTTCTGTTTTGCTGATAAACAAACAAAAACACACACAATATATAGAGGAGCCATGAGAAAATACCCTCCACTCACAAACATGACTCATCCACTCTACCAGATGGTGGGAGAGACAGGGACGGAGCAGGAGCAGACCAGCGTGTGGCATTATAGCAGTAAAGACACCTGAAGTGTGACACGATCAACCATCACTATCAACTAAATATAACTCGGCACAGCCCAAAGTGAGACTGTCTGTGTGTGTGTGTGTGTGTGTGTGTGTGTGTGTGTGTATATATGAATGTCTATCTATAGATATGAGGGCCAATTTTGGTTGAATTCCATCATTGTGAGGAAATTTTGACTTAGTGAGGACATTTTGACGTTGTGGGGATATTTTGGCTGGTCCCCACAAATTCAATGGGCTGTTGGTTTGAGGGTTAGGGTCAGGGTTAAGTTGTGATGGTTAGGGTCAGGGGCTAGGGAATGCATTATGTCAATGAGTGTCCTCACAACTATAGAGAGACGTGCATGTGCGTGTGTATGTTTGTGTGTGTGTGTGTGTGTGTGTGTGTGTGTGTGTGTGTGTGTGTGTGTGTGTGTGTGTGTGTGTGTGTGTGTGTGTGTGTGTGTGTGTGTGTGTGTCAGGGAGACAAGCAGGCCCTCCAATCAGAGCAGCGACTGCAACCTTGAGAAATGGAGTGATCATTCTCTGCTTTATTTCTGAAGGCAAAGGCCAACATCTGGTCAATAAGAGTGAAACAAGGTGTTCACATATAGCACCTCAGCAACTGTGTTCATTAAGCGTCTTGTCTGCTTTTTCTCCTGGGTCTATGTGTGGTTGAAAACATGTTGATGCCAGATTAAAAGTGTACATACAGTCATGCCTGCCTTGTTTATACTACTGCAGATATTTTTTTTATAAATATTTCCCCCTCTGTTTTTTCATCCTCAGACTTGGTTTTCCGACAAATCTCGGTCCAGCGGGAACACAAAAAATACTAAAAAGGCTTAAACAAGCATGCCGGGCTGGAAGGTGGCGGTCGTGATGCTAAATTTAACTGCAAACTGGTAATTAGACCCAAAGGAGAGAAACTGGTATATAGCCACCATTGTTGTTGTTGTTTGTGGTGCATGCTCATTACACAAAACAATAGTAAACAGTAGTGGATGTGTAAAATGAATTGTAATGTCATTATTTCTCCAAAGCTCATGTACACACAGACACACAGAAAACCTTTGGGAACATTTTGGTTAAGATTCTGAGTTCTAGTGACTAGCTGATTGCATACAGCTTAAGAGAGAAAATATCACTGTCATTGTTAGCAATCCTGCTCACAAAATGTGTTTGTTCTCAGTTTAGTTCTCAGTTATCCAAATTGACCTTTGGCCTTCTCTGCTTGGAGTAGCTAGCAGTTATAATCTGCTC
The DNA here is from genome assembly GCF_963576545.1 of Limanda limanda. Lineage (NCBI taxonomy): Eukaryota > Metazoa > Chordata > Actinopteri > Pleuronectiformes > Pleuronectidae > Limanda > Limanda limanda. The sequence goes on from NC_083653.1 coordinate 19,906,980, forward strand.
AATTTGAGCTGCTTGGGAAGAGTCAAGCAAAAGCTGAGAACAAGGTAACACATCTAATCTGTCGATCAAGAGAAAAAGTGGCTCATTCAGAGTCTGTTCTCCAATTGAAATGTTATCAGATCCAGATGTCTGCAAGGACACTTCGTGTGCGCAAGCAGCTGAACACATTTCCTGTTCAGTGAGGAGACGTGATGAAGATGGTGGAGATTCAACTTAGGCCCACGCTGCTTTGAGGAGACTACTGCCGTGCTGCTGATTGCTTGGCGTGCCTTAATCCAGCGTGCAGCTCTACAGCGAGAGCATCATCCAAACAACTTCTCACAAATTACTCATTACACAAATGTACCACGGTCAAGGGTGGGGCCAGTTCAACAGAATAATTCTGTGTGTGCGTGTTTTATAAGCCCTGCTGTTGCAAAGTCCATGCCCTCAGATTTGTAAACTGTGCCCTCGAGATCCATGTGCTCAATAAACTTGGTTTGCGGGCGAAAACCTCAGTAGATACAGTGTTACACAATGAAAGAAACCCTGGCATCTGCACGCTGTAAATTGTCCGAGCTGCACCGCCCTCGTTATGTGGTACGATGTTTGACCTTCCAAGTTCGACGTTGATCTGATGAAGGGTTTTCAAAAATAGAAAATTAGTAACATTCAGTAGAAAGAGGAGGGGAGTCTGAGCCAGAGACTGATTGATGGCAAAACTCATTCTTGGGCAGAAAACGTAAATGTACAATACGTTAACCTCGGCCACTAGGGGTCTCTCAATCAATAACTAAAGACCTATTTTGGTGTTGTCGTGAAGTAGGCTGATCGTGGGAATTGTAACTTATGAAGACCATCATCATTCACCCATGGACCCCTACATTGGACGGAGCAAAAAACAACATATTAGCTATATGTGTGATTACGAAGCAGAATCGTGGGCTGATAGGTTGAGAGATATGGTGTCTCCCTGGCGTTAGTCTGTAAACTATCAGAACTCACCAACATGCTGGCCAACTTTTAACATGATTTGTATTGTGTGTGACTTCACCTCTCTTATCTCTCATCTCTTATGACAAAAAAAGCTATAACTTATATCTATACACCAGTGTGTAGGAAGTATTTGAGTGCCAGTTCTAGGTCTACACCTTTGTGCAGCGTGGCTGTGGCTGACAACAGTTAACAATAAATAATTTTCTTATTAGGAATAAACCTTCCTCTTGTGTGTATCAGCTACAGGTTAGGCCTACGCTACTGTATTTTAATGTTAGACATAACAGTGGTACTTGGAGAGCCTAATATTCCCTGAGGTGGTATATGGTGTAAAAAGTTTGAGAACTACTGGACTAGAATTAAGAAATTATAATATTTATCAGAGGCCTTTCAAATAATCGAATGAATGTCTACCCATGTTTAATAGAACTGGAAACAAAACCAAAAATCACTGCTACAGTACAACAGTTCTTCTTTGTTGTTCCATAATTATTTCCTGGTCATATAATGCAGGTCATCATGGAATTAAACAGTTATTGCCCAGTAATTACCCGGACCATCGACTGTCCAAGTCAAGCACCAGGCTTCTTTAATGAGTAGTTGGGCCTGATTCGCTGAATCCTCCTGAATTTAATAAGGCTTTGAGCGAGTCACTCAGAAACCATTAGCGAACTGAAGACACAGATCCCAGAGGAGGGATCCACAGGTGCCCCCCCACCCCTCTCTCCTTGCCATTAATGACTCTGCCGTTTTCAGCAGTGTGGTAATAAGAGCCTCTGTTTTCTCCCCCTGGGGAGCAGGGTGGGAATCCCCTCAACAAGCCCGCCTGACCTTTCATTAAATAAAATGGCACAATCTGTCAAATGGGCTACAAATGGGAGAGAATCTAAAGAAAAATTGGAGGACACATTAGGCTGCCTTCGAATGCTAAGAACACAGTAGGAGCACAAATAAGTCATATCAAGTGGAATAGGAGCTACAATGATAACGCAACACCTCTCACACTTCTACCTTTTAGTTTTTAAAAGCATCATTGTTGCTATGTTTATGCCTGTTGTCCACACTACTATATATGAAGATACAGGATCTATAGGTGAGGGACCATATTTTGGGGTCGGGAGACAGCCAATGGGCTCCGAGATCGCGTCCTTATTGGTTACCATAACTCGTGACTCTACTCCCAGCAGTGAAGCATTGTCAATGAAAAGAAATCCCTGCTCTTAATTTTAAACATTGCTCATTTGTAGTATTTTCTGAAAGTAAGCAACCAAGTTTGTTTTAGTATTACTACGTAGACTGAGGTGGGAGACAGTTGGAGACATTTTAAAACAAACACTGAAAGCTATACCTGATATAAGAAACTGTTTTTCCCGCCCATTCTTGGCAAGAAGCCTGAAAACTAGCAGAGGCCTTTACTTTAACACTTGATGCATAGACGACCATGACACACTCCAGACTCAGTTTTCTGTTGGGACAACGGTCTGTGTGACAGTGTGCATGTTAGCATGTGTCGGGTCAGGGGACATGTTAACCATGCATACACACTGCGCACTCAAACACTGCATAGTGTATTGCAGGTTGCCCGGGGTTCCGGCTGCAGCCAGCGTGTTCATTGGGAACTTGCCACATTTTACAAGAGTCCAGTCACGTTTGCATTCACACAGGAGACAGGGGACACATTGACCGCAGAGCAGGTCTGGACTGGACCGAACAGCAATCAGCTTTCACTCCTCGTACAAATTCAGGGAGAACCAACAATCAAGACCTTCAGATGAACAGTATTCACTTGTGTGTTTTTTAACCACAGTCAGGACACAACGGTGCAACAGGCCACTGCTCTCAAAGCTCATAAAATACCTGTGAAATTCACCTGGTGAATGGGATATTTGTCCCTCTGAGGCAGCCACAGATGGCTTCTGGGAACTTCAGTGTGGGAAAGTCCTCTACTTTATACTGGGTTTAAAATGAAAAAAAACTTGCTGTGTGTCACCCAAAGAAAGTCAAAGGAAATCTATAATTAAATCTGAATGATACGATTTAATAAATTATTAACATTACAATTATGTTAACAAAATATGAATGTATATAATGATAAACTCATGTCTAAAAAAAGACACTTAAGTATTGGTCAAACTGCATTTTAATGGTGACATATTAATATATAGTATAATATTACCTTTCTGTTCAATGGGAGGACAACAAATCTATAATTTCACTGCCCAAGTCACACTATTATACTGTACATGTAAAATTATTCTGTAGTTCATTGTAATTTTTATATAATAGATATCAAAAGTATTTTCTACATTAAGCTGTTTATTTATCATCAGTTTTTAGTACTTTTGTTTTATATTAAAGTTTTTTATGCATTTTCTTTCTTTTTCTTTTTTTTTCCATTCTGATTGTGACACAAAGAACAGTGCGATTCTTTGCTATTCATTTCTGACATTGTCCCATCAAAGTGGTTTTAAGCACTAAAATCAACATCTTCAGCACCAGTGACTTTTACTTGAATGTAGCAAAAGCGTTTTAAACATGAGAGGAGACATCAGCGGACCTCACTGTGTGTTTTGTGGGACTTCGCTGTGTTGTTTTTGATCTGTAAACACCCTCCTACACAATGTCAAACATCAATCACCTCTCACTCCAAAGCATGACACACACTGACAATACAAGACAACACACACAGACACACACGGACTGAAACAGTAGAATGGTTTTCATTAGTCTAGACACAAGACTGACAGAATTCATGCAGAAAGACTGACAGACCAGAATAACAAGCCGAGCTCACCTTATCCATCACTGTGGCTTAATGAAAGGGGAGACAGGTGAGTCACTAGTGAAACATGGGATCCTGATCTGATTTCTAAAGAACTCTAGGTTTTGATGTAATGTTGAGTCTGTGCAGAAACACCACACCGCTATAACATCTCTGTGGTTGTGGCCCAACATCATCATTCTTCCTGTTGGCCTTCTCTGATGTTTGAATCCCACAATTCTTGCTTGTGAGAAATTCTTTGAGAAATTCAGCTAATTTTAACCAGATTTAAAACGTTTGCCCTTTACTTTGAAGAAAGAAGAGAAATTCTAGTTAATTGTCCCTTCTTTTTAAATCACATTTGACAAAAAAAAAAATTTGAAAGGTACAAAAGCTACAGACCAATTAATAGAGATTGTTTGATTATTGGTCAAATAATAGGAAATGGATCTAACACTGCACCCTGTTTCAGTGTTTTTAGGTTAATCTTTTAAAAAATGCATTCATGTCTGATGTAATCCAAGACTAGACGGCTGCTGCAAGGTAATTGTGGCATGAAGGTTAAGAGTTCACCCCTGGAGCCTGGACCTCCACAGGCCTGAACACAGCACATCTAGTTCAAGGACAATCAGTCTTGTTGGTCCATCAGGCCAGAGTTCAGTTATATTCCCTCATTTGACAAAGAAAAATACAACCAGCCAGTTGGCTTCACTTAATGCCATGTTTTCAAAGGATTACTCCCTTCAAGTGAAGATAATACTCTGCCCACTGAGCATATGAGAGATTTATCAATAATTAAGCACCGTCTCCTTGTTTAACATTATGTTACGGCAGCTAAATGCAGAAGTCAGCGCTGTGTTGCTCACCGAGCCTTCACCGAGCCTTTGGGGAGACAGGAACCTGGGCATGAGAAGGGGAATCATACAGAGAGCTTTCACAGAGGAAAATCCTTCTCTCACAGCCAGAGAACTTCTGCAATGACCACGAAGCATCAATCAACATAGGAAATTTGTCCTGGCATTTATTAAAAGTAAGAAAAGTCCAATTGTCTGCTTGTTATTGATTGTGATAGATGTCATTTGTCATTAGATGTCTTCTTTACTGCCTATTTCACTGCTGTGCGATTTGTTAGATGTTACTTTTGGTAGTTGGTAGACACATGATTATAAATCACAGATTATATCAACATTGTCATTGTGTTTCTCTCTGTATTTAATAAAAATATAATTTCCTCTGTTCCTCATACAACTACACTGCAACAGCAGATGCATTTAGTTGAAAAGTGACTTACAATTTCAAGTACAATGTAGAGGTGTAAGACACTAATATATTAATAATACTGATACATAATGTGTGTTCTATGAAAGTTTTGCCAAAATTGTAATTACAAATACATTTCCTTGCTTATATATAAATCCAAATATATTGAATCATAACCAATGTATCATGATACATTCCACAATGCCAGATTCTTGCCAAGCCCTAGTATGACAGTTTCCATCTATGGTTATGGTTACTCAAAAAAAGCTCTTTTGGGTGAAAAGTGTTATTTTGGTTACATTATAATATACATTATAACTATTTTATAAGACAACAAGCTTCTTTATCATAAAACTTAATCACTCTTAAACTTAGCATTACATTAATAGAAAAAATCCACACAACCATGTGGATAAATAATGTTTCCTGTAAAACGTCTTTGCTGATGCAATTTAATTGTATTCAATTTATTCTGAGGAGAAGTTTCTCAGGACTCTGAATTCTTAACTTGCTTTCAAATACACTGAACACCAGATAATCCCCTGAAATAATGCTGAGGGACTGGATTTGAGAACACAGTTGTCTGAGTCAGAGGTCCCTATAGGTCCATGCTGAGAAGCATGGACCTATATCTGGAGAATTTGCAGTGAGCTGGAAGCAGTGTGCTTGGTAAGAGAACAGGATTGCCGAGCTTTTGTTGATACAGGCCGATGGGTCTGTGTACTGTAAACAAAAACATGTGATCCCTGCAGTGGAATTTAGACACTATAATGTGCCTCCTGCATCACCCCTCACCTGAACACTCCACAGATTTCCCTGATGTTGTGACAGGAGAATCTCCAAGTTTGGATAATGTCAAGACTCAATTATACGAACAATACAAGTTCATGCCTGAAAACCTCTTATGGGAAACAGTCCCCAGCAAAGGAAGTAAAATCTACTTAAATGTTTCAAATCTATATAAATGGTAATTCAGTTTGGTTCCATACTGTAACCCCAGATTAGTGCAGATAACTGCAGAGGCGGGAGGCAGCTCCACCGCAGGTGTGGTCAAGCTGATGCTTAGAATCTGATAGTGATGGGAAACACACATCAACTAGGAAATACAACCTGGGCTCTTCTCTATGAAAAGTGATTGGGATTTCCCTCTTCTTCAATTAACCTGCTGCTAAAAACATCATCAGAAACACTCACTCTTGGGGCCTTGAACAGTCACTGATCAAAAATTAGCAGCATGATAAACAGACGCGATCCTTACAGAATGAAAACAACAAGAGCATGACACTGGGTCAGACGCTGATGGAGAAACACAGAAGAAGAAGCCACTTAATGTCAGATGGTACATACCGGTGATTTTCCATTTCGGGGGCTAGCGCACATCTCTGATTGAGGATGAAGCTGGAGGCTTTGGACTGTGGACCAGAAGACTGGATCTGTGCGTCTCCACACAGCCTGCTAGCTGCTACCTCCCCCCCCCCCCCGCCTGCCGAGCTAACCCAGCCAGCCCCACTCGTTGCTTCTCCCCTACCAGCCTTTCCCTTCCGTGGCTCCCCTCTCCCAGGCTCTCGACACCCCTCGCTTCTTCTCTTTCACTCCGTGAGGTAATCTCTCCCGTTTCTCTTCCTGCCTACCAAACAGCTTTCTTCATCGTCCAAAGCAGGGTGCCAGCCTCCGACCCCCTGCCTCCCACCTACTCTTCTCAAAGCCCCAGTGTCAGGGTGATTCCTCCCTTATTCATACGTGCGTGGAAGCGAGGGAGCCAGCGAGCGAGCGCGCGCGGGAGCCATTCAGACAGTCAGCCAGCTGTGATTTTCCCATGGCAGCGGCACCAGCCAGCAAACACATACACACACGCGGTTCCAGTCCTGGCTTTTTGCCGCCGTGGGAACAGTATAGGGGTATCCAGGCAACAGGATCCTGCTTCTGCACAACTGGCTCCTGCCTTCTCTGAGCTCCGGGGCGAAGGTTGTAAAGGTGCTGGTCGGGGGGGCAAAACACTGCGTTGGTATCACACAGCCTGGCACGGCTCAGCCCAGGAAGGTTCGAGCAGGGATGTATGATGGAAGGCGAGGGGGGGTGTCCTTCTCTTCTTTAGCTCTCCGTCAATTTCCTTGCTCTGGCTTGGCTCCTGCTGCTACATCTGTCTCATCTCTCACTTGATCTCTCTCTCTTTTGATGTGCTTGTGGCTCCCTTCCTTCCTCCCTCCCTCCCTCCCAGCTCCGCTTTTATCAGCGCGACGATCCACGCGCTCCTAATCTCTCTAACTCGCCACACACCCACCCAACTCATTCCCTCTCCCTCTCTCCACAACAATTACTGCTGAGGAGAGTCAGGAGGAAGGGAGCAGCCAGAATTACTGATGAACCACAGACCTGACAGGAGGGATTCTCCTTTCCACAACACACACACACACACACACACATAGACACACACACACACGCACAAGCACACGCACACGCACACGCACACACACACACACACACACTCGCAGGAACACTGCAGGGTTTTATTTTAACTGTGTAAATATGGTGCAGCATTCTGAAGTCTTCTGCGTGACCACACTACTTATTCATTTTCATTCTCTACGTTTCAGCTCTCATCAATTTGCATTTTTCTGATAAAAGCGCGCAACAAGATCGAAGTCAGAGTACAGCAGCATGGAGTTCCGTATTAAAAAACACTATGTGTATATCAGTCATCGACACACTCACTGGTATCTCATGTGAATTCATTATTAAAGCACAGTTTTAATATCTGACTCTTATGAGGCACTATCTATATTTAGAGGATGCCTTCAGTCAAACTTGTGGGCTTTCCCTCTGAGCTAATGCTTCCTGTACTGCAGTCCTTACATGGTTTTACTGGTTGCTATGCCAACTCTTTCAGTAACTTTTCTCTCTCTTGTACGGTGCTTTAGTGTGGATTAGCATTGAAATGCTAAATGCTAACTTTCTGCAGTGAAAAGGACACTTATTGACCAGGTGAAATATATGAATTACAGATCCTGTTCATTACAATCTACTGTGCACAATAACAGTTTGACTAAAAAGGTATAATATATAACTTTCCATCACTAAACCTCTGTTCTTTGTGTTGTTGAGTTATGTTCTTACACTGTCCAAAAGGTTTCCAGGCAAACCTAGAGAAATTATTTTGTAATATCAATAAAGGTAGTCGTTAATTTAATTTGATCACTTGTTAATGACATTATCTTCTTTGCACGTGTGTCAGCGTCAGCAGTGTTTGTCTGCAAGAATCATCCAAACTTTTGTCCAATTTTAAGCCATTTTCCAAAATTGTTTTAGATTTTCGATTATTTTAACGAAATATTTAAATCTTATGTTAATAATGTGTTGATAGAATCTTATGCTATCAGTGAAAATAGCTGAGCAAACCTTAGTGGGGGCTCAGCGGTATCTCCTCCAAGATGTGTCTGTGCAGAAACTGCTTTAATCAATGTTTTTTAAAGGATGTGCGGATAATTCGGCTCCTGGTACAAACCTCCTGAAACATTAAGACTGAATTCTAACCAGGAGACAGCGATCGCTGTGAGGATCCCTAACGACTTCACAACATCACACAACTTTGTATTTTGCTACTGATTTGTATGAGAGACACCTAGTGACAGAAAATTACAATATCGGCAACAAAAAATCAGTAGGATAAGAGCAGGAGTTACAAACACTGAAATCTGAACCCCAATGGATCCAAAATAGGGATTTGAATTTGGTCATTTGGATTCAATATATGTTTTAGAAAAAATGATATTGAACCCCTCTGTGATTAGACATATTCAAGATTCCTTGTAGGAAGATAATCTTCTTAAAACAGCCACATTGATAATATGGAATGAATCATGAATTACCTGTAGACACATTAAAACAAAACAAAAAACATTTAAAATCAAAAACCATAACCAGTAAGAGAGATCAAATGTTCCATACTCACACTTCTGAGACAAACAACAATATAAAACCACACTTTTGCCTTACCAATGTAACATAGGCAGAGAACCGAAGCTCAGAACACACCCATAAACAGGCTCATCGTCCAAACAGTGAACATTAAACACAAAACAATTATAGAGGATATATAAATATAAGATAGAAGAGCTTTGTATTCCTTCCTCATCCAATTTTGAGCAACGCTTCTCGCTTCACATCTTCGATTTGCATGTAGCTTCGTCAGCAGCTGTCACTGACAAAGGATCAACTTGTTGAACATGTGATTACGGATTTAACTTGTTATTCACCCTGAAGGCGACAAACTGGAGAATGTTAATGTATGTAAAAGCAATCTCTCTTGTTCTTTTCCCATTGGACAGCTGGCTTGACAGGCATGAAAAGAGCCATAATAATAGAGAACATGTCTATCAGCATGTGTGAGGGCTGTGTTGTTGTCATGGAAGACGTACAGCCCAGAGACTGACTGTATATGGAAAGTCAGTCACATATTCTTTTTTTATTTTACTACCACCTCGTCTGCCCCTAGCTTGTTCTCACTCTCTGTGCTTTTACTCTGGGCTCATGCGAGTTATGTGTGAGCACCGCCGTTTAGGTGAGTCGAGGATATTGGCCGTTTTTCTTCTCTTATTGGTTAGAGGGGCAATGCTCACTCAAAATGTCTCGAAGGGAATATCGCTGCCCAGACTGTTCAATCAGTCTGGGTCACACAGGCCCTTGACAGCACCTCTGCATTAAGAGGGAGGAAGGAAAAAGAGGTTCCATACTAAAGCACAAGAAAAACTGTCTGGCCTGTACATGTAGGACTGGGCACTGACACACAGTATAACAGACATACAGTGACAGGGCCGCGAGGGAAGGCTGTTCCAAACTCTTGAAGGTCGGAACAACAACGGCTGGAGGAGTTTTCAGCATTTCTGCCTTTGTTCAGCACATTGATGTACACGCTGAACCTCTGAGCCAACACTGTGCTTAACTGAGCCTTCAACGTAATAAATAACTGACCGCCACGTGTACACTTAAACATCATAAATCTAAGTAGTAAGATCAACTTATTAACATATATGTTATTCTAATATATCCATATTCTACCATTAGACTCATAAGAAGCAAATTAATGTACCACACTAATGCACACATCGTTTAAATAAGGCTTTTTAAAGGCAGGGAGAGGCAGCGTGTGCGACAGGAAACGGCCTGTGACGGATGAAAGGTCTGCAACGAGAGCGGTTTGTCACACTTTACTTAAGCACACACTCAAAGGCTGTCTAAACACCGCACACACATCAAGGGCTATTACAGTCATTTGGAATGAGAGGACGACGGAGAGGGATGAGGAGGGAGAGGGAAAATGAGAGAGCGCGGTGTGAGGCACCTGTAATAAGCTCCCTGCCACTTTTAGCAGCACAGATGATGTGAGGGAGGAGAGGGGGGAGGCGGAGGGGAGGGGACACAAGGGTAAAGACACACAGATGGAGGGAAAAAAGAGCGTTGAGTCATCGGATAATTCCATCATAGTGTCCATTATAAATGGCTAAGTGGTTGACTGGACTTAAAGAATGGCCTGTGGTGACTTTGTATAAACTTATTCTTTTGCAAAGTGACACATACTGACGTTTTTCATTTTATTCAGTCAGTAAAATAACACTAGTTACCTTATTCAACGAGATTAGCCAGCAGTAATGGCAGCTTCTGATATGTTAATCTGATTCATCATTTAAATTGTATTAAATGGTTTTCAAGTAAATTGGGCCCCACTGTACTTAAACACAGTACCATCCTAATATGTGACTTCACAAATGAAGTGAATTAAGCCATTTCAAGACATAAACTCTTAAACCTCTTTGTGTTTCCAAGTTGATATTTTATTCAACGTCATTCTACATGTATGCCACCTTTTTGTCATCCTGAGAAATGTACATTCTTGTTGTTTTTTTACAGTTTTATTTTATGTTAGGACTTTTATCAGTGCACCCACAGTGAACCCTCGGGAGAATCTCCTGCTGTGTTCCCACATGGGCTCATTCCTCCGGAGTTTTTAAGAGAGGGCTCGTAAAATAATCTCCGGAAGAACCTCTGAGTCAGACATTTTCGTTCTGACCTACAGTCCCTGTATGTGTTACGTGCATGTCTGAAAACATATTTAGAGTCAGTTTAAGTTTAAAGGTGAGTGAGAAAATGAGTGTAAATATGCCAGTAAAGATGTTTTAGGGTGTCAATTGAACTCTTGAACTCTCGTTCCTCCTTCAAGCAGGTAATTACAGGTTACCTGCTCAAATCAACAGATTTTAAAACATTTGAGGATATAAAGGCCCATGAGTGCAGCTAGCCATTTGGAAAATATACAAATGTAGGTCAACCATTTTAGAAAATAAAGATATTTTATAGTGTACAACAATGCCTTAAAATTCCAAGAATAAAGCTTAAATTGATATAACTTCCAGAACGTTACAATTTTTTCAACAACACCTAATGTAAGATGGTTAGTTAGACTCTGATGGGGTTAGTTTTTATTCTGAAAGCAAATGGAATTAATACTATAATGGTTGTTTAAAGCTAACCATCTATTATAGTATTAATAGGAAATATAAATCCATCTGCTTATTGTGAACTGTCCAAAAAGCCATGCCATAGTAAGAGATCTGCATAAATGTAGTATAAATGTATGCAAATCATTGGGTAACCATGGAAACACGTTCAGTATGTGCATCAGCATGGGAGTGTAGAGATTTTTTGTTTCCTTTTAGCCCTCAAGACACAAGATCTGGATTTGTCCACACTCCACTGGGAACACTTGCAGCCTGATGATGCAACAGCTGACAAAACTGTTCAACCAGTCTTTATAACTTCATGTTTACAGCTCCTGGGTTTGTTATAAAAACCAATGTGAACAGAAAATAACTGAAAGAACGTGTGAAAGAGTAAAAACAACCAGACAGCAGTGTTTTGGTGTTTTCTTTCTTTCTCCTGATTCCACTGCATATGCCTTATATACATCTTATAAAGGTTTCTAGCTGTTACAATATTTCATAGCTACAATATAAAAAGCTGCTCACTTATTAACTATAGGAATCAAAACTATAAATTTGCTAGAGAATATTACAAACAACAGTATCAAAGTTAGACAATGTAGATTACATTGTTTCTATCATCTATCACCATACATAGAGGTCAGCATAGATGCTTACAGCAATAAATGCCGGCTGAAAAGAGCAATGATCCCATAATATCAATATCCCACTTATCCCAGCAAAATGAGGAATATGTGAAGACAGGATGAGTGGAGGACGTATGAAGATTATAGACACACTGTGACAGCTCCGTTAATAGAAAGAAAAGCAGCGGGAGAAGAAGGTAATGGAGGCGAACAGCAAGACGTCTTCGCTTCCCTCAGGCCTGATGCCATTTCAGGTTGTCTCGCCGTGGGAGGCTGCAGGGCACAGGTGGCGCAAATGCCACAGACTCAGACACAGACTCAGACTGGTAAAGAAGGAACTGTGTGTCTTTTCCCACACAACACCTTCCAAAAACCCTGGACACAGGACAACTTTTGAGAAAATGAATCTTAATAATGAGATGTAAGAGTTCACACCTTAAAGGTCACTATTTTTTTAATTTTTTTTTTTATGTTTTTGTCTTTGAAATAAGTTTGTACACAGATAATTGGATACAGTTTGCCAAAAAACCTTTGGTCAAAGAACAACGTGTGAGTCCACATAAATACAAACTATGGACTAATAAAGTAACACCAAGACGTTGATTCTCACTGTTTTATAGAGATACTGTCATAATTAAAACTGATTTGAATAAATCATGACTCCTAGATCTGTAGATTATGTGAACAAAATCAAAACAGCCCTCTCTGTGTAGCAGAGTTTACATTGTCTTGCTCACATGACGACACCACTCACAGTTCTCAGGGGAGTGACCCTGCTGGCTGCTACCTGGGCCTCATTAGAGTAAGAAGTGACCTTTTTAAACTTGGTACTACATCTGTTTGCGGTTCCAAGAGGTGAAAAGGTTTTAGCTTTAATGAATCTTCACAAACACTCAAAATATTTTTTACGAGAGCTGCAATGACAGTATTGTCATGAAAAACTGGAAGATGCTGACTGCTAAATGGTTCTGTAATGTGTCTGCATAGGCACACTGGCTTTTGTCTTCACTGGACACGGTAAAGACACACACACACATGCGCGCATGCACACACAATTGTCTGTAGCATAGATATAATGTGGAGAGAAATAAATGCTCATGAGGACTACAATGAAACACACAGTTCACTAGAGTCTCTCTTCATTATTTTCAGTAATATCAACAGTGTCTTTAAAGGCCTGTTTGGCACAGTGTCGCTGATAGAACAATAATTCACCATCAGCCCTCCTCTTTAATTAAAGTCAAACAAACAGCCTCCTCTTCTTAATGTGTGTGTTGATTATGTGAGTGTGGGTGTGTGTTATGACATCATGAGGGAAGTCAGCAGTATTTTTTGCCACAGCAGGCAAGAGCGGGAACAGAGACAACTAAATAGAGAGAGGAAGCTTTTATTTTCTACAGGTTGTCAATCTCTTATTACCAAGTAACCTATAGTATATAGTATATAGTATAGTAAGCTATTTGTCTAGAGTAAATTCAGATTTTAGCTGCAGAGCATTAACCAAGAGATGCAAACACCTGATAAGCCTCTAAAACAATATGGCCAGGTTGCGTTAAAACATAGAAAGAAACCAGTAAAGCAGGTGGATTGGACTGGTGAATAGGGACAGGTAGAGTTGCAGATAAATACCAATAATGCATTAAGCGCTTCTTAGAAATTATCCTGGGATATTCAATTTCTTCTTAATTCAGCGACAGCATTGAAGAAAAGAAAGAAAAAATGAGGGGCGTCATCGTGATGCATATTTAAAAATATAAAACCTACATATAGCTACACATGGACTGTCAGCTGCAGATGCTTCATGTAAGTACAGACATCAGCTTTAACCATTCCTTTGAGCACAGACAGGACGGAAACAGAAAGTCTGCTCACTAATTCATCTTTGTTGCTGCTGATGACGGCAGCCTCATATCGGCAGACAACTGGCTAGTCTGAGTTAACAACCCAGCAACAGAAACTGACTCAATACAGTTGAATCCACACACTGTTGAGCTGACTTCCAAGGCCTGACATGGCCCAAAGTGTTATTCACATACTACACTTTGTGTGCAAAATCAGAAAAAGCGGCAAATGAAAGGATTGACTGTTTAATTTTAAGAACCGCCACTAAAACATTCAAACTGAATTTGTGAGGCATCAGTAATTTGATTTATTTCCAGCCTCACTGTTGTGAGTTAAAATATATATATTGTACTCAGAAATATAGTTTCATCATTTTTAAAGGCTATTTTCCAACTATTATACACTTAACACAAGACTTTCCCCTTTCCTTTATTATAAAGCTTCGACTATTTTACTATATGATCACTAATTATTTATATTTAATTAGCTTACAGCATTGGCCCACATTGTATTTTTGTTAGGGTAGTGTGGTGTACATTGATCATAATGAAAAAAAAACTCTCAGATGCTTCGATGGGCAATGTACCTGATGTTGTATAAGATCAATGCAATAATGCAGAAAATAATCTAGAAGGACTTCACTGAATAAAAACTAGGGACTGGAAAAACAGCTTGTCGAGAAAGACAGGCTTACTTTTAGGCAAAGTGAGCAAATAGAAAGATGCATTGTTTTGGTGCCAGGCTGTTTCCCACGGTGACAGTAGAACAGGCAGGGACATCAGTGCAGGCAGACAAGTGAGGCACGGATGCAGCAACACAACAAACACATGGAGGGAGGGAGAGCTGAGGAAAGGATGAGCGAGAGAAGTAAGAAGAGACAGAGAAGAATGACATAAGGACAATAGAGAGGAGGAGCGGAAAGACGGTGCTGGACATTGTTGGAAAACTAAACACTGACCCTGATCGTAATAGACAGTGTAGCTGCATGCCAAAGGTTCATTCATCATTAATAAAGCTTTACCCATGTGTCTCCTGATGACGGGAGGTCCCGTAAAGACAAAACATGACAGAGACGATCAGGTGACAGCGAGGTCACAAACCATCCGTCGCTGTCAAAGTACCCTTGAGCAGACAGTGAAGCCCTGTGTGCTTCAAGGTAACGATAAAAATACTGTCTCACCGGCAGAAACACACCCACCTGCTGAAACACAGCCGTGCACAGGAGTCAGGGGACGTGAGCAGCTAAAAGGCTCCATATCAAATGGCAGACAGGTGCACCAAGACTGCCATGGTGGATTTTCCCGTAAGACTATGCTGGCACTGTGATAACGATGAAGCATTTAATTCTCAACGAAGGCATCCTGACAAGAAGTGATATAGTTACTGTTCTCATGTGACAGACGGTGTGAGGACTAAATCCCAATAAACAGAGAGCCAGTCACTGCCTGAAGGACCATACTGACCAGCACACAGAAGAAAGAAGAAGCCTTTGTCCTAGAATAACAGGACAGGATGTTTGCAGGTACACGCTGAAATGCTAATGGATCATTTTACATGAGAGTGCAGCAAAAAGAAAGACCTGAAACTGAAGCTGAGGTGCTGCTTTGGCGTTTTCTTTATTATATAATATCTATTTTTTAATTTTTCACTGCGACCCTGAAACAATGGTGTGAAACAAACCTTGATGTTTTATAAACCTGTGGCTGAGATTACTTTCTTACTTTAGACTGAGAAATAATTGTGTGATTTACGAATTCATTTTGTTGTATTAGTTAAGTAATGAGCATGGTTCTGACCACAAATGACCACTACATACTGTAGGTCAATTTAATGTCTCAACCTTAATATGTTAGGATTTGGCGCTTAAACATTTTTTTGGATTAATACTTTTTTCTGCAATGCATCATTATGTGCTATACACATAAAGTTATTATTATTATTATTATTATTATTATTATTATTATTATTCACTTCCATTCAGATAATTGTCACTACCGACATTGAACTAGCTAGTGAATCAAAACAGATCAGATAGACAAAAACAGCCAGTAATGAACACATCCTCATTGGCTTGCTGCTTGTAAAGAGTGATGAGGCATGTTGTCACTGAGGAAACACGCTTACAGCTGTAGGAGCAATAGTGCTGTGACTATTCACAGAAACTTTTCCAAGAACACAAAGCAACCACCAAATCCTGAGGACAAGGAGGCTATAACCCAATTAATGTGAGTGACTGTGTAAGTAGCATGTGTTTTTAATCGCGGGTGATTGGTCTGGTTGCAGTTCATTTGTTAATGGGTGCAGAAGGGTCTGGATTTGACACTGAGATAAAAGCGGGTAATAGATTGGAACCAGTACTGAGCTTAGTGGGTGCGGGTCGGCAAAAATGGACCCATGTGCTGGTGGCAGCAGCATTGTCCTGCATCGCGATACAAGATTGTGAACATTACACCCCTCCATGTAGGAAAAATGGAAGTTGTAAGGCGTCTTCATATTTTCAAAGGTAAAATGTTTCACGATGACAGAAACTTAATGTAACTTACACCTGTGAGTTTCTTGCTATGACATTTCAAACTGTCCACTTTGAAAAAGACAATACCTTCCATTCTGAAGATGAACTGGAATGGGATTTAAGTATACCACATACCTCCCAAACCCCAAACAATAATCTGTTCTTCACTGAGTCTCACCCCACCCTTCCACCAAGATTCAATCAAATTTCTTCAATAATTCCAGCATAATTTAGCTAATAGACAAAACAGCAATGAAAAAATAACCTTCTTGGCGGGGTAATATAACACATTGATATGCTGTAAGGTACACAAAATCCAATATCCTGTTAAACGTGATAGTGTCTATATAATCCAAAATTAGACAGAACAAAGACAGTTTAAATTAGACTAAATGACTAAATCCCTCATCCGCAGTTCACACAGACAGCAGGACGCTTCTTTCTGTGTCAGAGGAAAACAATTCGGAATTGCTGTCATTTGACCTGCACTGCTTTTATTGTCCAGGCTGGACAATGATGTCATTGTTGCTGGGTGAACTCGCCATGCCGGAGGCAAGAGCGACAAAAGGTGACATACAGATAGATGCTATGTCCACACAGCAACTTCATGAGCGCAAATCATAAAGCTGCAGAAGCAAAGAATGATACATCAAATGCTGAATTAGAGAAATTAACATTCTTTGGGTCACAAAAGCCCAAGTCACAAAGGTTTTTTCAGTAGAAGTCTATCAGGAAATAAAGAGCAGCACAAAGTTGTCCCATCAGGTCACATCGATATGAGCCGGATACTGTGAGTGAGCAAGAAACTCCCTTTGACTGGAAAGCGAGGAGTTTAACAGCCACTGCAGTTCTATAAATATAGAAGCTTCTCATCTGCTGAGAGAGGCTTTTTTAGACAGAGCTCCGAATAATGAATGAATAGGTGGACGGCGCTAAAAGCTAAATCAGGTTTGTCATTTTAGTGAGAAGAAAATCCCTCAGATGAACAAGAGCATGCACCGACAGGTAGAAAGGCAGGCGGACATTCTCCAAGAACAGGGAAATCCTCAACAATAAGCTGGCTGCTAAGATCCCTAAGAGCTTGTATTGTACCACAAATGCTAAACCAGCTATTAAAAGGTGATAATCCTGAAGGTAAGGGAAGGAAAAGCTGTAATAAAGCTGATTAAGTCTCCTTCTATTTGATATGGGACTATACTGCAATGTCTTGACCTCTAAATTTTACAATAGCTCCACTGCTTCTCCACCACCCGCTGAGACTTACGAGTCACGTGTCATCTTGCCACCAGTAACGGGTAAGTCCGGCACCTCCACCTAAAGGAAAATCTTGCTGTTGAAAGCTTTTGCTCTGATTCTTCAAGTGTCCACTTTCTTTACTGACTGGCAGACTGAGCAGCTGCTCGGCTGACTGAGGGACTGGCTGGGGAAAGTCAACCGGCGTTCAGACGAACAGTGACATGCATCCGCCCACACAGGCAAATCTCACTGGTGCCAGGGTTAAAAGTGGAGCAGCTCAGTTGGGAGGGCTGGGGTTGGGGGGGTCCAATGAGTCTTCAGTTGTGGGGGTCATTGGGGAAGGCAGTCCCCTCCCCAAAGAATGCCTCGCTGCCCTGTCCAAAAATAGATACCTTGAACCCGTCAAGAGCCTGGATTACGTGGGGGATTGTTGAGGCCTTACCGATACAAGGTTTACTCATTCTCAAACAGATGTTACCATTTGTTACCAAAGAAGGAAACATGTCATTGGAAACAGCTGATGCCACAGAGAAAATTCTGTGACGTCATCCCTCTGAGTTTCAGCCAAACCTAAAAAATGTGTTTGGTTTGACATTTTAACCAAACATGTTCCGATCAGTGTGGTCAGTCATTTTCCAACAGCAGAATAGAGTTTGGAGAAGCATCCTAGTTTCAAACAACTCTGAAATGGTTGTATCATTTTTTTAAGAAAATGTAATCATGATGAAACCCCCATTCCAACATTTCCGCTCCTGTGAACTCAGCCGCCTGTAGGAGACATGAAATGAATGATGGCTGAACTCCATTTGGCTGCTTCAGTTTCAGGGTCCATTTCAGGGTTCGGTTTCATGCTGGCTCACTGTCAAACCGTCATGGCTCACTGGGAAACTTGAAGATGTCACGCCAGAGTTGACGGCATTCAAGTAGAAGTCATTATATCAGCAGCAGTACCAGCTCTAGCCTAGCTAGTCGCTGTTAGCATTATCTGCATTATGATATATGTCCATATAAATACTGTCGACAGCCAGAGATTTGACATTACTGTGTGAAGCAGTGGTTTAATGACACTCAAACAAAAGAGAAGTGCTTACAAAGAGTATATTACTGCAGCTTCCACTGAAGCCGTCTTGGATTTTTTTGTTCAAGGTTTTGAGGATTTGCAAACTTTCCGAGTTGGAAATCCATATTTTCCAGTTCAAATGGAATATAGCAGAATACAAACAGGGAGAGTCAGATGAAATGAAGGCCTATACTTTTCTAACAACCCATGCCTCACTGGCTATTTATGTACACAAGTGCAACCTACAACAATTATTTTTTAAATAATTCTGGCTTCTACATATACAGAAGTGCTGCTGATGCTCTGCTGTGTTGTATCTGTTTCGTTGCAGGCAGAACAATATTTTTAATATTGATATTTTGATAAAGTTCTGTCCCATGTCATTACTTGTACTTGTCACAGTAAGAAAATCACAGGTGTTGCTACTGTAACATCAACTACGAATATGTTTACATGGACACCACTATCCCAGTATGGAAGAATGGAGACAATAATCTGAATAAGACACTGCCATGTAAACAGCATTTTCTGATCACCTTAAATCACCTTGCAACATCAACATCGACATATGGAAGTTTTTACCCCCCTGATGACACATGCCCTGGGTATGAAAAAGATGGAATAATAAAAATTGCAGCTTTTGCAAAATTAGAAAGAAAACAACCATAATGGTGCGCGGTATAATCATACATTAAACTATTTCAGGTTGAGGTTA
Organism: Limanda limanda; assembly: GCF_963576545.1. Taxonomy (NCBI): domain Eukaryota; kingdom Metazoa; phylum Chordata; class Actinopteri; order Pleuronectiformes; family Pleuronectidae; genus Limanda; species Limanda limanda. Next base: position 19,926,461 of record NC_083653.1, read on the forward strand.
AAAAGGAATAATGTCAGTCAGATTACGCCATAATCAGACTATGCTCCGTAACATGTAAACAGGAAAGCAAATAGAATATTAGAACAACTCAATAATCGAAATAATGTGTTGTTCTGAATAAGGTCAATAGTCGATGACTGTTCTATTCAAGTATCTCAGCAAGCTATGATAGTGTGACAGTGAGCCAGCATAACCAGAAACCTGAAACTGAAGGGGTTAATCATTATTATAAATCATGCATGTGGATATTCTCCAGTCTGTAAGTACATTCCAGCCATCAGACAGAAGGCAATGTGGTGTGCATTTTAAATCTCATATGTAATCATTGCCCCTTTAATCATTTATCTTTTAATAAGACTGTAATACAATTTAATTGGCTTCAGTATAGCCCCTTACAGACATGCAGATCATGTATTTTGCCTTTATATTATAGCAATTCAATATGCTGATCGCATCTCCCTTGTCCCTTTTAAGTAAGTTGAAATCGCTTTTTTTCTAGGTCAGACATTTATTTATCACAGTAAAAAAAGCACGAGTCTGAACTGAGTGCCATCAGATTAACAGAACGGCTGCAGCACAGCAGCACAAGGTTAATCATGTTGAATGACAGTAAGAGATAAAGAGTGATACATTCATCCCCTCAGCATCACACTCTTATACACTAACCAAATAACAACCCAATTTAAAAACAGTAAAAAATACTATGAAACTGTGAACAAGGCTGTTCTAAGGTTTGGAGGACACTAATCACAAACCAGATCAGTTCTTAAATCTATTTCTCCCCTTTTAAGGACAAGAGGTTCAAGAACTGTTGTGGAGCCACAGAAACCTATCTGAGGAACAGTCTCTCCTTGTATTTTCACTGCTAATGTATGCAAACTACACTGAGAAATTAATACATATGCAAAACGTGTTTAACCTACATAGAGCAAGAGAGCTCATATGGTTTCCATTCTAATATCCTTTCAGTCGATGCTTGTGTACTGTCAGATATAAGGAAGCTTAATCCATTCATTCATAGGTGATACAGCTATGTTGTGTACATCAGGCCAACCCCTCATGCCACCCCAACTCATCACAACTACTTTTGTCATTTGTCTGCATAATGGATGCCTTCAACAAGAGATTGTCCAGAGGTTCACCATTATCCGTGTTTGTATTATTCATCCCATGGAAACTGAAAAAACATGGGAAACTAAAATTACTTCCCTGCTGTTAAATGCTTCTGTCAATCGGTGCAGTTTCTGTCTATTTTGACCACTGAAATCCAATCAGTTAATCTTTGAGTGCAAGTGACAAATGGTCAAACTCTGAAGAAATTCCCGAAAGGCATTGAGATATAATTTGCAAGTGGCCAAAAACATGTTTAGTGGGGCCACTAAAATCAAATCAACTTGTCAATGAGTAAGAGTAAGATGGCTCTCTCTAGGTGCTCTAAAGATAGCAAGGCAAAAAAAAGATTTGACATTTGACCTCCAAATCTAATCAGGTCATCCTTGAGTCCAAGTGAATGTTGGTGACTGATGTAATGAAATTCCCTATGGGTGTTCTTGATATCATATTCACAAGAACATGAGCTCACAGTGACCTTTACCGTTGACCACCAAATTCTTAGAAGTTAATCTTTAAGTCCAAGTTACCGTTGGTACAATATTTGAAGAAATTCCCTCAATTCCCTCTCAAGATATCGTGTTCACAAGAATGGGACGGAAAAACCGAAGACCCAAAAACATAAGACCCTCTGTTACTAGCTGTTGCAGGTGCAGAAGCATACAACATGAGACCAGGGACAGTATGATGATAGTTTTTACTCCACCTCCTCCTCCGGCCATTTGGAACGACCATGAATCTTTTCCTGTAGACTGAGGTAAACTGACGCCCTTCATATCGTTCCTTTAAAACTGATATAAATGTAACCTTCATTAACAGCGATGAGTTCCAGTCAGTTTTATATATTGTTCAATGTGTGTGATATTTCTTAGAGACCTTCAAGGAGCATTTGACATGACACTACATCAGTCGTCTTAGCTCTGAGTTACTGTACAGAATTCTGTATATAGCCTGGCTGCACTCAGGATTGATTTGACACCCACTGGATCAATGGAAAGCACCATGGGTGGCCTATGAATCATTCTCCTCTGCCATCATGAAGGACATCTCAATTCCCTTGTTAAGAGGAGCAAGGAGTGAACACTGAGCAAACATGAGCGAGGATACAAGGGACTGTCCTTCACTGTTTCCTCACATCTGCTTTGGAGGGACTGAGACACAAGAACGTAATGCAAGTGAGGGGACATTTTAAAAGGTAACTAGAAGAAGCCCATTTAGTCCAAAAGGTAGGCGGTCTGATCCCCGTCTAACCCATTCCTCATGCCAAAGTGTCCTGAACGGCAGATTGCCCCCGATATGAATGATATGTGATAGAGAAAGTGTTGTACATAGAAGCACTTTAAAAACGTGTGTATGAAAGGGTTAATGGCAAAACCGTGCCATTCATCAAGACTAGAAAAGCTGCTATACAAATACAGACCACTTACCATTTATAGCATCGGCCCATCTTCACATTCCACATGTAGGGATTTTTAAACTTTCATCTACCAAACAGCCAAATCAGATACAGTAGGTCCTTCATCAGCTTTGACAAAATGTGTCTGTTGAATTCACTACAGAAAGTAAATGAGCTCACAAAGAATAATCCTCTTCATAATCACAGCAAAGTCCAGCGTTAAACCCATTAGTGCAAGTTTGAGCTCTGAAAGGGACTTGATGCATTGTTTACAGATCGAAATCTATCCTTGAAATGAAAACTACTCTAGGAAATCCACTATCGTCCATACATACAGCCATCTTCCATAAATACATCCTAGAACCTTCATCTTTCATCCTTCATCCTCAGAAAGGCTGGTTTCTTCTTACCCTGGTGGCATCTGATAGAAGAGATCAATATGCACATTACTGTGTCCAAGGATCCATATCTATTTTCCACTCATGACCGTGGAAAACTAATACTAACCAGTCGATGTTGCAAAGGTCTAAATGGGAAGGAAATCAATAATATATGATGAAGACAGACATCATACAGATTGACAGGAATGGGGCCATTTAACATCTCATTAAGGTCAACACCGATTTTCTTTTCAGGCATCCTTCTTTCTTATCCAGTTCCCGCAAGACATACAGAGGTGTGTGTCACCTCAGTTCTACAGAGGCACTGCTAACACTTAGGTAAGATAATGGGGAAGAAATGGAAGAAAACAAGGAGAAAATTACTCAGAGAGTGGCAATGAACCACCTGAACTGACTGAACCTGAACTGACTGAACAGAGAAAGAGTTTGACTATCACTTTCCATGTAATTTCTTACCCCCCCTGCTGCCTCCTGCCCACTCTCAAACTTTCTGTCCACTCACCCACCCCTTTTATTTAACTTTATTGCTTTTAGTCATAACTGAAGGATTCCCCAAAAGGACCCTGCCCACCAGTCGGGCTCTAAACCCCTGTCCCTGACAGAGCAGGACCTGATGCTGCTGCTGCTGGTTTTATTCCCCATAATAATTCCATCATTCCTGTTAGGATCACTAAACGGCAGTAAGTCAAATCAAGGTTTGTACTCATCACAGATAAAGACACATTATCCATTCCCCCTGTAGCGTATATATCATATGTATTATCTAAGTTAATTTAGTTTCATACAGGTTTGATAACAGCATCTTAGGATTCATTGGCAATTTTATCTATCTGCAGATTTTATTATTCCCTTATTTCAGTATCAGCCTCCAAAAATCTTTTACTTTAGGTTACTTCCTCTGCTAAAAACTTGTACCTGTCATACTACTACCTATCCTAGCCCCCCCAACAATAGTGTTATTACATTTTTTTTTTTTAAGAAAAGGCCAATGACCCAAGGTTCTCTTGTGTAAAGGTGCCCAAATTATTAGTCTCTCCAGTATCTCCTTCTTGTGCATCCTAAACTCTCACATCCGGATTCTCTCCCCTTCATTCTCCCTATTTCTTTGCCTCTCTCTTTCTCCCTCTCTCTCTCTCATTCATTCATGCCTCTCCTCTCCTCAGCTCACCTCTCCAGCATTGATGTGGTCTCTATGGTGATGTGCTTTTCATTCCATTGAGAGAGGGACGGGCAAATGGCCTGACAGGATAAGGGGGGCACTAAGCAATCATGAATGTGTGTGTGTGTGTGTGTGTGTGTGTGTGTGTGTGTGTGTGTGTCTTTACAGACTTTAGAGCCTTCCACACAGCAAGGATGCAGGCAGGAAATTCACATGAAGGAAACACAGACAAAAACGTAATACAGTGAATAAGCGACTTCTCCTGTCACATGGACATGGTTAGGGTGTGAAAGGTTAGACATGATCCACAAAAACATACTCTACTAACTATATCACAAACCAGTCCCCACAACAGGGTCAAAACACCACTAGCATTCAAGAGAAACAAGTCGAACACTTTGGAGAGAGTCAATGGACCAAGGGCCACAAAAGCCCAGTTGAATGTTCAAGACAAAGCCCAGACTTCAACAATTTTACAAGTGGCTGTTGCCCACAAAACACCGATGACAAGGAATGATGAAGATGGAGCTGCGGCAACATACCTCTACAAAGACATAGTCCTGATATGCATGGTGCAGAAAAGGTTTGAGTAATGATATGTATCATTCACAGGATATAGTGTGTGTGTGTGTGCGTGTGTGTGTGCGTGTGCTTGTGTGTGTGTGTGTGTGTGTGTGTGTGCACCTGCATGCATGCGTGTGTGTCTGCGGGCAAGTGTGAATATGAAAACATTAAAACATATCAGCCATCATCATCTGCTGAGTTGGCTAAAATATGTGCAATATGAATTACAAACATAAGCAGTGTTTGGTAGCGGTGCCCTGTTGCTATATAAGCACCGAAAGTCCCATCTATCAAACTCCAGTGTGGTTTCATGTGGACACGTGAGAGAGCAAGTGTGTGAAAGAGAGTTAGACGTAGTCTTTATGGAATAATTTCCTGTCTACAATAAGAATACTGAGCAAATTTTTCTCTGATGTGTAAATGATGGGAATTCAACTGAAGGAGGCCCTGAATGAGATGCTTAATTATCTTATTAGGATGTTTTGGCACAAAACTGCATGGTCCAAGCCTGGCTCAGCTGCTGGCAGACTGCCCCGCCGAGCCTGCCTCGGATCGGTGGACGTGACTGGACTGGTGGGAAAGGAGGTGTTGGGTGCTTTGTTTTGTTTTGGGTCTAGTACAGTGCCCATTCTAAACCTGCCTGTTTGTAATGTCTGGCTCTCTTTTCCTGTCGATGCTCTGGAGCTACTTTAGAATTATTTCATGTCATTAGTGACTCCTCCTCAAACAGTTCTTTAATATACTGTCACGTATCATTGTTTGTCTATGGTGAAGAGTGAAGTTAGAAAACGTTGTTCTCATCCTACCTGGTTTATCTGCAATGAAGATTTTACAGTCAATGTTTTTCTTCAAATGATATTTGATTTATTATAGTTCACATGTTGGGTTTTTATATACAAGTTTGAATGATTTACCAAACTGGGGTTTTGTTTTTCATTCTGCTATTTCATAGGTCTGTTAAGCAATCACTACACTCTTTGGTTCACAACTTTCAAAATAAGAGATTTGTAATTCAGCTATATATAAAAAGAAGTGAGATATGGTGAAAGAAACAACTATCTGGCTGCTATTTCGACCCACAGCTGGAGTTGCAGAACACTGGTGTAGTTTATCAGAGGACGTAGAAAGTTCAAGTGGGTCCACAGACTGAAGCCTCGCTGCCCCTCCCCCACTGACTGCAACAGAGCAATGCTCGCCTGTTTATTCAATTTCTATTCGTATTGAGCGTAACCATTGTTGAATTAGCAGATAGATGAGCAACAAGGAGCAATAAACAGTCCAGTTCATGAAGAGGTATAGGACAGAGAGACAGAGGTTGGATGAGATGAGATGACCTGGGAGGGAGTGAGCAAGTGGCTTAAACTCAGTTTCATTACTGTATCTCACAACACTGACTCAACTGAATTCGAATTCAGGCTTCATTTTCTTCACTACTCGCCTCTTCACCTGTTTACCCTGCTCCCCCTGTAGGCTTCAATGGGAGCTGTAAAAACACTGAGCATGACATCTTTTTTTCATATGTGAGCTCATGTCTGTTACAATGAATTCCAAAAGCAATATGATTGGTTGCAGAAGACGTGTATTGAATGTCCATAGAAACCTTTGCTGCAGCCCTTCTCCGCTGTCGATACATATCCTCGGTTTTGTTCCAAATGCTTCGAGTTTTGCCCAAATATAGCTATATCCATTGCTTCTGACAGGAGCTCCGGAGGGTGATGCAACATGAGAGCAGCGTATTTAGCTGTATTTTGGTGTTTGGAACATACTGAGCATAATCAAACACTGAGTCAGGAGTAAGAAATGCCTCAAAGCCCTTGCTCTGTTTCTTCAACCTTTAATTATCTACAAGTTTGTTGAATACATAAGCTTTTTCACCAGGCCCGCAAGCAAAATGTTTGAGTCAAGGACAGTTGCTTATGTGGTAACTGTCTGGTACAACTAGTCTTCTCGTGTGAGCCACTGACCAGCCGCTGACTGAGTGCCCTGCTCAAGGGCAGTGACATTTTAGATGCACGCAGAATGCACAGAGAAGCATATATTCGTGCCAGCAAATTCCCTCTTGAGGCTGCACCAGTCAATATTTTTGATACAAACAACAGATGAAATGAATGTGAAAGGGGTCACTTGTGAAAAACGTGCAGTTTTCTTCCCCAGCTCTCACACAGCACTGCGTGTCGTTTAGGTCCATCAGAGGAGGACAGGGGCACATGCTTGTGTTTGCACTCACACGCGCAGCTTTTAAAATCTTCCCTCAAGCAGCCTTTCACAAAAATAAGTGTCCAGTTTTCCACTGACTGGCTTCGTGGTCGTGCTGAAAGAGGAGAGCCATGTGGAGAAAAGGTTTTGTTTGAGCCGACCCTACACGCTCTCTGCCTCCTCTGCAGCCGGTTTGTGCTGAGCCTGTGGAATTCCACTCACACAGGGGTCTGTTTGTGAGTGTGTGGGTGTTTCATTTAGGACTTTCACGGAGCCGTTTCCTGGGTTTTCAATTGCGTGCAACCTCTGTGTTTTGTTGCACAGACTGCTGCCAGTCTTCCCCCATGACACGACAAGGCTGTGCAGGCTGATGGCTTCTGCCCACATGTAAGATGGTGAACTACACAATAAACATGCCAGCCTGCATTTGACTGACACAAATAGGTTGCTCTAGGAATCTATAAAAAAGGGTCTAACATACAGGACATTATAACTAAATAATAACTTAATAACAATTTGTATCTTAAGCAGTTTTAGTGAATAAACTGAGTAGTAAATGTAATAATTGGAAAGATGGTGGTGTCAGTGTAAATGTCTTTGATCCTCCTGTAAATCAGAGTGTAAAAAAAAAGTGTCAGACAGGCAGTATTACATAATGTATTTATGTCAGGATGGTGTAAAAAAGTTAATAAAAGTATCGGTTGTTAGCAACATGTTTATGGTCATGTGGTGAATGCAAGTACAATATTCACTCTCTTTTAGTTCTGTTTTTGGTCTCCACCATCTCCTGAGGGAAATAACTGTTTTCACCAGCTTATCTTTTCTCACAAAAGAGCTGCTTGTGAGAGAGAGTGACTCAAAACAGAAAAGTCGAGGGCTGGACAACTAAACAAAGAACTGAAAGTCTCTGTAAAACTCTATAAAGCCGAGTGGAGCTACAGATTCAAGCCACTCAGCAGATTCAGCATAATAAATACTTTCACACTGTCATCATCAGGTTATCATTCAAACTAATCATTAAGTATTTTTGGTGTGTGTGTGTCATCATACTTACATGAGCTGATCAGGACTAAGCACAAACTACAGTTAAGACTGATAAAAAAGGTAATTGCAGGCTTTTGGTCATAACCTAAAGAAGTAAAATACAAATTTATAAATAATACAAATATTAATAATGATAGATTTTTTTATATAATTAATGAAAAACTACAAAATCACAGATTCACAAAGACCCTGACTCTTCACCACATTACAACATTATCCATCGAATAGTTTCTGAGATATTTAACCCTGAGTTTTCTGGGCACATTCTTTATCTGTACAGAATATAATGGAACTTCAGCGAGCAGATGTGGAGATACCACCCACCCAGCAGCCGCTCACAGGTACACACTGAATAACATGATCATTATTTCTAGGTTAGAGGAGACATTAAATAAGGCCTGAGCTCCACTGGTGCGATGCAGACAGTGTTACAGACTCTATCCTGGACTCCCTTTTAGGGCCTCAGCAGCTCATCCTGACCATGATATTAATAAGCCTCAGAGACACTGGTCAGATCGCAGAGCTCTGGAATCAGCCCGCTGCTCTGGTGTGGTGAAGACTGTTAATAAGCTGATTGATGGTGGAGAGGCGCAGAGAAATCCTGCCTGCAGAGAGGAGAGGAAGCCACTTCACGATTTACACGTTGAGCTTTTAGCTGACAGCATTTTTTACAGCCTGCAAAGCAGTCAACGGTGGAAGCCCTCTTTAATCATCTTGTTGGTCCTTTCATAATACAGTCGCTGACTGTTTTGTGATTTTCATTTCATTCACGCTTTGCAACTTTTTGGGGGGAAAATGCAACGCTAACACTATTATCATTTTATAAGCAGCTTAGACATTCGCCGGAGTTTCTCTTGCCAGCTCTGTAGTGGAAACTCTGGAGAATGTCCAAAAGAGCCAATATTAGAACACAGCAGGAGTTTACCTGGAGGATTCACCGTGAGCAAGGAGTTTTATGACGTTTTTCATGCAACAGACTCAAGAAAATACAATGAATATAAAGAATACAAATATCTAGGACAACAAAGAGGAGCCAAACACGTAGAAGATGTAGATGTAAAGAATCCTATTGGTGATAAGAGCTGATGCTGATTTCAATGTGCTGTTAACAAAAACACGTGATCTCCGCGGCAGAGAGAATACGTTATGTCCAGCTTGCTGCCTGCTGTGCCACAATTCACCTGAATCCTCCAGTTCCTGCGTTCTTCATATGTGAAAGGAAAACTCCAGAGAAAGTCCAGATCCAGTTTTGCAGACATTCTATAGAGTTGATATCTGAAAACGGCTTTAGTTAATCATGGCAACATCACAAAGTTGTCGGTGCATGTTGTTTAGAGCTAAATGGAATAAATTGAGAAAAAAAGGGCAATCCAAACAGATCAACCTTGAGGCAAAACAAAAAGTGAGAAGCAGATTCCTCCGGGCCTCTACCCACTGTGGTTTATGGTGGTGTGATTGGGTCCAGATGAGATGAGACCGAGCTGAGACAGTCTGAACCAACATATAAATCACCTGGGGAGTCATTAAAACTATTGGTGCACTGTAAGAATCTGTGTATGTGTGTTCACATATCTTGTTTCACATTCCTTTATGAAGCCTTGACAGGCGGTGGAAAAAACATGTGTGCACACACTGTAGCATAATCCACTCATGTGGCAAGATGCAAGAACTACTGAAACTCCACCGCAGTGGAAAGAAACACAACTGTAGCCATCAGCTCACGGGAAGATTCATGAGACAACAAATGAATTCCTTTTACTTTTCTGTCCTCCTCCTCTTTAGCTGATCCCAGTGAGTCTGTGAGGCACAGGATGGAAAAGCCACAGCAGTGACTGTAGCCGAAACAAAATACACCAGCTTCGCCACACATCAAAGTACTCAGGAAGGGTTTTACTCTTTATAGAAGCCAATGCCATTAATCACCACCACATTCTCATTCTGGAAGAAACTAGTAGTACATAAAAGAACAGCTTGAAAGAACATAATAAAAGAAAACTGCCAAAATCCCAGATCCAGACCACCAGCAACATCTAATCAATATGTCAGTGCCATACCCTCCTGGCGAACTCTGAGGTGAAAACACAAAGTGGTGAAAGTCAAATCCAATATCCAATGAATATCTTAACATCTACTGTTGGCAGAAAAAGACACCTCGTCATACTGAAGCACTGATAACAGAGCATTTACATGAATTGTTTTTTTTTATAGTATGGGATTAGATTGAAAAGAATGTTACATAAGATGCATAACAGACTGATCCTCCATGTTGTGTGATGGCAGATATACTAGTGAGAATGATAGTCAAAGAAACAAAATGATCTGTGAAATTGCAGTGGTGGCAATACCCTGGCCCCTCCTCCTGGACAGCATTCTGAAGCTTCATTAAAGTCCTTAACACTACTACGGTCTTTACTCGGATCCATGTCTGGCATGTACATCTTCTGCTTGTGTTTCTAAGTATCTGCAGCTAGATAGGAGCAAAAGTGTAGTCGCAGCTCACATTGTATGAGCTGCTGGGGATTCAACAGAGGTCTTTACTCAGCATGGAATTTCACAAAGACAACAGGAGCTCAGCGCAAGCATCAGCAAAAGAAACAACGAGCCCTGATGAAGCTGACAGCTCCCCTCCTCTCACCCGGCTCTCCTTTCTCATGAGGAGGTCTTCTATTAGTACACTCTATTAATAAATCCCTCGTATTAATATTTAAGTAATTTTGAATGAATGACTATACAAAAAAGGAAGGCGAAGAAAGTACACCACAGCTGTGCTTTCAACAAAAAATAATTTGTATTTTGCTGAGAATAAGCTTCATCTCAATAAAATCAGAGCAGGATTACTGTTACATGTGGCATCTATTGCTCTTCTCTCCGTCCTGGGAGAGGATCCCTAACATGGGGCTCTCTGAGGTTTTTATGTTCTTTTACCCCTGTTAATAGTTTTTTAGTTTTTGTAGTTTATCTTTACTCTTGTTGAGGGTTAAGGGCAGAGGATGTCGCACCTTGTTAAGCCCAATGAGACAAATCGAGATTTGTGAAAATGGACCATTCAAATCCAAATTGATTGATTTCTGAACCGCTATGAATTTAATGAAATTACTATTTTATTCAGTGTTTTCCATTTATTACCTAGACTGTGTTGGCCCACCAAGCCTAATTTGTCCTGACACAGTTCCATAATGATCCCAATTTGTTTCTCTGCTCCTCATAGGTTCCACAGCTAAAATTATTGTGCTTAAATGCATCATTACTCCATTTACTTAAATAACTAGGAATTACTTCTGGTGTTCCATTTCTATTATAGATACAGTAGTACATAAATATCACATAAATCTCAAGAACTTAATTCATGGTTGCTGAGCCAGTAACTAACCACCTCCCCCTTGTTTGTGTGTGAGTGCATGTGCAGTGAGGAGCATGTATTTCAGATATACAGAGCTGTGGCTTGAAGCCTGGACCTGCATGCTTGCTTATTAAGAGATTTCTTTCAGTCTCCAACACACAAATATACAGAGAGAGATATAAACACATTCATAACTGCTTACAGAGCCCTACAAAAAATTGGCCGTGTTTGCTGTGTGAAACAATAGCAACGACCCATCTGTTAGTGTGGGCGTGAGAAAGACACAGAAAACTGAGAGAAGCGACTGAGAGGTGAGGCGTGAGAATGGGAGAGGATGTGGAGGAACAAGATAGGGATGAATGAAAACAAAGCTCGAATGAGAGGGAGACAAAGAAAGAAGTGAAAGTGAGAACAACCAATGTATTTGTTATTGAAAAACATGATTTCCTTGTCAAAGATCCGCTAAAGAGCTGATAATGCATTTTAGTGAGGAAAAACAAGGTGGAATATCAACTTTTCACATTCTGATAACAGAGATTCTCACTGTGTGAAACTAGTGTGTCACACTATTCAACCAAGAGTTTCAGAAAGGTGCCAAAGCTAAAAAAAAATTGTTAATTCAGACAACAATTTGAGAGAAGCACTAAAGCCTTGTTTCTGTATCAAGAAAGGATTAATTTCATTCATAACATTATAGATCTGCACATAACAATTCAAAAGCTAATATATTAAACGGTTTGCATCAGACGTCCGGTCCTTCACAGTTTGACGAGAATACAAATGGAAAATACTAGTTCAGCAATTCAGGGGAGGTGGAGAGAGATGGGAATGGGTAGAAAGGGAACGAGAGAGAGAGAGAGAGAGAGAGAGAGGGAGAGAGAGAGAGAGAGAGAGAGAGAGAGAGAGAGAGAGAGAGAGAGAGAGAGAGAGAGAGAGAGAGAGAGAAAGAGAGAAAGAGAGAGAAAGAGAGGGGGGGATAGATAAGCTCTATACAGTCAAAGTGAAGCACTTCTCTTTATCTTGATCTGATAGCAGCAGACTCGACTCGAGCAGTGGGAGAAGGACAGACACAGCTCTAGGTTTCACACAAACACGCAAATATTGTGTGCAACATATCATTTCACATTTGTGGAGATGAAAACTATTTGTTCAGTTTATCAAACGAAAAATAAAAGGGGGTAATTAACTAAAGATTGAAGCGATTATTCAAGCAAAAAGTCATGTTCACAGTCACACATCCAATATGCAGTTGCGTGGGAAATGTCACTTCAGCCTTAAAAGAAAATCCCACACAGGCTCCAGACCTTTGCCAAAAGTTTTTAATATTTTTGAAGCACTGCACAGCAAAGACACTGTTCTAGTCAAGGTCAATAATGACTTGCCGCAAGCCTGTACGCCATGTTGGTTCTATGCCTTTGACACCGCAGATTGCAGTGTCGTCATCAGCAATCTTAAAATCGAGGTCGCAAAGGGGTCTATTCTCAGTCCACTTTTATTTACTTTATATAGTATACCCTAATGCAAAGCATGCATGGACATAATATTGATTTTAACTGTTATGCAGAGGATATTCAACAATGTGTTCTTACTTATTATAAAAAACCTGGCCCCAGCACGAGCAGCATTCCTATCTCATCTAGTTCAGTACAATTATCTGAAAGTTCTAAAACAGGGGCCAGTTGTGTTAAATTTGACTTTGGATTGTACTTTGTCAGTCAGGGGACTAATGTTGTGTAATCATGTTTTATACACCTGAAATCGTTCACCACGATCAGTCATCCATGCTTTTATGCCCTCTGGACTGGAGTATCGCACCACCCTCTGCGGTATTGATCAGCAGTTAGGCTGCAAAACACTGCTACCAGGCTTTTAACATGTTCCAAGAGGAGCGACCATATAACAGTGATTTTCTTACTGCTCCTAACTGGTTACCTGTGAGTTTCAAAGACTTTACTGCATTTAAGCCTTGAACGATCCGTTTCCTGCCATTATCTGTAATCCACTAACTCCGATGACCCCTGGTTGCTGCTTTAGACCCTTCGGTAGGGCCTTGCTAACTGTTCTAAATATATTCTCAGTCATCCATCCAGGTCAGGGCATCTTCAGATCCATCCAGGAGGTCCAGGTCCAGGTCCAGACCCAAAGAGGTTTAATACCTGAGACCTCCCATTAGACCGTTTGAACTGAGGAAGTCGTTTGGATGAGAGGTGAAACATAAGCAAGTTCAGTTGCCTATAAAGACTTTTACCAGTAATGAAGATCCTTTCATGAAGAGCTAAGGCCAACTCAGTGGCCCCATTAAATCTCTTATTCATTTATAACTTTTAATTTTTGTTTTTAATATGAAGCCATTTTTACAATTTAAAAGAAAGTTAATATAAAATAAACTGTGGCACAGAAACATATTTACATATGGTCCATAACAAACGCACACACATATACGTAAAAAAAAGCCTATTTATTGCTCTAGGGATTAAACGATTACTGGTTTCACAATATACTCTGGTAAAACTACTGATGGTTATTTGTGCCGTTTAATCTTTATTACCAACATGATTTGGTTGATACTGTACAGCATCAACCAAAGTCAGCAAGTCTCCAAGATGCAGACGCAGAAAACACAGCTGTTATAAAAACATGGCAGAAGGAGCGGCAGGCAGGTGGGGGCTGTAACAGCAGGAGAGCTGTTACTAATCTCTGGCCATAGCTAATAAATGCTTAAATCCAATGTCACCAAATTGCGTATCACTGACATTTTGTCCCGACTCGATTTGGGGTTGACATCTGCACTTAATGTAATAAGTTGTCGACCTTCGATAAATAATGAAAACACTATCATCATTTTTTTTTTAAATATATATTTAGTCCATATAAAACTTGAGGAAATTACTACAGCTTGTATCAGTAACTTCTGAACATTTACAGGACATTATAACAATACCGCAATAAGAACGATAACGTGATAATTTTGTTCAATATAATTGGTGAAACTGAATTTTCACATCTCTACATTGCTCACTTTGCCAAACATGGAGATGAAGGGTGTCATTGTTACTTTGTGGCACCAAGTGGGGTTTTTTGGGAAACTGACTGACTAGTGTGTGACCCTCGACCTGAGCAGGAACAACATGTGTGGACGAGGGGACAGATGGACAAACAGAGCAGCCACCTGTTCTCACTCTTCACACCCTGACAGTCGGCTTTCTTTGACCAAAAATCACAGCGTCTCATTGCACTGGCCTCCCGATGACTCAGACAGCTTCGGCTTCACGTATCCACACTAAAAGGAAGCGCGTCTCAATAGTTGGCAAACCCTTCCCAAACAGACAGGGACCACAGTGAGAGTGAGAGGAAGAAGACAGCAACTAGCCTGGACCAGATCGTCAGACGGCCACCGACAAACACACACACAATCTCTCACACACACACGAGCACACAAAAGCTCGCCAGCAGCATAGAGTATTGGGCATTAGGTCGGCAAAGGCATTACAGGCTGCCACATAAGCCTCTTCTCGTTTTTACAAGCAGTGACATCTGCTGCCTGAGGTTACATGTGTGGATACAGCACTCACACTGATAATACAGCAGCGTTAACACAACATTGAGATCGTGATTTGCGTAAATATGATACAGATACAAGTACAAACTGAAAAAGACTGAACTAGATTTGAGTAACTGAACTCACTTAGTTTCTTTAGCAAAAAGGAAGTGGCTGCAGGCTAAGGATGCCCGCATGTCTTTCTTCAACCTTGGTTCGCCTGCTGCCAGAAATGATTTATTTAAAAATGATTAAAGCAGCTATTGGTTTCATAGGGCTACGGTATCTACTGTCAACACAGCCGATATGAGAGGGCACCGCTTGAGTGGAACTAAATACATCTTTAGGGTTTGTTATTTGTGTACGAAGTTTATTTGGTTGACCTTGCTTAATATTGCCCTTGAAAGAAGTTGAGTTGAATCCTCAAAACACTGGATCTGCTCTTCCTATAATGAAACTCGATTGCATCTTTTCATTCTACCCTCCCTCACTGTTAAATACACATATCGTTTAAAGGCCCAGGTTTGTAACACATTCTTTCTGCTCGAATCTACAGTCATCAGACCAAGTGTACTTGAAATCTGCACAGTGTATCTGATTGAGAACAAAACCGGGGACTGTTTTCATCAGAAGCCGGATTATAGGCAAATTTAAATAAAACTAAAGAACATTCATAGTGAAATGTCCCTAAGAAAGAAACTGAGGCTACATCAGTAAGATTTTGTTATTCAAGCAGTCTGTGAAAATACCTGTGCACACTGGCACAGGCATACTCAGTGTAAATGAGTGGTCATGTGGTATGAGTTTTCAGTGTGTTAGTATGGATGGGGATTAAAACTGATACGGAGCCAAAAGGCTTGTGTGCACGGGATTTAAGTTTTCAAAGTTTTCAAACTAAAACTTAGTAGAATGGATGTAGCATGAGTCCACCGGCTGCAGAGCTGGAGCTCAGTAGCTGACCCTTCACTCACATTTCAGTGAGTGTGGAAGTGTAAAAACACATGTGCTGGTGTCTTTATTAAATGCTGCTACTGTATATCTTAAAATACAGCACAGTGAGGTGAGGCAGTGCAGTGGAAAGCAGGCTATTAGTCAGCGTCCCTGTCCGGCTGTGGTTAAACAGATTGACGTCTAACCCATGTTCTCACCCCTATAATCCCATCTAACTGTCATTTTAACCCTGCCTCCTGCTGATATTTTACACAATAGGCCCAGAGGCTACGTGTATACCGGCACACACATGTACACAGGCACTAACAACATACAGGCACTAATGTGCTGCTGTATTTTAACACTGATAAAAGCATAAATAAGACTTCTACATAAAATCAGGGGAATATAAAAGAATTCCTGTCGGTTAATAATTTATCTGGCTGACTCAACAGTCCACTTGCTTCAATATATATATACAAACAATCTCTGTCCAGTTAGCAAAAACAAATCATTTTGGGCCCAGGCACAAAGGTTAAAAAAACCAATCAAACTCTGTGGCCTCCTGCAGTGCTGGACTCTCCAGCGGAGAGAGAGCAGTAATCTGGCATAATCTGACTAACGTCTACTATGAAGATTACTGTCTGACCTCCTACACCCCCCCCCCACACACACACACACACACACACACACACACAGGTATAATGTCCTGTACACACAACATAAAAAAAACTCCAAACATTATCAGTAACATTATAAAGTGCAAATAGAAAAACACATGCATGTTTTTAGGGTCAAACCTAAAGTAGAGGACAACAGCAGCACCTGTCCGGTGTAATGAGAACACCAAAAAAAAACCCCCCCGGTCAGCTAACAGTTAATGTACATCCACAACTGTTTGTGGGTTCTCAAGTAGCAACAGGTGGTAAGCAGGCTGCTTGTGAACAGCAGCTGTGGGACTGTCAGGGCTGTCAGGGGAGAGCGCGTGGCACCTCAGACCTCTGAAAGTTTAATAAGAGTGTCGTTTTAGAGATGAGGGCTCGCTCCTACAAGGAGGGGGATGTGGAGAGGTCGCTGAGCCGGCAGGCTGCCCAGCACATCACCCTCTATTTGTTCTAAACAACCATGTGGGTTTTCTTTGAGATACAAGTCTGTTACTTACAGGGACTTCCCTTGTTTTTGTTTTTTCAGATACCTATGCTGAATCGATACTTTAAAAATGGTCCTGTGTCTAAACGGTGCCTATTACCTCCAAAAAACACAAAATGACAGTCGACACTAAATACAAAACTGAAATATCCAATAGAACTAAATGAAAAACTAGACAAATTTTCATAAAAAATCTTGTAATGAAACTTAACCCAAGTACAAACAGTTTCCGTGCTTAACACAGCAAAATATATTCAGCTCCAAGCTTTTCTTCAATTGTTTCCCCACCGCCGGGGCCAGGGACGCCCAGGCTGCCGGCTGATGTGCTTGTCATGAGGTCACGCAAACAGTGAAACACTGAGCATCCCTCTGCTTTCTTTGTTTTCTAACCTTTGCTGCAAGTCACTGTGACCGAAGACTTTCACGTGAAACACATACTTCTGATCGTTTAGCTCTAAGCACTTTGTTGTCGTGTCATGAGTTAAGTGTGATGTTTATGATGCCTGTAAGCAGGGCAACTACTTCAGTACAGATCAAGATATGAGCCACCACAATCTGCGTGGGGATTAGTTCCGGTACCGGCCGTGCAGGATATTGGTTTATTTAATTACCCAAAGGAATGAATCAGCAGATAACCGAGCAAAAAGGCCTCCCAATCATGTATAGGTTTTACATCACAAAGCATATGACAAATACACATAAGTAGATAACTTTTGTTAAAACAAATAAACTGAAAAAGGGTCAGATATAACTGCCAAAAAAGTTAGCTAGAACTGTACTTCCATTTCAACATGAATTGAGGTACAGTGACATTATCTTGACTTTGTGAATTGAGCCTCAATGCAGAACTGCGCATGCAAGGCTCTCATATTCTGATATATGACTTATAAAGCATCCTATCACTGCTGATTCCTTTATAGTCTCATTTTGCCTTTCTTCCACCACAGCAACAACATAAATACTTTCTTCCAGACAGGTGCTGATGTTTGTGGTCCCTGCAGCGTGTAAACACTGGAGCTGGAACTTCCTCAACTTACAAACGTCAGAGTGACGTGACAGTTGGAACAAATTATTCAGAGCAGACTGAAACCTGAGTGTTTGTCTTAGAACATATGTGAATGTTCATCTCTTACTGGTTCAACAGGGACATCCATCCTCACAGCAGCAACTGAAGGAAAGAAAGTCCATCAATCCATTATCTATACTGGTGGAGCCATCCCAGCTGACACTAAGCGAGAGGCGCCCTGGACAAGTTTCCAGTCCATCACAGAGCTCACATACAGAGACTAACAATCATCCACACTCACATTTACACCCACAGTCAATTTAGACTCTCCAGTTTACCAAAGCTGCACGTCTTTGGACTGTAGGAGGAAGCAGGAGCACCCAGAGAAAAACACACACAGACAAGGGGAGAACATGCAAACTCCACAGTGAAAGACCCTGGTCGACCAGCAGGTTTTGAAAACTAAAGAAAATAACAAGTAATCCAAGAAAGACTGCTGCACATATTGCAAAGAATTTGGACAGATGGCCGTTTACAGAACTTATAAAAACAGCCTTGTATACAGTAGTTATATTTCAATCTCATTTATTCCAATGTGTTTCTATTCTAATTTTTATTTCTAACTACATTTTTCCCCTTGCGCTACTTTACTTTCTTTTGCTTAGTGTCAATTTTGAAGATCAATAATGGTACATCTTATCTTAATTTAAAAATATAGTAAAATAGAGTTCAGATTAACAGATATAATCAAAATAGGTTTGAACAATGTCATCTTAATTGGCATAAGACGATGTATGCAGTGAAACATTGTGATGTACGATGCCATGGACACACACACAGAGACAGAGACTGTTTTTGTGCATTTCAGCCGAGCACTGATGTTCAATACGAAGCCCTGAGTTCACATGATTCAACATGAGGTGGTCACAACCACACAAGGAGGATCCATAGTGGATGAATGGGAGAGGCGAGAGCAAACAGGCTGGACCGTCTCATCAGATCATAGACACATATACAAAAGAAAAGGTGAAGAGCTGACCCAGTCAGGGCAAACATCACTGACAGGTTCTATGTGCCAAAGGTCACTTTAGCAGGAAGTACGGCCAATCAACAGCCTCAGAGGATGACAAGTGCAAAAAGCAATTCTTTACGATAAGACTCAAAACGCGTTGAAAATCTTTAGGACAGCAGCATTCAAATTATTCAATTTGCCATCAAATTAACATTGAGGACCAAATAATGACTTAAAATCCTACATCACAGCCTAATTTGTAAAGAAAAAAATTTTTAAAAAAGAAGTAAACACAGAGCGGAGTGCAAACTGTTGCCTCAGCCAGAGAAAATGAATTATTCAACAGAGGACACACACACACAGAGGGCTATTCTCACGCTGCAACTGGGACCTGGTGCGTGCCTCATTTTGATAATAAATAAATAGAGAACCATTTCCTAGGATCACTCCCAACCCTGCTTTAAAGAGGGTCTTAATGTGTATGTGTGTGTGTGTGTGTGTGTGTGTGTGTGTGTGTGTGTGTGTGTGTGTGTGTGTGTGTGTGTGTGTGTGTTACGGTGCAGTTCAAACAAAGGTTACCATTTTTCATTCGATTACACAAACATTCACCCTTATGTGGAGAGGAGATTAATATTCCAAATGTTAAAAATATAAACATTACATAATTATTAGTTTGAATTCATCAAATGTCAACTTGAATAAGTTCCAATTTGCCTTTTGAGAAGTGACAGCCCTCAACCAAATTATGACTACTACCACTATGACATGAATTGGTCCAAATAAACTAGTTTTTGTTTTTTTTCTCATTTATTCCATTCCAAGTGTCGAGGTGACTGCAACCCTTTATTTCCTGTGCCCCACTGAGAAAACCAGTCTCAACTTGTTTTGTTGGCAGTGCAGTTTATTTGTTTGTTGAAGACCAGTGAGCAGAATCTCCCAGGAACCTACCTCAATTTAAGACATGTAAATTCTCTTTTGCACTATTTGAATCCCACTTTCAGACAGAGTGTGGATGTATGGCTGCAGAGTGAAGCTGGAGCTGTTGTTGTCAGTGATAACGGTTAAAATGATTTTTCTTTTCATAATCGCATGCAGTTGATGAGAGTTATACGAAACACAATTTGTTCGTTAGCATACATGTTTTGCACAATATCTCTTCGATTTTACACCCTTCTTGTAAATTCCAGACTTACAGATGAACGAGGACGTCTGTAGACACAGACATTTTCCACTTCACATGTGCACAGTCATAGCTGCAGCCCTCGTTTTACTGAGTACTGTTG
Source organism: Limanda limanda (assembly GCF_963576545.1). Taxonomy (NCBI): domain Eukaryota; kingdom Metazoa; phylum Chordata; class Actinopteri; order Pleuronectiformes; family Pleuronectidae; genus Limanda; species Limanda limanda. The sequence continues at coordinate 19,946,589 of NC_083653.1, forward strand.
TGTACAGTATAGAAGTTGTCAGATATTAACTCCAGAGGATGTCCAGAGAATTGGGTGGGGACTATCTCTGTGTTTTTATTTGTGGGCCATTAGATTTTATGTAGATTCCATTTTGTAGCTCATTTTTTATAGGAATTTGAGCTTATCTTGCTGATTATATATAAGTAATTAGAAGTGAAGGGGCATGGTAACAACTATATTGGAAGAGAGAGTACATAACCAAGAATTAAGTATTTAATGAGGAAAGTCCGTCAGTTAACACTTATTTCGTCAAATTTATACCAGATATGACAGAAAAAGAACCCTGATTTAAATGGACTTTGACTTTTCATCTGAGAAAGGAAGTGAAAGCAATGGGAGAGGGCAGGGAGAGGGATATTGGAGAACCACAGATAGAATAGTGGAATCAGTATAGACATTTAAATAATTTGCAAATTTAACTAGCTCCTGTCGGATGCTATAGATGAGTGAAGGATGAACTGTCACCTCTGTCATCCCCCCCTCCACTCAGTACATCCTGTTGAGCACAGCTGACCATGGGGAGTTCATGTGTCCGATGATCTTCTCTCCCATTGCACAGCCATTGTCCAGGGGAACAAAGATGGAGGGGTTTGTCCCAGCTTGGTTCATTATGGAGACCAAATGAGGCCCGACTGCGATCTTTCACAGTTTGCTCTTAACATGCCTCCTTCCCCTGACCACGTTTTGCCCTCTCCCATCTTATGAGTCTTACCAACGCCATCCGCTCATTTCAGATCTACTGAGGCTGCAATCGGCTGAAAAAGGAGTGTCAATTTGGGGGCATTGTGGTGTTGCTGGGACGACCACTTCAGATGAGGGAAGCATTTGTTTTTGAGCGCATGTGTGTGTGTGTGTGTGTGTGTGTGTGTGTGTGTGTGTGTCTCTGTCTGTCTGTCTGTCTGTCTGTCTGTCTGTCTGTCTGTCTGTCTGTCTGTCTGTCTGTCTGTCTGTCTGTCTGTCTGTCTGTCTGTCTGTCTGTCTGTCTGTCTGTCTGTCTGTCTGTCTGTCTGTCTGTCTGTCTGTCTGTCTGTCTGTCTGTCTGTCTGTCTGTCTGTCTGTCTGTCTGTCTGTCTGTCTGTCTGTCTGTCTGTCTGTCTGTCTGTCTGTCTGTCTGTCTGTCTGTCTGTCTGTCTGTCTGTCTGTCTGTCTGTCTGTCTGTCTGTCTGTCTGTCTGTCTGTCTGTCTGTCTGTCTGTCTGTCTGTCTGTCTGTCTGTCTGTCTGTCTGTCTGTCTGTCTGTCTGTCTGTCTGTCTGTCTGTCTGTCTGTCTGTCTGTCTGTCTGTCTGTCTGTCTGTCTGTCTGTCTGTCTGTCTGTCATAGGCTACATTTGGGGACAGATTTGAAACAAAAGACCAATTATTTGAGGAAAGCTTATCCAACTGGGGACAAAGGCTGTGTATCCAAATGAACAAATAAAAATGATTTGGGGGTCAGTATGGTTAGGGTTGGAATTAGGTAAGTAATGGGTTCCAGGAAATCAATGCAAGTCCATGTAATGTCCCAGAAAGGGGCCTTTGAGGACATGTGAATACTTGGGTTTGTTTCACGTCCCACTGGGGGCCTCAACTTGAAAACAGACTTTCCCTTGGGGTCTTGGAACAAAGACACTTTTTAGCGGTAAAGACTTAGTTTTAGGTTTAGGGAAGGAAACTGGTTTTAATTTTTAGTTTGGAGGTTTAGCTGTGATGGTTTAGGTTAAGGTTTTAACCTTAAGAAGACTGCATTATGTCAACAAGTGTCTCCCACAGAGATAGTGAAACAACATCCCTAGCCCCCCCACCATTTAGTTTTATTGCAGAGTTTCTTGTTAGTGTTGGAGAAATTAAACCCTTTGTATTCTTCTTAGTACAAGTCCAGTTGAGGGAGAAGACCGTTCTAACTTAAGACATTTTGACATGTCACACCAGGAAAAGCACAGGGTTAATGGGATTATGGCTGAAATCAGCAGCTTCACACTCTCAGTCCTGGTATTGTCCATGCTGGTTCAACGGCTCAACTTAGACACTTGAACTGAACAGAGTCATCTGTAATGTCATTAGCTTTTCCTAATGCAACAAGTCAAGATGCCTGCTGTGACATGGACCTGTTCCCAGCATAGCTCCACCAACTTCAGAGACCAAATTAGTCCGAAAATTTACAAACTGTATTAGCAAGCAAGGGTCTTTATGTTGTAAGTCACTCAAACTCAAATTGACAGAGTTTAGATTTAAAAACGTATATTCTATAACAACAAGTTATGTTCTAAAAACACCTTAAAGTCACATTTGTACTATAAATATCAGTTTTCAATTTATCACTTATTTATCTTTCTCCGTTTGAATGAGGACACATTTCATTGCTATTTTCTGATTGTTTACTTTTAGTGATTTCAACAATCTTAAAATAATCTCTTTCTACACAACGACAACTCAAAAGCCTTAGATAGCGGTAGACGTTATTGGCTATCGGGCATAACCTGCTCAATCAGTTGCAGCTGGGCCTTCCTCAGGTGAGGGTTTAAAGTTATATTGGTAGAAAATCCTTTCCTGGGGTCCAAAACTGACCGTGTGTCCTAAACCTTGAGAAAGATCTCCAACTGGCCAAAAGCTGCAGTCACAACAATGTGGCTATAGAAGAAAGCATCCTTGGTAAAAGTATCTATAGAAAACCTGGGATCTTCTGCCATAATTACCTGAATATGTTCTTAACATTTTCTGAGGTGACTAAAATGTACAGTGTTAATGGAATGTTTTGGCATCTGCACACTTCTGGTTAAGATATAAGGCTTGCTGTATTCGGTTTGGTAAAACGTACCCTTATATCACAGTGATTGAAGATAGCTTTTCTAATTAGATGCATATAAATGTAATTCATGCTGGACACAGTTGGTGTTTGGGCGTGTTGGCAGATGTACAGTGCGGGCTGTATACTTGTCAGTGCTCCCATCCCAGCAGCCATCTGTGAACCTGGTCCTTCCCACACTCACTCACACATTCAGCACATGTAGGTCGTGATCAGTGACTGATGATTCAGGGCTGATCACAACCCAGGTGCAGACACAGCCCTGCACAGTCACAGAATTCCACCCCTTCTCTACCCGGTAAGTGATGTCAATGGCAGGAGCTCCACAAAACCACAGAAAGGCGAGGGAATTTCACCTCACAGGTTGAACATTTACAGGTTAAACACACAACCTTCCCGTCAATCACACACACACACACACATAGAAACAAACCATCAGTGCTGTTGCCTGTGACCTTTGCAAGTGGGCTACACCTTCAATTACAGACACTTCACGTCACCTTAATAAGAACAAACATGCTTCTTCTCTAAACATTGTTTATTAGTTTTATTTTTTTTTACGAAGTTGGTTTTGAGTATTGCACAATTATAGTTACAACAAATACTACCAGCGTGCTAAAATTACACCACTGCTATGAAAATATAAATGTGAAGAGTGCAGCTCTAACAGGTGGGTGTGAACTTGTGTGTGAAAAGTGAAAAAGAAGGGTTAGTGGGATGCAGCGGCTAATCTCGCATCACACCTTCACTTCTTGATATGACATGGACATGACAGAGGGAAAAGGGAAATCTGACTGCAGGTTGTCAATGTACACACATCCAGAGAAAACAGTCTATTGTACATGGTGATTTACTATTTAATCCGAAATCCAGCAGTATTTACTTATTTTCATTTCAAATACAATTTCAAATACCATTTAAACTGTTTTGCATCGTAGGTATAATCAATGAGCTGGAGAAGGATTTTCACTACTCCTCTGGATATCATCTTCTTCAAGGCAATTGGGACATCATTCACAAATCAGTGAATGTGATATGGCTGTTACTCAACATCGAAAACGTAGCGGAAGTTGCCAGATTGGTTGCTAGTTGCTAGATAAGATTCAAATAAATGCCAGGTGTAGTGTTGACAAATTTAATTGTCTCGCCCTCATTGTGGCATCATACAGAGACAAAGGCAAGGTAAGAGCAAGTCGAAAAGATCACCTCAACTAACTTCAATGAAAATAGGGAACAGTGATGGAAACACAGGGCTGAGCAACAAAGCATGACTCGATCCGTCTGTTCTCACTTTACAGATGAAACATGAATTGTTTGGATAAAACTTAATAAATACATTGTGGGAATTGGTGTTTTGAAAAATTGTTCAGAGGACAGTTCATGTTAACAGGTTTGTTAAAGAATGCATTCTGGGAAGAAATATGAGAATATTTACAGGTTAAAAATACATTGTTAGTGCATTATTTGCCAACTGCTCCCAAACAAAGAATCAAATCAACGGCCTTTTCTGTCCTTCACTACAATTAAATCAAGAAATTTAAGAAACAGTATAAAATCACAGTGGCTTGAAACCAAGATCAAGTGGCTCAATGTCTTTCACTGTTGTGAATCTCCTGGGAGAACTATGTCTGCCTCAAACAGGAGCTGGATGACCATACTTGTGCAAACAGTCGGCCAGCAGACAGCCGGAGAGCAAGGCCTGAGATGTGAATCTCTGGGAGGGGATGGAAATATCAGAGGAAAAGAAATCCTGGCAGGGAGAAGCCCCATTTTGGTGCAGACAGAAGGGAGAGTGATTAAGGATGGATTGGCGGAGATATGGCTGTGGAGGACGGATAGAAGGAGTGAAGGAGATAAGGAGTGCAAGGGGCAGACTGGCTTGGAGCCATCTGTGGCAAAATAAATCTCCCCAAAAATCTTCAAAGGAGATGACTTGAGCATAATAACGGCTCCCTCTTGTTCACTTGCACTTTATAAACATACCGGGTCTCCGTCCAGATCAAACTGAACAATGGCTTAGTTTGTTTGCAGTATTAAAACACGTTTTGACCGTGGAAGTCTTGCTGGACTCCCCAGAAACAGAGTTGCCAGGCAGGATTTCAGTCTTTCCCTTTGACGATATATGGTTCGAACAGTGAGGACATTCATTTAGAGCATACAAACTAGTTAGTCCTGAAGTTGGTTATGCTGGTAGTAATTAGGGTTGGTTACCTTCATCCGATATCGATCAGGCACTAGTTCCTACACAGTACACAAGACTGAATCACAATGCAGAATCCAGTGGCTCATTTTGGTGCCTGAGCTAATCCAAATAGTTGCACTGCTTACAGTCAACATAAACATCACAGCACATGTCTAGTTAACATTAAACTTAACTCTGGCAGCATGTAACATTAGCCTACAGATAGTAGCTTATAGCTAAATGGATCTAGTGTGGCTGTATTTCCCGGAGTGTGATTCTAAAACTGGGAAGTGCAGAGCAGAATGAGCAATAGCCAAAAAGCGGAACCTGGCAGCTGCAGTTCTGGCACGAGAAGCGTTTTCAAAGTTATGATTCAGCACAGGTGTTGTAAAAATACCCAAATGATGCCCAACACTAGTAGCAATACCAATTAGATATTAAGGTGGCAACGAAAATAACCAAATGAAACGGTTCATTAATATTCTCCATTTAATGGCAAAGACTAATAACCATCAAGTTGAACATTCAAATGTCAGACACACACCCGACCACAAACCAATCAATAGCCTGACACAGCCGCTGTAGGTGACGATGACTGGATGGACTTATGTCATACAAAATTTAGTGTGCTCCTTAAGTTGCAACGTGAAACCGGATCAAATACCCTTTAACAAAGACATGACCCACAGTCCGATCTTTCAGGTGTGAAAATGCCCTTAGATGCAGTCTGCCGTTAGATGTAGTCAGAACAGAGGAGACACAGACAACAGAGGAGACTATAAAAGAATAGAAGGGTGGAGTATGGGTTTAGCTCCCAGCATTCCAGCTGATCGGTCAATTCTCGCGGCTTCTATCCAACATCGTCTATGAATTATTCATTATCATATTCACATCCCTATTCAGTTGCTAATGAAGTCGTGCTTCTTGTAGTGTTATAATATTTGGATGATCTATTGGTCTATTTATCAGATTGTTTCTTTGTGTCTTATTCTCTGTCTAGACTTAATAAATGTCAAGAAGTGACTTGTGGCAGTGACTTCCTTTTTAAATCAATTTACATGATAAATGTATTCTCGTTTCAAATCAGCCCCGGGGTGAACTCATTAATCCCTCATTTGGATTGGATAGCGTACAGTAACTGGCCACAGTCCATCTTAAACTCCAGTGACTGGGGGTGTTTTTCTCCAAATGAATAGTCTCTCCCCCCCCACCCTGCTGCAGCTAGATTGATAACCAAACGAAACAAAGTTCCAGGCCCGCATGTAGCCCTGGCCTCAGCCTCTGTCAGTCAACTGGGGTGTGAACCTGCTGCGACTGGGAGGCATGAGGCTTTTCAGCGACTGTCAAGGCTTGTTTCCATGACACTTCACAGCCCCGTCACCCTGACGATGCAGCTTATCAAACAGGCCGAGATAAGCTGACATCAGTGCTACATGCGGCCTGACACGACGCAGGGAAACAAACGCACCACCATTATATATAAATTCATGTGCTCATGGTTTAGGAATGTGCTTTGGCCACGTCTGTTTGACCTTAATAGTCAGGTTATAACCACCACCATGTGCTGCTGAATATCAGCTGGGACCAGAGGGGTTCTTTTGTTGGTATGGTTGACATTATGGTTTACATGTTCTTGACTTCTGTTGTTTGGTTGTATACATGTGCTCCTACATACCATATATGTCGTGCTACTGATCTGCAGCAACTATGTTCTGACTAAACAACATTTTACAGCTTTGGTACAATCTTACTGGCCATGTTTTTAATTTGGGGGGTTTGAGACTTCAGTCAATAAGGAAAATAATTATAAGCTGCAGCCCTAAAACTTTAAATCTCCCGAAGCTCATCTTCTATCCCCTAAAGTTTCCCTGAGAAGTAGAATCTTTTCTCAAAGCCTCTGCACACTCACTTATTCTGCCTAACTAGAGTTATGCTCACTTTGAAGTACTTTGAAGTCCTCCCAAGTACCGATTCCCGTTAAATCAAACACTGCTGATTCTGGTACCGCAGAAAACATCTGGGTGAGAGACTAACAGACTATAGAAAAAAAGAGAGAGAGTGAATCCGTCTGTACACCACCATCCCTGCAACTTAAGTCGTTATAAATGTATTTCTCAGTTTCATTGTAGTTTCAGTTTTGTTGTATGTGTCTCTGTTTTTAAGATGTGACCAGCCTGTGGAACAAAGCATTTCACTGCCATCTATGTGTACGGAAGTGACAATTAATACGATTCTGATTCTCCTGGTTAGGTCACAATGAGTCAGGGTAATGGTGAGCCATAAGAAGTCGAAGTGTGGTTACACTTATCAAAAACTGACAGACAGGACTTCCTGCAATATCCATGATGTAAATTGCAAACAGCAGGTGAAAGACAAAATGTGTCTAAAACCTGTTGAGTGTATCGTGTTGGATGGATTGGAAAAAAGCAGGTTAGCAACATTAGCCCGTCTGCAGCCAGTGCCAAAGAGGTCGAAGCCTCTATGAACAACGCAAAATAAATATAATCTTATTGGATTAAGTTATTAGAGATAATTGGTCTTTTTCTTCAGCATGAAGCATTTTAAGTAAAGTTTGCTGGCTAATGAACTTTAAAGTCCCCACGAACCACCTTTTTAGCATGCTACAACAGTCTCTTTCAGTGTGTTCAGTACCTGAGTATGGGAATAAACAGAACATGAACTGCTTGCTATTTATAGGGAAATATAACAGCATGGACTATACAAGCATTGTAGTAGTGATGATGACAACAACATAACAGATATGCAAGTGTAATATTCATTGTTTTGGCATCCAAAACTTCGCTGCTAGAATCCTCATATTATGCAACCTTACTTATTAATTTTAAAAGAACTGGGACTTGACTTCCATCTCGCTACAGACAGAACAACTATTTCCCTATTGACAGCTGAATTAAGCAGAAATATATAATTATTTTGCTGAACATACATTTCATGATAAAGTCAATTAGAAGAGCAGCGTAGTATGCATCACATTTCAATTGCAGGCATAATCACAGTTTATGTGTTGAGAAAAAATAAAAATAAATAAATAATAACATGATTTTTCCAATTTATAAAATTGCAAATCTGTGGATATTGGAATTGTCACATTATACAGCAAGTAAATTGTCTCTTGTCTCAAACACACTTTCCAGTCCATGACTGGTTTCAAGATTAAGAGCTCACCTTTGAGCTTTAACACTGCAATGAACACTGACTTGATATCTATAAGATCTGCAGGAACTCTCCATCTTCATAACATAAATTACACACACAATAGAAAGCAGTTCGCAAAGAGTCACGGTTTGCCCCTGTGGAAATATATAATTGACTGTTGATGGTCACTGAAACGTTTTTATTGTTGTTTTACTCTTACTGGAAATTAACAGACAACACAAGTCAGTTCTGTTGAACTTATGACACTCGAGTCGACTGACGAGATTACTCAAAAACCCGGTAGATTTTGAACAGCCAGGAGAACAGCAACTCAGGCAGTCTGCCATTCAGCCCAAACCGTATGGCACACTAACACACTGCCACAACTGTCCTGCATGAGTCAGCTCCAAGCAGCTGAGGCCACAACTCACTCTTGCTCTTACAAACACACACACACACCTGTTACTTCCCTCAAACACACCAATCCATGTCCCCTCTGGACATACATGTCTCCCTTTGAAAAGCAGCAGGGAAACAACTATAACAGTCTGGTGAAAAACAAGTAAGTGTGTCTCTGCTCTGCTCGGCTGCCATCAGTGGTTTGGCTACGTTCACTTTCAATCCTGCTGCAGTTTGAGGACAGATGTACTCCCAACACACATATAAAAGGCTAAAAACAGCTAATGACTCAGATTTTAATAAGTGCAGGGAAGATGAGGAGGAGAAATGAGGGAGATGGAAAGTCAGTGGTTTCCACACAGGGGGGCATGGACGCAACATGCAGGTCTGTGAAACAAACAAAGCTATTGTTAAGTGCAGTTTGGCCTACAGAGAGCTTCCAACAGCTGGATTCGATTAGAGGCTTTCTGAAAAGGGGGCCGGCCCCATCCACACTGCACGTCTCACTTCTGAAGTTAGATTATGGATTTGAACAAAATAACAACACAAGCTCACACATTTCCATAAAGCTGCCCTGACATCTCGATTTCCTCGCCCTCAGCACCGAGCAGAGGTGACAAAAACCTGCTCAGCTGCTTCGGCCGTGTCCATCAGATTCCAGCTTTTTGCCTCATCAGCAACCTCAGGGCGTTGTTTTTTTTTTTTAAAGTAGTCGCATTCCTGAGGGGAGGACAATTCAACATTTAGTAAGACAAACAGCCTAACGTGATTATTCGGCCAGCATTCACAACAATGCCACTTCTGGACCCTGGGTGGCAACAGCTTGACAACCTGGGTCTGGGCAAGTGACAAGCTGTCAAAGACCAAGACCATGTTAGAGGAGATTTACAGTCTTGGAGGAGAAGAATCCAGGAGAGGATGATACAGGAATCAATACACATTGATCTCCAGTGTTTTCATTTGATCTCAGTATTGACCTGCACTGATCTCTGTCTCCACACACAATCTCTGCATGGGGTCAGTCTTGCCCTTTAAAAAGCAGGAACCACCATGTTCACTGGGAGGCAAAGGCTCCATCCATGTTACACAACAGCCACACATGGAGGACATTGCCTCACGCTGGAACATCTGATCCCACGTTGAGGGGGGGTGCACCCAGGTGGTGTCCCCCATTGGCTTTGACATGTGTCACAGAAAGTCTGTGGGTAGTTGGGCAGGGGGTTGTGTGACACTACACGGGGATTAGTTGTCGTTTCCCCCGCAGACACAGGTGCGACGTGCCGCTGGGACACACGGTGGTCCCGGAGGTTGCGGGAATGCGCCATTTCCCAAAAGCTGTGCACGTCCACGAATGCGCCAGAAACAGAGACTGAGTGAACCCGGTGGCTTTGAGCAGCCGGTGAGGTTAAGTGTGTGGTGAGACTGCTGCAGGGGGGGGGGGGACGTGTCTCACAGGTGACCCGGGAGACATTTAAGAACCAGCGCTGCTGTCCATCACGTTCCAAAGCCACGTTGGCTCGGATGGGTCAGCTGCGCTACCCCCCCCCACTGCGCTCCAGACTCCCGAGCGGAGCCTGAACTCGTCACTTCTCCCACTTCATCCCATTCAGAGCGGCTCTTACCTCATGGCGGCTCTGTCCTCGGGTCCAGGGGGGGCTGGGGGGTCGCACACGGCGGTTACCGACACTTGCTTTGTAGTTCTCGCTAAAAGTTCTCCCCGCTCGGGTTCGCGAGCAGATGAATGAGGGTCCGACCGGGCTGAGAGGAGGTGTCACAGTTCGCAGGCTATCCGGTGCAAGTAAAGGAAAAAAAAGAAAAGAAAACACCGAGACGGTCGAATCCTACATGTTCCGGAGCATCGCCGGCTCCGCGGGGGGGCGAAGAGTCACTGAGGAGAAAGCGGGACCAACGCGGCGTGTCTCCGGCTCTAGAGAAGCACTTGTGTCGGGGCTGTGCTGCCGCTCCGTGCCGCTCGGGTACCGCTCTGCTGCCGCTCTGTGCCGCTACACGTGATGCGTTCACGGCCGTCCTGGAGACTCCCCTCTTCGAAGCTATGCTGTCACAATATCAGAATGTATTTATTGCCAAGTAGATGTACACCTACCTGGAATTTTCTTTGGAATATAGGTGCATACAATGAACATAAAACATAAAAACACAATAAGTACTTCACATAAGAAAATAATAATAACTATATATAAAACAAAACAAAAATATATACAAGATATAAAAAGTTAAATAAAAAGTAAAATGCAAAATGCAAAACAGGAGAGAAATGTGACTGTGTAATATGCAATGTGTAATGCACTCATGCTTAATTGTATCAATGCCACAATGGGGGAAGAAAAAAAACACTTATGGCTGTTGCACATCGAAGGGAATAATGGTTGTGTGTGTGTGTGTGTGTGTGTGTGTGTGTGTGTGTGTGTGTGTGTGTGTGTGTGTGTGTGTGTGTGTGTGTGTGTGTGTGTGTGTGTGTGTGTGTGTGTGTGTGTGTGTGTGTGTGTGTGTGTGGTATACTTACTATGGTCTGAGCTCCTGACAGTACAGTCCCTGTCACCTTTAGTCGTCAGTCTTGGCCAATATCTTAATATGTTTACAAAAACAATGTTTACGAAATAAAGTGATGGAAAGATTATTAGTAGTTGGTCATGATGTTATTATTATAATAGATTGAGCTACGTGCTTAAGAAAGATATGAGAACTAACAACTTTCTTTGGCACCGTTATATTTCATTGTAGTTTAGCATATAGATTATAGCTTAAAAACATATAACTTCATGATGTCAGGATTAATTTAGGCCTTTTAAGCAGAGGCGGTATTTGTTTTTTCCTGCTTTATCTGCCCACTAATTTGATTTATATCTGTAGACTTGAGTATAGCATATATGGAGCTCCTCTGGTGCGTCTCTTATGTTTGCCGGTTTCAACGGTTGATCATTTCCAACGGGACCTGAAGGCAGCATTTGACGCAACTTGTGGGACGGAGCACGTACAGGTTGCCCCTGACAACTGAGTTGGATCCCTTGCTGTGTGTTTGTGTCTGTGATGTTGAGCTGGGACCAAAGCAGCCTGCAGATATTACAAAGCTCCAAGCAGCATATTGAATTTACTGTATATGCTCATGCTGCACGATAGCTTCAGATATAATATATGAATTAAATTCTAGCTATACATCAGCTCCATATAAACTCTAGGATCTAGGATCACGTCAGTAATCAGTAGTGATCATGTCACTGTGCATGAGACACCGGAAAATACACACAAGATAATTAAAAGTGTGTTATTCACATGACAATGGAGAATATGGTATGTGGTTGGAGATGTTGGGACAAAGACAGCTTCAACTATTAACATATAGACAAAGCAAACCAGTCAGCAACTATATACCAAAGATACATATAATTATGATTCATAGAAAATTGTAAGCATTTGTTACTGAAAATATTTAAGTTTATGTTCACTGCATCTGTGATATGAAATTCTGAATAAAAGGCCAGAGCTGCCGTGGCTCAAAAACGCAAGAAATTAAAACATCCAACTCTGAGAAGCTGAAGAAGCTGACATGTTACTAAATTAACTGTGTCATAGTTTCTGCCAAATCAATTGTCCAAAGATGTTAGCTGCTGCCAAAATTTTAAATAAGTAAATAATTTTTGATGATGCACGGTTAAAAAAAACAACAATCCTGAATGTGTGAATATGTTACATCTCTGCCAAGCTATCGTTTCTAAGAACAGATAAGATAAGCCTCTATTTGTATCATCTTCACTGGAGTGCAAGGCACACGTCACCATGAGAATGTTGATTAGGAGAGTGACTTGAAGAGCACAAATCCATCCTGTCTGACCTTGCCAATAAGACCCAGCTCAAGGCAAAGCCCTGGCCGGCCTTGTTCGGCCCTCTGTTTGAAATGAGGCCTCAGACTGTATCCGACCGGGATGCACAACAACCCGATAACTCTTGAATGCAGTGAGTAGCCTGTGTGTTGTTGTTTTGCAGACTCAACGCCTCCAATGGCTTTGAGGGATGAATATAGTATCAGAACTGAATTGAATAAAATGTGTGGGTGTGCTGACTATCACACTGACTCCGTTTCCGTGTGCTATTTGGTTCTGAAATAGAAACAAGTCATGAACTTGTGTGACTGAGCTGCAGTTGACTCAGCTGATGATGAACGAGCCACGAGCACGCCACCCACTCCTCACCGGCTCTGTTATTGTTACATCTAACAAGCTCAGACATTAAATGTCATTAAATCGGAGGGGAGGGGAGCTCGCTCTGCTGCCACTCTCGCTCCAGGACACTGTCAGGAAAAAAACAAAACAGAAGAGAGTCAGCTAAATGTGACATGAACCCTCTCAAGTCAGCTCCATATAGTCTTCTGAGTTCATCACATATTAATACAACACCCATACCTTGTCTTCCATCTTGTGGACAAAACATGAAATAACATGTGTAGCCTCTGACCAGCCAGAGAGCTCAAATGTAGTAGCCTGTGTACAGTTTAACCCTGTAGCACCCCTTGTTGTAAAATTACAACGTTACCTTTAACCATCCTAAAAAACAATCTGGCTTTATTTTTCTTGTTTTTTTACCACATTTACATAGTCATTGGGTCCTATTGTTCAGTCTCACAATGTTATTGGATCATACATTTGTTTATAAGTCACGCCTTCTGGCCATGAACTCACACAACCTCTCAAGGTTTCCTTCGAACAACATCTATTGGTTTCATTGGACTGGATTCATCAGATGCATGTAAGTAAAATGTCTTTTATATTTTTTTTGGTTGTTATTATAATGTCTAGAGCATGTACATATGTAGTTAGTGTGGAATAGATGCATCAAATTTCTTTTAGAGCTTATTATATAATTGTTGCAATTATACAACACTGGGTGAATGTGGTAGTCAAAATAGCTGGCTTTTTGCAGTGGGCTCAAACAGGTTGTGTTCCCTCCACTACACCACTGCCTGAAACAGAGTATTTTCTTTATACATGGATAGTATACATTCTACCCTTGTGTTGTGTTCTGGTCAAATTTGACTGATTTAAAAGTTTTATCTCTAAAAAATGTAGTTAATTTGATAAGCCTGACCTAAAATTCCATGACTTTGTCCATGGAACAATTCAGTTCTGGGGACAGGAATGTTCCTGAATGTGGGGTGTGGATGTAAGTGGGGGGGGATGCATGTTTTCCTTTTAGTATGATAATTAGAGCCATTAAACCATTTACATTTACATTTACATTTAGGGAATTTAGCAGACGCTTTTGTCCAAAGCAACTTACCAGGCAGACAGTATTGTCTGCATGGAAAACATTTCTACCCTGAGCACTTGGTCCACCACCCTATCTATTCCTTCAGGTTATGTACTACAATATATAAAACATATATTCATGTTAATTAATTGATATTTTATTTTCAGAATGCCACCAGCAAGGAGAGAGCCGCGATACACGGTGCAGGATGTTATTGACCTGGTCCAAAATGGAGAGAGTGAGGTTGAGATTGAAATCAGTGACACAGATGAGAGTGATGAAGACTCAGATGAAGATGTCTGTAAAGAAGTGGACAAAGAAAACCAACCACCCATGGTCTGTCCAGCTGATAATTACGTGGACATCGAGCCAAAAACAAGGAAACACACCATGCCCCGTGATGTCAGAGTGGAGGGGAATCACAACATCTGTGCTGTCAATTGGTATGACAGCAGGGCCGTCACACTTGTGTCATTCTTTGCTGGACCTGAACCTGTGCAGAAGATTCAACGCTGGGACAAAGCCAACAAAACCTTCATTGAAGTTGAGAGGCCTTACATTGTTGGTGCCTACAACAAGTACATGGGAGGTGTGGATTTGTTGGACTCATTTACAGCCAAATATAAGTTCCCCATCAAATCCCGTCGCTGGTACATGTACATCTTCTGGCACACCATCATCCTCGCTGTGATCAATGCCTGGCTGCTCTACAAGCGGGACTGTAAAGAGCTCAAGGTGTCTAGCAAAGAGACAATGAACAGGAGACAGTTTCAGGCACAGCTAGCATCCTCTCTTATCCTGGTAAACGCAACACTTCAAACTCCAAAGAGAGGACGGCCATCTTCAGGCAAAGGGAGCCCAGCAACACAGTCAGTGACATCAGGAAGCCCTCTGAATGCTCAGAAGAGGCCATCCAAGAGATGTGCAAACCTCCCATTGGATGTACGCAAGGACCTAGTTGGTCATTTCCCAAGGAAGACAGGGAGAGGACGCTGCAGACAGTGCAATAAAGGATACACCAACACGCAATGCAGAAAGTGTGATGTTCGCCTTTGCTTTTTAGACAACAGGGACTGTTTTTGGGACTTTCACCACCAATGAAAGTCTTCATGACCAATGTCATAAAAAGAAAAAAAGAGGGAAAAAACGCGCTTTTTAAGAGTTTTATCTTGTTTAATATTTTTAATAATTTTAATAAATGACTTAAAAATAAAAATATGACTAATGTGTGATTATTATTAATGTTATATACCGTTATGGGGCTAAGTAAGCAATCAACCCTGCAAATGAACCCTTAGTTGTTCTGAATTGTTCACACAACGTGAGTACAAATACAGAAATCCTGCTCCCAACTAAGCCCAATGTTGCAATATTACAACATTTCTCTAAAAACGTACATAAACTTTTTTTTTTTTAAAAAACTTTCATTTCTGCATCAAAGGCCTCATACAACATGATCTGAAAGGTCAAATAATTTTTTTTTTAGGTTTTTCTATATTTGGGTCTTACAGGGTTAACAGAATAATGTCCTTATGAACCAATTTAAGCCGCTTAACTTGTATATATAATTCACAATAAACATATCAGGGATGTATGTGAGACATATTCCATATTATATGTATTTGGCAGCTTTGGTTATAAGCAGGTCAGCAAATTTAATTGAATACAGCGCCTTTCTCAATTCAGTGTTACAAAGTGCTTCACATAAGTAAAATAACACCAGGAATTAGTAATACACTATGAATGTATATGATAAAAGACTTTAAATAACAGACAGATAATGAAGCACATGGATTCAAACACTACAATGCACATGAGGAGACAGGAGCCAGTGTGAATAAATGGCTTTTGAGTTGTTTGTCAAAGGCTTCAATAAATGCTGTAAATCTATAGGGAGAGTTATCCATAATGTGTGGGCCTCAACTTTGAAGCACCAGTTGTCCCTGGTCAGAGGATCCAAGTGACCTTTCCTATGGATTGAGTAGGTCAACAATGTAAGCAGGGGCCTCAAAATTCAATGCTTTATATATTGTAACGCATATTTGGATCTGACACGTGTGGTTAGTTTATCAAAACCCAACAATACAGTATCAATACAGTAAGCACATCGAATTAGCCTGACCTCTACCAGCCAAAGCAATGCTCACATTTTAATATTATAAGTATAATGTATATTGTTAATTGGTTAAAATAAGTAAAACATATACACGTATGTAACCTAATTTTTACATTGTTGTATTGCTGTGATAATGATCTGAATACTTCCTCCACGTAAAAGGACTTCATGGTATCCTCTGGTTTGAAAAAATGGGGTGCACCAGGGTAGACAAAACAAGCAACTGTCTGGCGCCCCAAGCTGAAAGGCTGCCTACAGAGTAACCTTGCTGGTCAACGGCAATGACTTGTTTTTAAGAACCCCCTAAAATCCTTCTATGTGGCAATTTCAAGAAAACAAAGGAGTCACTGAGAGGCTGAGGTCAGGCCTAAAAGTTTGAATGACGTGCTAATCAAAAAAATCATGGAAATACTGAAAAATGCATTTCAATGTTGAAACTTTAAAAGAAAAACAAGATCATCTCATTGTAATGTACACAAACTCATAGATTAAAGCAATCACAGTGATCAAGTGGAAAATAGCATAGCGGTCAACAAAAAATATGGCGTCCCCAGTCACCCCCTAAAAGGTGAACAGGTGCTCATTTAAACTATAACCCCCACCTATATCACATGTGACATACTTCCTGCCAAATTAATGATCAAATGATCAAAAATAAATGACAGATAACACAAAATCTAAATAATACCACTAAAATACAAACCCATTACACCTTGTATCATAACAAATAAATTAATAATAAAATTCTTCTCTAACTTATTCATGGTTCCTACAGCGGATGTACAGGAGACTCCAACATCTCCATGTTGGAAATTCCTAAATGAGGCCACATGCCGTTAGCTTTCTGCTTTCTGTCTAAATTTGTGAGCCCCAAAGGCCCTTCAAGTGCTCCTTTCTGGAACCCATAAGAAAAAGAAAAAGAATGATTCAAGATTCAAGAGTTTATTGTGATTCATGATTGGAAAATATTAAATCCGTCGTGGCGAACATTCTATTATGAGACAATTGCAGGGTAGAAGTGACAGTCCTGCATTCTGTTTGGAAAAGGCCCACGTTCGTCTTCAGTCAGATATAAGGGTGAACACTAGAGGGCGACGTGCTGTAAAACTCAAGAACATGAAGCACAGGAAACTGTTTGGAAAAGTTTCAAAACATATCTCCTCTGGAGTACAGAGGGGTACTTGGCCGATGGGTGTGGGTACAACTGCATTCAATTATAATCGACGTCAACAATAAAAAAACTAAAAAATGTTAAGTCTACCAAATAAACAGACATTTGATCATTAATTTGGTCCTCTTTTGTTGCAGTCCATATTTCACTTTCTTGCTGAAATGACAAACATATACACAAGCGAGTTATATAACCAGGTTTGATTCAGCGGTTCGTTTTGCTGAAAATAAAACGAACTTACTTTGCAGTTTCCTGTTGACGTGCATTAGCTTGACAAGGTGACCCGGAAGTTATTTCCACCATTGCTGCCTGTGATCTGATTGGCTGTGGGGGCGCTGCTGCTGATGTGGTGTTCACGGCTCAGAACCTGTTCGGCTGATTCCAACCTGTGATTCAAACTCTTTTCTCGCTACAACAGGAACTCGCGAAACGCAGTAAAATGCCTTTTTTCCAGACTTGGGAGGAGTTCGCCCGCGCAGCCGAAAAACTGTACCTGACAGATCCCATGAAGGTGCAAACACGTCATTTTATAACCACGGTAGCGATGCTAGCTGGGTAGCTCGTTAGCCGGCTAGCTCGTTAGCGACGCCACCGTGCTAACAGCTGCCCTGATTTACTTTTTAAACTTCTGAGCTGTCTGATTAACTTGTTGGTGTCATGTCCACAGGTCCGAGTGGTTCTCAAGTACAGACACTGCGACGGCAACCTCTGCATTAAAGTCACCGACAACTCCGTGGTAAGGAAACACACTTTTTAGAGTTAATAGTCATCTGTCCATGTCACAAAATGTTGGTGTAAAGTAGTTGTGGTTACTTTTCCGTTTGTGAAATGTTAAATCATCCACTTGGACATATTTCAGAAGATATTCCATAAACGATCTATTGCAGGTCCTGTGCGTATGAGTTCAATTTAATTGTGGTGTGTGAAATATGAATTTTGATGGCAGTTACGACTTCACAGTGACTTGTAACATGGTCACATCCAGAAGGAAATGTTAATCCACTCAAACAGCAACCTCTAGTGTTGTGTTGACCTATTAGTCTTGACTAATTGTATCAACACTCCTTCCCACAATGCACCAGTGCACTCATCTGATGACATGCTCATAGCTTTGCTGGTCGCAACGTAATGCAAAAGCATTAGACAAAGCATTGGACAAAAAGTAATCACAATTGTGTTCAGGAGGAAAAGTCAGTTATCACCAAATTTAGTAGACTTAATTCTTCGGGGAGCTAGGGTTGGGTGATATTGAAAAAAAATCAAGAAATTTTTTTCAAAGCAGTCGATATTGATATATATCACAATACACATCTATTCAGCTGCACTGCACTGAGGTGCATCACTATGCAGGTCAGCAAGCAACTCCACAACAGTGAAGTTAAAATGCAGTGCTGCGCCATAAACATGCAGGAGTGTGAGTGTGTGCTGGTTTGTGTCCCTCTTCACACACAAGCTGATAATCACAGGGGATATTCACCATCTAGTCCTATGATAAATATTTATTAATCAATGATGTCGGTTCGTGCCCCTCACTTTTACCCTGATGTCCTGTCTGTGAGCGTCATGTTATGTCTCGTGTTGTGTAGCAGGTTTAAAGATGTGTCTCATAAACTCTAGAGCGACTCAAACAAACACAATAAGTCCAGTACGTGTCCTAATAACTTGTAATCAGACATGTTGTTAATTGTTAAAGTGTAAAGTGAGCGCATGTCAGAAGAGTGAGGAGGAGGCAGATTCAGACAGAGACACAGACACAGGATGACTGGACCTGTATCTTGTATCAACCATGTCATGACATTTTCATCTGAAAGATTACACATATTCAGACATCTGCACTAGGGGGTCAGTGGTTCTGATTTCACCACTCAGTATCTGGTGTGTCCACAATAAGCATGGGGAAATGTTGTTAAAGGGCATGAGGACAACTGATAGTTGGACAATCAACTCTGCAGACTCCACAATCCCTCTTGGCTAACTCCATTTGTTGCATTGTGATGCTCAACGAACTTCGAAATGTTGTAGTGTCCTTTTTACACGACCAGCCCAAGTCTTTCCTGTGCAGTAACCATGCAGTGTGCTCACTAACACACATTTTAAGTTTTTTGTGTGCTCAGAAAAAGTTTGACATCTTTTATTTCAACTATTGAAATCTGTTTTCTTTCAGTATTCATTTCTATAAAATGTCAGGAAGAAAGGAGCATCTGTGTTATGTCTGTTCTATTTAGGGCCCTTGAAAGCCGTGTAGTTATTGATACAATATAGCTGCTTTCACACCTGCTCTGTCCTCATTCAGTCTCTTGTCCATCTCAACAGTGTTTACAGTACAAGACAGACCAGGCCCAGGACGTGAAGAAGATCGAGAAGCTCCACGGAAAACTGATGAGGCTCATGGTGTCCAAGGAGACGCACAGTGGTTCCATGGAGACCGATTAAAGATGCTCTAGCACTGACCTTCTCGAGCACCTGGACTGAGTTCAGAGGACACAGTGATTGTTGAGAGCACACTACCATGGGAGTCTGAGAGAGGGGCGATGGTGAAGAGGGACTGTGGCGAGTGTGATTTGGCCACCTACACTCATTTAATGCTGTCCGAGATGTGATGTATATATACTGTATATATTTTATTCTCTCCGGATTTGTTTATGAGAATACATTCTGAGTCATGAATGTCCTGTCATCCTACTTTTCACCGTTAAGCATTTCGATCACATCTTTGATAGTATTAATACTAAGTAGGGAAGGCTGCTGGGGATGTTTAGGAAATTTAAAGATGAGGGAAGGAGTGGGGTTGGGGGATTCTGGGACAAACATGTATGAAAAAGACAAATCCCTTGCGGCTGTCTAAGCAGTTATGATTTCTTAGAAGTTTGCCTTTAATGCCTTTTATTTATTTGTAAAGGGGCTGAAAAGGACGGACAGTGAGGCCATCGCATGTCTCACCTATTTACATCTTTGTTGCTATTTTTGTTTTTCCTCGTGGACTTGTGCCACATGGATGAAGAGGACCTTCTGATTTAACTGTGTGGAGAAGTCCACGATTTCAAGCCCCCATGCCTACAAATGCCATTTCTTATACAGAAAATAATTGCGTTACATGTTCAATAAATGTTTATTTACCCCAGTAGAGCTGCCATCTCTCCCATATTTGTCCTGTGGTGTGTTGTGTTTTATTCTGTTGAAAGACCAGAAATGGGAAACCTGCACAGAAAAGAACTGAGCAACAATTGTTTTTCAAGTTTTCAATATTTGATGTAGCTCTACAGAGCCAAAGGCAAATCCGCCATGAACCTGACAGTTGTTGATCTGATGACACCGCTGTAACCAATCCAGCTTTAGACTGAGTAAGGTCCTGCTTTGCAACTTCACATGGACACAGAAATAAAATAGAAATATAAATAAATGTAGAAATACATAAATGGCCATTTCATAACAAACTTAAAATATTCATTCATATACATATATATATTTATACTTTTATTTATGTATACTTAGGTAAATTGCTTTGACCATTGCTTGTGTTCTGTTTATTTGGCCCTTTGAGAAATTAATTTGGTCCCATACAGCACGAGTCGGACAGACAACCACAAGATAACAATGACACAATACCATCCAGCCCACTGAATAAACTGGATGGATGATAGATCGATAAATTGAAAGATTTTTGGAGGTAAAAGTAAAAGATGGCAAATTTCAACTTTTTACCATAAAATACAAAGCTTAAATAAAAACGTTACCCAAAACCATACATAATAGTAAAATATAATATTAATATAACAAGGTATATCACTCTGTAAGGCTCAGGCATTTCCCTTTCGAGATTTATTTAGCATTGCACTACTGGCAGAGAACAAATGATCTACAGAGAATACACCAGTTATTAAAATATATTAATAATATTTAGAACCTCTGTATTCCATGTATTCATTTGCACTACAGCTGCTGTTCCCAGTGTACTGAGGCTCCATGTTGACTCGTCCCCTTTCACACAGTGTTCTGTCCCCACACGACGAGGACAGGGTTCAGTGAGCGAGCGGGAGCAGAGAGGAGGACAGCAGCAGCAGCAGCAGGTGAAGCCAGAGGAAAACCTGTGTTACATGTGAGTTGTGTCTTCGTTATCTGAAACAGAAGCTGAACGGTCAGTGTCAAGCGTTGGAAATACATGGTTACTGGTGGCTGGTTTCTGGTGCTGAAGTTAAACTGGTCTTTTACTGGTCTTTTACTGGGCCGAGCGTCGACCTGCAGGGTTCGGAATCACATCCACGTCCCCACGACACAGTTAGCTCACTTCAACAAAGTGTGCGCAGCTAAAAATGTGAACTTCGTCGACATAAAAACGCGTCGTACTTTATTACTGTTACGTAAACGTATCACTGTCCAGCTTTGTGTTTTACGGTAACTAGCTAAAATACAGTGAAGTGTGTGTGTGTGTGTGTGGTGGGGGGGGGGGCGGCGGGGGGCTGCTGGTGCTGAACAGCCCCAGTATGTTCTAGAAAAGCACAAATAGTTAGAGGAGCGTGATGAGACATGTTGGTTTATGAGGACAGTTTGACAGGTCCTCAGAGTCAATTGTGCGACCTGCAGCCATGAAGGTATTAGCATCAAAACATCTAGCTCTACACACAGACAAACACACACACACCTACTCGTTTTCGTTAACTCTATAGGACCTTCCGTATTAAAGGGACAGTTCACCCCAAAATTTAAATGTAGCAGAAGCATTGCAGCAGAATCCAATACAATTGAAGTAACTGGCGAACACTTCTTCAAATGTAAAAATGAGAACAGAAAAAAACACAACATGCATCCATGATGCTCCTGCGGTGTCATCCAAGTGTCTGCAAGCCCTGACATTGAAATCCCACTCGAAATGGCGGCAAGTCGGGGCTTAAGGCTCTTATATACTACTACGTGTCCGTTTCTCGGAGAGGTCTCAGCGGGGGCAAAGAGTCTTTTTGATTTTTACTTCTCCGACAGTCCGTCGGAAAAAATTCATCGCCAAACCCATAGGTGGCGCAACGGAAGACGAGCTCAGAGAAGCCTACCCCATTTGGGAAGAAGAAGTCCACGTGTCTCTGTTTACATGTTAGCCTGCCTCCCTCACACTGAACCATGGCAACTAACAGAACTAAATAAAGTGACACCCAGCGTGTCAAGATGCTGATGTTATCGTTTCTTAGCGCAGCGGTTACCCGGTCTTGTTTCCGAACTGTGTTGCTGATTCCACAGCTTGAATCAGCTTGAGGCTACATGTAGCTAGAAGCTACACGGACCTAGCTCCCCCCCAGCTTCCACACACAGTCAGCAGGGACTCCCGGCACTAACAACTATCCAGTGTTTGCTTCTAACCTGACGGTATTATAGAAACAGTGTCATGATAGAAGTGGAATTAAAGTCGTGACGGCGGGTTCTTGCACTGTTACCACCGCAGTTAGCATGGTGGCTAGCCTAGCCTGCTAGCGCCGTTTTGAAAGCTCGTTATAACCGTCTGTGACCGTGCACACATGCCCTCAGTGCTCTAACGAGCCACCGTCAGCCGGACAACTCCGCTGGCTTAACACACACGTCACATTAATCGTAGAATCATAGTTGTGTTCGTGTTTGTTGCTACAAGTAAACAGGAAGTTTGAGGTCCGGAAATACGGAAATGACGTCATATGGAAATGATGTCGTTCGCGGACCAATCACAGCCAAGAGCGGTCCGTCGGGTCTCCAACATGAAGACGGATAGTTAGAAAAATCAGACGTGTACGAAAAGCTGTCCGAAGCACTCGGAGAGGGCGTTTCACGACGGATAGGGCGGTCTTATCTGTCCGTAATAGAAACAACGGAAAGGCATAAATTGGCCTTTACAGAAACTTGGATGACACCACAGGAGCAGTATGGAGGACAGGTGTGCTTTTTTCAGTTTTTTTACGTTTTACGAAGTGGTCTTTAGCAACTTCAATTGTATTGGATTTGGCTAGAGATGAGCCGGATACTCGGCTGAAACGAGAATCCGGTACGGATAAAGCACTTTTGCCGAGTACGATTATTATACGAGTAATCGGAGTCATTATCTGTGCTCGGACTGAATGAAAATCCTCACACGGCGTCACAGCGGTCTTCCCGTCACACACGGCTCTGCTCTCTCACTCACAGAACAGCTCTCTGTCTCTCAGTCACTCAGGTTCACTGCGCATCGGGACTGTGTGTGCGTGTGTGTGTGCGTGTGTGTGTGCGTGTGTGTGTGCGTGTGTGCGTGCGTGTGTGCGTGCGTGTGTGCGTGCGTGTGTGCGTGCGTGTGTGAGATGCGAGGGACGTTCACTGTCTCCCGGAGAAATGAACACTCTGTGTTTTTAGTATAGAAACACGTGAATTATATTTGTTCACAAGTCATAATGACTGGTTTTGTTATTTTCACTTTACATTTACACTTACTTTACAGTAAAGTAAACCTCTATTAAATACAGTACAACATGACAGTTTGTATGGTTTGAAATTGTCATTTATTATCACACTGGCATTTAATTATCACGGCAAACAATTACACTGCACTAAACTTTAAGTGTTAATGTAAAGTGAAAATAACAAAACCAGTCTGTATGACTTGTGAACGAATATAATTCACATCTTTATATACTAAAAACACAGAGTGTTCATTTCTCCGGGAGACAGTGAACGTCCCTCGCATCTCACACACACACACACACACACACACACACACACACACACACACACACCTGGTGTGGAAATAAAAAAAAAAAAAAAAAAATCATAAAAACATTTCAAAGTTAAAAAAGAAAGTTATGTTGAACCAGCCCACTTCCGGGTTAAATCACACCCACTTCCGGGTTAGGACCCGCCCACTCCGAGTACGGATACGGATAATTCATATGGTTAACAGATACAGATACAGATAATGCTGTACTCGCTCATCCCTAGATTTGGCTGCAACACTGTTTACCCCGAACTCCAGAAGTCATTTGAGGATTCAAACATTTCACCCACCCCTCCATCGGCATAGTGGTGAGTAGATAATGAGTGAATTTACATTTTCGGGTAAACTATCCCTTTAAGGTTTTTGGTCAGTTGTGAATTGTGATTAAGTTAGGTTAGGGTTAGCAATGAATTGATTGTGGTTTAGATTAGGGATACTAATCTAAACTACTAAACTCAAAAGGTGTTCAGCTTTAGGACCAGCTCCCGATGTAAATATAAAGGGATTATTGTAGGGTAAAGAAAATCGTACAATTAAGATAAAACACACTGGGGGGAAAAAAAGAATGGGGTTTCATATAGTGTGTGTTTGTGCGTGTGTGTTTGTGTTTACATGCCTGCAGGCCTCCTGTATGAGTTAACACATTCTTTGTCATGCAGCTCTCAGTAGCTGTGGCTGAGTGAGTGGCCTGGTCAGCCTGTTCTTTATTAAATCCTCTCAGTGGACCACAACCACAAAAACAGTAACAATAACCCCTTTGTTTGGCTGCCTCCACATTTTTCTCTAAACTCATGACTAATAAACTCTGCGTGGCCCAGACTCACATTACATCACTGGTAGAGAAAGTAACACTGAGACCTGTTAATTTTGTTATTGTCCTTTAAATATGGCAGATTTAATATAAAATCGAGATCCATATGTTATTTCCTGGGAAATGTCTTACAGCAGGTCATTTACACACTTCTCTGAAGTAAGATGTGTTTTCTGAATCTGATGTGTCATGTTCTTACAAACTCACAATACCAACCAATGTAAGAGAGGTTCAGGATAAGAATACATGGCAAACACTGAGGTGGTCAAAGTCCATCCCTGCAGTCAAGCATTGTGATTTCAACATCATGCTATTGGGCCAGGGACAAGGGTAATCATTAGAATTCAGGCAAAGATGAATGCAGTCAAATACAGACAGGTCCTTCAAGAAAACCTCACCTGACACTGGGGCTATGGGAGGGTCAAGTGCAGGTCAAGTCTGTGTCCCCAGAGGTAAACCCCCATAACATGTCGGGGGACGTAATTCACAAACACCAACAATCTAATCAAAGAAGGGCAACATTTTGAGAAACTGTTCAAATCCAGATGAACAAAGCTTGTGGAGACACGAACAAGAGTCTGAGCTGTTATTACTATAAAAGAGGCTTCTGCAAGCTAAGAATTGGTTTATTTTTGTAAATTACAGATTTCAGTCTGTGATCTTTAATAAATATTCCCCATAAAAATCTAAATGGGGTTTCAATATTATTATATGTTGCTAAGTGTAGATTGATGAGCCAAATTGAAATGAAATGAAATACCTCACCAAGGCTAATGTTGTCAAGTAGTTGGTGGAGGTAACAAACAGGGAAAGGGTCTGAATACACTCTGAAGTGACAGTTCATGTCTTTGTGCTGTCCCACCCTTTCCCTTGTCCAGCTCTGTCTTCCTCCATCCATCCATTCTTGTCCTGGTGTGGACACTGAGCACCATGTTCACAGCGGTGTTAGTTAGTGTAGTGGTTGGAGGGCTTATCTACTACCTGGTTCAGAGGAGCAAGATCCAGGTTCTGAAGGCCGTGGATGGCTGGTGGGTGACTGGAGCCGCCCCTGATGGTGATGAGGACACCACCATCCGCCCATTTGAAGTCACCACCAGTGATGAAGAGCTGGAGGTCAGATTCCCTACTAGTTTGTCATCATAGCATTTGTTCATGATGTAGTTAACCAAAATACAAATTGAAAGATTGTGGGAGCCTTCACATATCTTCTTGTCTTTCCTGTCAGGACCTGTATCGTAGGATAGATCAGACGCGTCCTGTTGCCTCACTGGAGGACAGCCAGTTTGAATATGGCTTCAACTCCAAGTATTTGGAGAAGGTGGTGTCTTACTGGAGAAACGACTTTGACTGGAGGAGACAAATTGACAAAATCAACCAGTACCCCCACTTTAAAACCAAAATTGAAGGTGAGGCCACACTGCTGCCAATACCTCCTTAAGCAAGATACTTTCATATCTCCAACCTATTCATACTAATTCAAATTCCATACAGGTATTGATGTCCATTACCTGCATGTGAAGCCCAAAAAGGTGCCAGAGGGAACTACTGCTATTCCTCTGATAATGGTTCACGGCTGGCCTGGGTCTTTCTATGAGTTCTACGGGCTGATCCCACTGCTTACAGAGCCGACCAACCCGGACGACCTTGTGTTTGAGGTGGTGTGTCCCTCCATACCAGGGTATGGTTTCTCTGAAGCACCACAAAAGAAAGGTGAGTGTGGGAGTTTCTGTTCTTTTTTTCCTCATTGTTTGTCCTTTGCATCATTTCCACAAAATCACAGCTAGATAAAATATACATTATCTTATAAAACATAGACTGTATATAAAGATGGACAACGCACTTCCACTTCCTTCCACTATACAGAAGAGATCAAGACAGTTCGGCTTCACTTATTGGGAGCTGTAATATCTGTATGTGTGTGTCTGTGAACAGGCTTTGATTCAGTTTGTGCCGCGAACATCTTCCACAAGCTCATGAAGCGTCTGGGTTTCCAGCAGTTCTACGCTCATGGAGGAGACTGGGGCTATCTGGTCACCACCAACATGGCCCAGCTGGAGCCCAAGTAATAAACACTTCACCTGCTTTGACACTCTAATATACTAAATGTACATATGGTTTCTTATCATTTAGAAATTTCACAGCATATCTTGGTTTCATAAATGTTCTAGTTTAATTTCTGAAGTGTACAACCAGTTCCCCTGGAAACACCAGCCTTCTGATTATACAGTATTTACATAGCATATTTGTACTGTTCTTTTCCCAGTGTTAAACTTTTTTTTTTTTTTTCATACTTCAGGATAGTCAAAGGTTTGCATTTGAACTTTGCCCCAGCCACGAAGCCTGGTCTGCGCATGGTGTTATCCATCATGCTCGGCCGCCGCTTCCCTAAACTCTTTGGCTTCACTGACCTGGACATTCAGAATCTCTACCCTTTCATGAACAAAGTGCTGGTGGAGACCCTCAAAGAGAGTGGCTACATGCACATCCAGTCCACCAAGCCTGACACCGCGGGTAAGCTGCAACTTGCAACATGAGATTATTTTCTCTTAACTGATCAAAATAAATGACCCACTGGCCCCATGTGTGATCTATGTGTAAGTAGAAACTGGTTTCAGGAGTAGAGGTTTTCAAATATTAATCTCCCTGATCCACTTACACTACAAGCAGGTTATTTACAAGGGTTAAGTAGTCTAATCATGTACAAATAGTTTTGACTGATTAGCACATTTATGACTTGAGTTTCCTCTCAGGACGAGGACTGAATGACTCCCCAGTGGGTCTGGCTGCCTACATTCTGGAGAAGTTCTCCACATGGACCAACCGTGACTTCAGGAGCCTGGAGGACGGCGGACTAACCAGGTACCCAGTGGGGAGTCAGTGCTGATATGTGCCATTAACTACATCCCCTTCATTTTCATCAGTATGAAGATGTTGTATCAAACTATCATTTACAAATAAGCATTATTAGTATATCATGTATTTGGTGCTAGCTGTATATGCATTGAATTGTTAAATAGGACTGTTTCTAAAAGGTTAAGTCAGATTTTACCACAGTACCAGCTCAGTGGCCTTTTAGCAGAACCATTCTTGTAATTGCTATATTATTAAATATTGTTTGTGGAATGTGTTATAGGAAGTTCTCTCTGGACGACCTCCTGACTAATGTTATGATCTACTGGGTTTCTGGATGCATCATCCCGTCTATGAGGTTCTACAAGGAAAACATGAACAAAGGTCTCAATGCTCCGCACGCCAAGTGAGTGACAATGAAAGAGTTTATGGTGACCAATTGGAGACAAACAAACAAAATAACAGTGTTTGGGCACAGTCACACATACCTGATATGAAGCAAATATTGCAGGTCAAAGTTCACCAAACTTGGACTCCACACGAAGCTATGCTGTGATTCGCTTGGTCACAGCAGACACAGGTTTAATGTGACTCCTCGCTCTCACACATTGGAGGTGAAAGTGCGGAGATGGTTCACCCACCGTGCCCTAGTGCAGGCTTCATGATTTACAATTTACAATTACATCACTGTACACGTGCCTTTTAGGTTTGCGGCCGACAAAATCACCTTCTTTTCTGCCCACTTTCCAAGACATGTGGTTAATAAAATAATCATTTTGTTTATAATGGTGCCGAAAAAATGGCAATATACAAAATTAAGTTAAACAGGACCATGTGTTTAAAATTGTCACACATTTTCACAGGACATTTTTATTATACCATGTTTGCCTGACTGTTAATCGAGCTAACTGTACTGGGGGAATCCATAGTAAATCATCTGAGGTGTTTTTTGTTTAGATATCAACAATTGGCATCAATCATAATTTTTTTTTTCAATAAGTCATTTATTTTTCAAATTAATCAATTAGTTTCCAGACCTTTACATCCTCTTTTCATATAACTAAACAGTGTTTCCCCTAGGTTTACAGCTTTTGGGGGGGACAAACACAGACACAAAAACTTAGAGGAATCATGATGTTAATGTGTTTCTTTTAATGATTTTGAACTGTACATTGGATTTCGGCGCTGACAGGCTATTCTGTGATGCTCAGACGTCATGTGTTTGTCCAGTTTGTGCCTTCTGTAGGACTGGCAGGGAGACTATAAATGGCCGAGTCTGGTTTCCTCTCACAACTGCCTGTTTATGCTGTCTACATATGCGACATAACATTCTTAAAAACAGTGGTGTATAAAGTACTTGAAAGCCATACTTGAGTAAAAGATCAGATATCTTACTTGAAAGTGACTCCGGTTAAAGTAAAAGTCACCCGTCAGAAAATGACTTGAGTTAAAGTCTTAGAGTTGCTCATATTAAATGTACTTAAGTATCAAAAGTATCTGGTGTTGAAATGTACTTAAGTATCAAAAGTAAACGTACAAGTACCACATTTTATTTCAACTGACTAAAAAATTATAACAACACTATATATATAATGTATAATTTTACAAATTTTGAACCCGAGATGCTGAGGTTAAAATAGTATTGGACAAGTGCATCTGAACTTCTAGCGACAACAAAGAATCAACACAACAGAATAAACAAATGCCTCTTGATTCTACCTAAGAACACTAATAGACCAAATTAACCTTGTGTGTCTATTAGCTGTATTTTGCATTTTAACTGCCTGGATGTTTACCTGCCTGTATACCTCCCCGCCAGCTTGTCCACGCATCTACATGTAAGCCTGTTTATTTATCATTAGACTATCTTCACTGAATGGGCTTGGGGTTGTGTTTGCATTTGTTTCCAGCAGGGTGACAATACACCTGTAGGGTATCTTGCCTGTAGGGACGACAAAGTGAAGACACAACCCTGCCTGAAGTTGTACACATTAGCCAGTTTGTACAATACATATATAAGACTCAACAGCTTCTAAGTTGTGTTGAGTTAGCACAAAGGGCGTCTAAGGATTGGAATTTGCAATATATAGATATATAATATCTTTGCAAAAATTATATTGGCATTATAGTGAGTGGAAAACTGGGCCTGGTTTATCTCGTCTACACGAAGCCCTTTCAGGAAAACACGGAAACGCTGCAGCGGAGTGGTTGAAATCGCTGTAAAGACGTCATGGAGCATGCGCTTAAAGTGAAAGAAGACTAAAGTCGAGATCCTACTAGCAATCTCCGCATAACGACTTCTCTACCACCTGAAATCAAACAGGACTAGTTAGAATAGAGCACTTCGCCATAACCCTAGTTTGTGTTAAGTTACCGTTTTGAAACATCGGTCTATAATAAAAATCTTTTCACGTCAGATTTGCCGGTTTTGAACAATGGTCTGATGAAAATAGATTAAACAGTGATAGAAGGAAGTGACGAAGCGGGGTTAATAATGGTTCAGGCTAAGGTTGCGAGGCGAGGTGAGTTCACGGTTAAATACAACAAGCGGAGAAAGCAGAATCGCGGGCTGACCGGTGCTGAGAAATGCGCTTCCCGTGAGAACAGCCAGGCGCCTGCGTGCTGGAGAATTGCGCGGCGCGGCGCTTCGGCATCCGGTGTAATACTTAAGTTATCAAGATCAGTCTTGTACAACCAGGGGGAGTATTGCCCCTCTGACAGCCAAGCTGGGTCAGAACCTGTCATCCGGTGGTGACTGAGCAGATTCTTGTCTGGGGCAGGGCGTACAACACGTGGACTCTTCTGTGAACTCGGACCCGGAGCAGGAGAGCTCCTCCGGCTGCTACTCGCAGGAGAGTGGCTGTTACCATCATCCACCTGGGAGAGTTTAAAAAACGCGGATATTTTTAACTGCTTCTCACGTGGTTCATGCGACATGTTTTCAGATGGATGCTCTCTGTCCGCTGGTGGGAGGTAGCTCACCTGTGTGTGCGCACACGTGTCTGTGTGTGCGCGCATCTGGATGGAACTCCGCCGTGCGCGCTACAGAGAGCAGAGGAGAACTCTAACCGCGCGCCCATGTCGAGACAGAAATGCAAACTATAGACCTGTTTTATAGGTAATGTAACCTTAAAATGATTTATGTAGAAATCTGGCGCCATATTAAAAAATAAAACAAATAATTAACTTGACCTTCCAGGGGGGGCGGGAGGTGCCGTTGGGGGGGCGCAGCGCCCCCCTTATAGAATGGTAGGGGAAACACTGCTAAATAAACCTGATTTAAATTAGAAACGCTGCTTCCTTAATATCATTCGTGTTTCCAACAGTGACATCACACCAAGCGCCTGCTCTGAACAGCTTTTTCAAATATTTCAGTTTCATGTTCTCAAGAAGCTCATGAAAGCAGAGTACTCCATAAGTAACTCTCATCCTCTCTCCTCAGGATGCCTGTTTATGTTCCCACCGGGTACGCCTCCTTCCCCAACGAGTTGATGCACACGCCTGAACTGTGGCTCAAACCCAAATATCCCAAAATCATGACCTACTCTCCCATGGCCCGCGGTGGCCATTTTGCTGCCATGGAAGAGCCCCAGCTGATGGCTGAAGACATCCAGAAGTTCTCCAAAGGAGTGGAGAAGAAAAAGTAAGAATAGACAGTGGAATGATAAACAGGTGAATGAGCTAAAAGTAGGAAGTTAGCAACACTACAGCTAGCAAGCATTGTGTATAATAAAGTGTAGCTCAGCGAAATTCCTAATCATACAGTCAGTCTTATGTAGTGTTAATAAAAAAAAACACATCAGTTTCATGGATCTATTGACTGCAAAATTTTGAAATACAATGTATATGAACAAAAACACTTTGTGTGAGTATTTGTAGACCTGGTAACCAACCTCTTCTCTTGTACAGAACAGATTAAAGTGAGAAAAGCAGACCGCAGCCTCCATTCATTATTTCTCCTACTGATGCTTACAATGTTTCTGACTTGCCCACAACAAGCTTTGTTTACTCAGCAGCTGCAGATGGGAGGTCAGGGGGCACCTGCTGTTATGGTGTTGACAGCATAGACAAGGTGCCAGGCATTCCTCTAACTAATAACATAAAACATCTTTAATCCAGTTACAACTGTGATACTACAACATCGCCTTAAACCCTTAATATAAATTTAATCTTTCATTTTACTTGTTTGTGTTCCAAACATGTTATCTCATTGGTTTATGTCAATTTATGAACTTCAGGTTCTACAATTTACGAGACTATTAGCACTGATCATTATTGTGATCTGTGAAAGATATTTCAGTATTTTATCTCCTCAAAGGGTTTGTTATGTTAAGTACCTATAATGTACGTAGTTTGTTCCATTAAAAAAATACTGAAAAGTACTTTTTAGTTTTCATAATATGAGTATCCAGAATACATTTGCTGTGTTAAGGCATGGAAGCTAAGTCATTCAAGATGTTTTTTTTAAACTTCAATAATATTTTAATTTATTTGGGATCTGAACAGTACTTAATCCTAAAATCAAGGGTAATTTTAAACCTTGTTTCAATTTGATTTTAATGCAGTGTATGTGACCAATTGAAGAAGGCGGGAATGACATATTGTACCTCACATATTGAATATGTACTTGACACTGAAAACAGTTTCCGTGGGCATCCACATAGCGCTAATGGTAAAGGCATGTGTCTTGTATTGTGTTCATATATGTTCTTCACTCACAATTCATGGTGCTTTTGAACATTTCCTGGAGTTTATTCTGTAAAGGACATTCAGAAGCCAACACCCATAGTGTGGTAAAAGCCCTGACCTCCATTATCCTTCACATCAAAGAACAAACATTAAAGTCTGACTTTAACATTTAAGATTACTGCACATTTAAACCTCAGACAAATCACTGATGATGAGAACTAATTAATAGATGACGAACTCTTAAAAGAACGGCTGCATTAATAGGGTAATACAATCATTTAAGCTTATCACTTGAAATAATTGTAAATGGCGACAATGTGATTGCAGCCCTGGTCCAAAGTGATCTTTGCTAGTTGTTTAGTGATAGTAACTGCATGTCTAGCTATACTAAATGTTCTTAAATACGTACTGTTATTAGACATTTGCAGGTTTTAATTAGGTAAAGGAAGATTGTCAAACTAATAACTCAACTGAACATTGGATAAAATGATGCAAGGCTGTCATTGCAGGGTTTTCAAAATAAAATGCTGTATTCAAGTTGGCTGAAATCTGAACCCACTAAACTGGGACCTGGAACTATGGGTAGAGACAAAAATAACCTGCCTTAGAGAAAGTTGGCTTCAGGCTAAGTTGACATGATTTGTGGAACAGTGGCTGCAGGGATGGAAAGTCAAGACAGATCTGGTTAGCTTATGGATATGATACATGTGCCCAAAATGCTGGCAGTTTGTGGTCGGTCACCAAAACAGGATTATTGGCCGTGATGCTATTGCACATTCGTTCATATGAAGGTCACATATTCATTCCAGCAAGGCTAAGATGCCCTAAATATTCTCATCCAAACCAAAGTGTATTTCCGTTTCTCTTTCTTAGTGGTCAATGTCGCAATGTCCCAAGCCCCTGACTCCCCCTACCACTGTCCAGCTGTTAGCAGAGCTTTGAGTTTCCCAAGCCCCCCAGTGCCCTGGCTCGGTACACCCTCCCACCCAGCGTTGCACTCCCCCAGGCCTGACTGCCTGCCTGCCTGCTCCTTTTGGCAGTCCAACAGCCAGGGGAGGATCAGGACGACCGGGCGGCCGAGATAAGGAGCATATGAAGTTCCCCACATTACCTCACCCGATAAGGAAACAAGCAGAGAGAGAGAGACGGGGAAAGAGAGGGTCAGACTGGGAGGAATTCTGTAGATGGAGGATGATGCGGAGAGAAGCAGCAAGTGACTATGGCGATTTCAGCAGTTGTTTCAGGGGCCTGAGTGGAACTGGGGTGCCACAGAGGTCTGGTGAACTTTGAACAGGAGCTTAGAAGAGCTTGAATGGAACGGTCTTCAGTAGGTGCATGAAAAAGATCAAAGAAACAAATTGTTTTCTTCAGAGCAGCTGTTTTTTAGCCAGTTTTTTTATTTTTTTGATCTTGATTCGATTTTGAAGATGCTTTGAGAGCAGATGGAAAGATGACCTCAAACTGTTTTTTTTGGAGTATTTACCAAATTACTGAAGTAATGATAGTCTGAAAACATACTTTTAAACAAGGGTGAAAGCAAACTTGAATCCATCCAATAAAAATAGACTGAACAAAAGTGATTGAAGTTCTTTAAAGTCTGCTGGACCGCTTAGGCAGCATCCATGGCCGTTAATCCTCTGGAAGGTCTCAGGACGGTGGCAGTGAATCACCAGCTCATCTTGAGCTCCACGGCGGAGCTGCGGAGCCAGCAGCCCTCTCCAGCCGGCAGCCCAGCATCTCTGCACAGACACAGGCAGAGCACCCACAGCAGCCGGGAGCCTCGGAAGTGGGTGAGTCTGCATTAACTGTCCAATTTCAAGTCTCCTACACGTGATGAAGGTATGTCCTTTCTTTAAGTATATGCATTAAATGTACATTTTGTATTGTACTTTTTCTTTTTGTGTATAACAAAAAATGCAACAGAATTTAAATGTAAATGTGCAGCAGGACATTTGCAGCTGAAACAGAAGCACAATGATGGTTTCAAACACTGATCTGTCAATGCAGCAATTCAAGATTCTGAGCAACCACAATTGATTTGCTAACAAAAATATTCAAATTTGATAGCATAGGTTTTCCATAAGTAAAACTATGGGAGGTCATGCTTCTTTATCAGCAAAAAACTTGCAAAGTATTAGTTACTCATCAGAAAATCCAATACTTTGCAACACATGGATACAAATCCTGTAATTTAGATGTGAGCTTTTCTGCAGCAGAATATGTGAAGGATGAAGGATGCATCCAGCCCTTCTCCTCGATGTAATCAGTTTACATGTCTGGCAGTCAGATGAGGTGAGGCTCTGATGTGGAAAGCTGAGGAAGAGTGAAGGTTTGTAAATAAAGACATGAATCTCCCCATATTATTTCAGGATTTTAGACAGAAGCAATACGAGAACCAAACCAGGGAATTTCAGTTAACATGAACAAATAATTAATAGGGAAGATGTGTGGATGACCGTTTATTCTCTGGTAATCACACAGAACGTAAGTTATTTTCAAGCACGAAAGCACATTTCCTTTGTAACTCCACATAATTCTTTCCAAATAATTATCTTGGGGCCGTGAACGAAACAGATATTTTAGTACTTGTAACTGGCTCATTCTGTTCTACTGGAAGAATCAACCTTATATGAAAGAAACAATGATGAAAGTATTCCTTGTATGGTTTCGATGAGGAGTTAGTTTTATTTTGTCTGAACATGTCCTCTGCTGCGGGTACAGTCTACGTGTGGGTCCAGGCTTCACTCTGGTCCCATCTGTGGGTCTGCGGTCCAGTCCAGGACGCTGAGGAGTCAACACTCCCCAGAGAACGCAGCACGAGAGCGGAGCCGCGTACGCAACCTGCGACAGGCCTTCCACAGTCTGCAGGTACATCACAGACAGCAAATGTTGAATTTCCCAGCACTTTATTGAGTAAACAATGAATACAAGCTGTATTCCCTATTCAGCCCCTTGCTTCCTGTTCTGGGTTTTGAATTTGATATCAATGTTAAAACAACTTAGCTGACCAAAGTGATTTACAAAGTAAGGGTCTAACAAGAAGACATATAATGATGTTCTCAACTTGAAAATAAGACCAAAGAGAGATGTGTTTTTAACATGATTTGAAGCGTGCGAGAGAGGGGCAGATCTTATATGGAGTGTTAAGCTGTGCTGAGCTGTTCCACAAGTTTGTGGCGACTACTGCAAAGACACGATCTCCGCCAGATCATGAGCCTAGTTTCAGGCACATCCGGGAGCAGCTGAGTGGGTGACCTCTCTAACTGGAGTGTGAACATGAAGGAGTTCAGCTAGGTAAAGAGGTGCCAGTACATTCAGTGATTTAAAAGTTAATATTTTAAAATCAATCAGTGAAATGTTGGACCATAAATTAAATTTAAAGAAGTCGAATTTCTGTATTTTTTCTTTAACAATTTGCAAACTAGATTATCTCCCAACAGTCTAAATTCAATATAGCCTCACAAAATTGGATATACTCATTGATTTCAAGATCATCAAGATTCAATGAGTTAATCCCCATTGAAATGAGTGACAATGTCAAAAACACTTGCAATGTTAAATTAAGTTATAAATTATTTAGCTTTCTTTGTTCACATCCATTTTAATATTTAACACCTTCTTTCTTAGCCCAAATCTCATCCTTCAACCAAGTTTTATGGAAATCCATGCAGTAATTTTTGTATATTCCTGCTAACACACAAACAAACCAAACATTACATCTGTTGCAGTGGTAATCACAGTCCTATACCCAAACAGATTTAAAGGTTCAAACCAAATTATCTATTGGACATTTGTTGAAGGCTCAGGAAAATGAACACAATCCTTGCAAGCATACTTGCGTTATACACTAAACCTTTCTGATGTGAGTATGAACAAATTAAGTGCAGAATAAAGTCTGAATTAGTGCAGATCCGACCCTGTCCACTTCTCCTCTCTCCACAGGCGGCTCTGCCCTCAGTCCCACCTGACACCAAGTTATCCAAGCTGGATGTTCTGGTTCTGGCTACTAACTACATAGCCTATTTATCAGAGACCCTGGACCAGGGGGAGTTGTTGGCTGAACACACCCTGTCGTCCAGGTCAGGAGGATACTTGCATCCTGTGAAGGTACGGCTGGGAACCATCAACCTACTGCTAACCCTACACTACACTGACTGTTACTGATATATACATTACATGGAGTGCTGCATATGCTAGACCAATCCAAAAATTCAAGGTATGCGTTATATAAGGGTTACATTTAAGTAGTTCTTATCACACTGATGTTTAGTAAGCTGTTCATTTTACCTGTAAGTTTAATTGATGCTCTAAAAATACAGTGACATGTCGTGATTGACAGCTGAGACGTACGAGGGATTGCTTGAGTGCATATATCGACTCCAACCCAAAATCACTACAGCTTGAATTCTGGCTCCAAATTATGTAAAATCCAAGATGGTGGCACCCGTAACTGGGATATTTTAGCTGCATTTTTGTACGATGGGAGAAAGTGGAGATGTGTCGTCTATCTTTATATCCAGTCTGTGAGTGGGACATTTTATATAGTGTGACGTCATCATTGATGACGTCATTGGGGCACGGTCACAGGAATGCCCGTGCTCTTCACTTCCTTCGGTGAGGTTGTGAAGTTGCTTCGCGTTAAGCTTTTGTAAACTTTGACCTGTGATGTTTGCTTCCCATCGGTTTATGTCTGTTCAGGCCCTTAACTGTAAAACTCACACAATGAAGTATTAATTTTCCTAAATTAATGACAAAGCTTTAAATGTGAGCAAATATTCTAAATCAATCCCAAAAGATGATTTAATCATTTGATAATGGAATTCTGATTTGATTGTTTAGCACTATTTTTCACTATTTGCTTGTTAAATGAAATTTTAAGGTCAAAGCTGCTTTAAGTTTCTCTAAGTAAACTGTCGCCTAATCATAATTTCTCTGGGTGTCAACAATAACTGGCAACATTATGTCACATTTATCCTGACGTGTTTGGACTTGTGATGTTGTGCCGTCTCCTCAGAAGTGGCCCATGCGTTCCCTGCTGTACTGCGGCAGCGTGGGAGAGCTGCTGGCAGGAGGGATCTCAGCAAATCAGACGCTCCCACCTGGACGGATCGAGACACACCCTCGGACAGCCGCCGCAGAAGCAGACAAAGAGTGATGAATAGAACACATGACATAACTTTCACCCTGTTAACTGGCCATGTAGCTTCTCTCGATGGTGTTGCAATCAGACAGTGATGAGGAATGAAAAGAAGCTACTTTCAAATGATCAAGGTTCCCTGAATAAAGTCTTTCAGTTTTTGCTTTATGTTGATGTGAAGGACAGGATTTAAATTCACAATTTGCATTCTACAAGGACGATATTTTAAATCTCCAACTGTTGGAAAAGACAACGAATTGTAAAAACTAATTACCTTTTTGTAATTATTTAATTTAACAATATAACTCAAAAACTAGTGAATGCCCTGGTAAGCTCAAGGCTTATTGTTTATCTTGCTTGTACAAAGGTAATGGTTTTCCTGCCATATGAGGATTAAATAAAAGGGAAAACACACAAGTTATCACACACACACAAACACACACACACAGCACAGATGAACCTTTGGTGAATACATCCCATCACTATCTGAGCATTAGACAGCAGGTTGTCAGGAAAGGATTTAATACAAGGAAATTAAAAGGCTGCTCCACTTGACTCATTATGCCACAAATCACTACATGGAATGAACAGAGTGTATCTGTTATCTTGATTTAGAGCTTGTTGAGTTTTTATTACATTTTGACCATAGATGAGTTTAATTAGCTGTGCTTTAAGAAAAGACCTTTGTTTGGTCCTGTTTTGTTATTTTGGTGATTTTGTGTGTGTGTGCGTGTACGTGAGAGCGAGAGTGTGTGTGTAGCAATGAGGGAGGGATTGTTGTGGGAACACAGCAGCTGTGAACTACAACATATCTCTGCAGTAATGAGCACTTAGTTCTCTTTACAACTACAACAACAGGATGTAACCTTGGAGTAAAACAGTGTCTACACTAACAGTGTGTGTGTGTGTGTGTCGGTTATTTCCGCGGGCTACACAAGACCAACATGTCAGAGGAAGAAACAACCCCAGTAAAGTTGAAGTAGACTTCAGTGCGTTCAATTCAACTTCACTTCAGTCAATGAAGAAGAAGAATGTTAGGCTACATTTTACGAAAATTGTGAATAAAGCTTCTTTGTTACATAATGTAAATGTTTATGATCATTTACTGAAACACCTACAGGAGTCAGATGTTGCAGTGACATGTCATCACCAGACAAACACATTTAACATCAGCAGGTAACTATCAGGGCCCATAACTCTTGGAAATGGCTCCCACTTGAGTGCAGGCCCTCAAATTCCATCAAGTAGCACCAAATTGCTCACACCTAGATATCCCTCTCCTAAATGTCAGATTTTTTTACAACAGGATCCATGAATTATTTCCTGGGGTTGAAAATGTTGAGAAATGTCACATCTGTTGGACCTAAATGTTAAAGGAAAAGAAATCTGCTCAAAGATTTAAAAAAATATATATATATATATATCCTTGGCAGAGCATCAAAGAAACGATTTGTCTATAGACTGACAGTGTGTCTGTACTTATTAACAGCTGCTCACAGAGTTGTGACTTTAAGTTTCAGGGAGTGACAACATTTGTAACAACAGTGACATAAAACCTATTGATCATCTATAGCATTAAAGATACCATGTTGCATTTATAGCCGAGCTTCAGATCAAAGCTTTGTGGACTGATAAATATTAAATGTTTGTATATATCAAAAGCTTTATCATCACATTGCCAACATGGTTAAACTGAAGGGCACAGAGCAGAGTGCAGACCCCCCCCCCCCCATAGATCTGCACCAAATTGTACACACACCTAAACATGCCAGATGTTTTAACTCATTCAAGATCCATAAATCATTTACTGAGAATGAAATGTTAAATGTTAGATACACATCACTTTTACATGTATATATTTCTTCCTTCCTTCCACACACTAAATTTCTCTATGTAAATAGTAACTGACTTTTTGTATCTTATCTTTATGTCAAGGAAAGTCATATAAAGTATATCAGTGCACGTAGAACTCTGGTTGGTGTACGTGACAAATACACAGATATCAATACTGGGCCTTGCAGGGTGACGGGGGGTCGAAGCAGGTCGCCTTGTGTCCAGTACATCAGCCTATTATCTCTGTTGATGTGACAGCACTTCTGTTATAAATACTGGATTTCTGGACCCCAGATTCAGAATCAGACATGGAGAAGAAAGTGAACCAGTAAAATATTATTGTAACAAAAACTGAAGGAGGATTGGACCAATAAACTGCAGGAGACCAAAAAGAAGAGGCTTAGTCCTCCAAAAGCAGGGTTTATTTGCTGCAGGAATCAGGAGTGGAATGGATCCAGATTGTATGTCAGGTGGACTCAGGGAGGAGGAGGGTGACCACACCCCCTGGAAACCAACTCAGAGGAGACACAGGGAAGATAAAAAAACGTCCCCTGTGGAGGGAGGTTTTGTAGCCGAGCCACACAGTGAACTACAGTGGTGGGATGTAACAGAGAACATCTCATGTACTTGAACATACTACAAGAAGTTTTTAACTTGGTATGAAGCGGTCTCATTTGAATATTGCTGCCTCGTTGTGACCTACAACAGTAAACAAGAAAATTGGGTTTTTCTATAAACTATTCTGAATGTCTGTGATCGAGTGGAACCCCCGACTAGGTCAGAGAAAACGATTTACGTCAGTAATGAACGGCACTAAAACACAATTATAATGTTGTCATATTACAGTTATCAATCCATACATCATACATTTCCTCATGGCTGTGCATCCTGCATCAGCTTTGTGTCAAATGCACCTGCTGGTTCCTACGACAGGAGACGCAGAAACACTACTGCTTCTGTCCACAGAGGCGCCAAAAATCAACGTAAATGAAAAGTTCCCTGTAGTGGCTTTAAGTATATTTTGAATGTATCCGTACTTTACTTCAGTAGATCTCTTTCCAAAGATTTTCATTTTTCCTCCACTACATGTCGGTAACTATCTGTACTTTCTACTCTTTTTACATTTGCTAATCTATTTTCCAAAGTAATAAACGAGATCCAATCAGAGTGGGCAGGTCACATTAGACCACGCCTCCCTCAACAAGAGCAAAGTGGCAAAAGCTGAACTTATGGGTGAACATGAAACACCCTGGTGAGACTGGCAAGTACTTTTACTCAAAGTGTGTTTAAAAGCAAGTACTTACTCACTTTTACTTAATTAGAAAAGTTAATGTGGTAGTTTTACTGTCACTTCAGTACATTTCTGTCTATTGTTTGAGTACTTTGTCCACCACTGGTCACCGAATAGGCTCATACACAATGTTACTCTTTGAAAAGTGTTATAACTTTTCATGTGCCTCAATGCCACATGAAACCCACACAAATACAGCTTGACATTTCATGTGTTTGTGTAAAAAGGTCAAAAAAGAAAAGCAAGTGTAAGTAAACCCAAATTAGATGGTTATAAAAATGCAGTTTACTGGCACAGTTTAAATGGACGACATCTTGAGATTAAAAATAATGAGAGACGGTTTCCAGTGTCCTCCTTTTTCTCCACAACATGTGTAGTTTCTGTATCTTTACTCATAATTCAGCAAGTATCACATTTAGTTGCTTTACGATTGAGGTGTTATTCCAAAAATAAAAGCTCAGAACTGAGATCCAATCCAATAACTCACGGTGATACGTTTGAGAGGCCGACACCAGGCCGAGCGAAATAGCCTACCCCCCCACTTTGGATAAAATGGGCTCGGCTCCACAAGCAACAGTCCTGCGTTCAAGGCTAGCTCTCTAAATCAGTGGGAGGGCGGAGCTCCTGGTTTCCAGGGATGACAAATGTGGAGCTGCTGGAGCCTAAACTGCTGAGGTGCAGGTTACAGGAGGACAGCAGAGGCCAGATGTTTTACTAATGCAGCTGCAGAGAGAGACTGAACCAGGACCAGGGAAGAAGGACAGAAGTCACTGAGCTCGGGAGAGAAAACTCTTTAAATATCAATGTACTGCAGGAAACTCTAGAATAGAAATAGGACCATGCTGCCATACACATTCATGCAGTCCTGCGATCAGTCACTGCTGGCACTGCAACCAGGGGCAATTTGGGGATCAGCATCTTTCCTGAGGACTAACTCAAAATGGAGGATCCAGGGATTGAATCTGTGACCTTCCAGTGTGGACGACCCGCTCTACCTCATGAGCTACATTCTGCTTTTTAGATTACATAATTATGCTTTTCTTCCGTTGTTTGTAGATGGGGGCTAAGTCTTCCCCATCAAGTTTCAAAGTCCAACTAACTGACTCTAATACCACAACCTCCATAACTGACTCCCAACTTCTGGGTGAAGAGCCAGAATTTTCTGAAAATGATGCTTCCAGCTCAATTTGTCACTTTTTTTATCTCAACAAATTTAAGTTTAAGTTTAAGCCTTCTCTTGACTTTAAACTTCTTTCAGCAGATACATTCAAATGGGCACATTAACTTCATTCAGCAGAACCACTGTTAACTATTTCAAATATTGCAATTCCAAATTATTCCCAAGAACTGAAGTGTTTTCCTAGATATTTCTGCAAAGGTTTCAGTCACTAAGTAGCTAGGCCATGAATAGTTTTCATTTTTTCAGTTAACTTTATTCAAAGTGCAATAAACTGAGAAGAAAAAAATCTAAATCAAATCAATGTTTGTCTTTGTCCCTGAAGTAGCACCAGTAGTTCTATGTACGCTTGTGCATAGGTAAAGGTAAATGTTGCTCTTGATCCCAGAATAATTCATGCTGTTGGGACCAGAGCCCTGTGGTACCCCGTCTGTTGTAGGACTCCCCTCTCTCTGTAGGCCATGTGTCTGCCTTCAGAGTGTGTGTGTGTGTGTGTGTGTGTGTGTGTGTGTGTGTGTGTGTGTGTGTGTGTGTGTGTGTGTGTGTGTGTGTGTGTGTGTGTGTGTGTGTGTGTGTGTGTTTGCCCATGTAAAGACAGCTATTTATGCCACCGGAGAAGATTCAAGAAATGTGTATCCGTTAGTGTCTGCACCCTCGTCCCCTCCCCCTCATGTTGGGAGATGATCAACAAATATTTGTACTATCTCCTGCTCATTACGGCAGGGAACACGCTGATTCCAAGCTGGATTTATGGAGCTGTGAGGCCGCCTCCCCCTCCACCTCGGCTGGGCCTCCGCTGGAACTGGGTAGAAGTCAAAGGAGAGGATGACGGCAAAGAGGAGGAGGACAAGTGGAGAGGAGAGTGAAGAGGAAGAGGTGGAGGAGAGGAGTGAGCGAGAGCAGGAATAAAGGAAGAGAGGAGGACAAAGGAGGGGAGGTTCTAAATAAATCAAATTTCATGTATTGTACAACTGCTGTAAGATTAATATTAACGTTAAAATTATGAAGCAGGACAAATTTCACTAATTACACCAGGAAGGATAAGGACACATCTGATGGTTTAAACCTGATGGAATTTTCGGAAGTCACTAAAACACTAAGCTCATGATCACACTACCTCTATAGACCCTCTCTCGTAAAACAGAAATCTCAGACTTGCCTCGTCACGTTACCATATTTTGGCCTTGTGTTGACACCATGGCATCTCCATGACAACCGTGTAAACTCTTCTAAGATGTGGCTGAAAGCTCTAAAGTTAGTCGTTCAATCTTGAGCTTCTAATATCTGTGTGAAATGTAAATCACATTTTTCTCTTTACAAACTATCAGTCCTGGTTCAAATAGTTAGGACCAGGCACAAAGTCACACAACTCTGTAAAAAGCTCTTTAGGCATTATTGCCTTAAGCGATAAGACACTGAAAGTGTGAAATGGGGACAACAGAGTGGGGACAGTGCTGGCTGCAAAAGGGCTCACACCAGCTGAACCAGGGCAAAAAGCTTTTGAACAGCACTTTACAGCCTGAGGTGATGGTATCTAGGTCTCCTGGTTGGTGCTCTTAAACACTGCTCTTGTGCTGCTTGTGCATCTTTACTTCACCGTATCCAAAATTGCCTTTATAAAGTGAAAACAGAGTCAGGTGATGTTGCCGTCATATTTGATATGCAGTGTGGAGATGGCACATGGATGGATCTTGGACAAGGATTAACCTGCACGCAGATTTGAAAGTATCAAGCTGTGTGAGCTGTAATCGGATTGAAGAGAACAGGGCTGGTGGTGAACATGGTGGTGAAACATACGGGAGGCAGAATGTTGATGTAAGGATAACAAGTGATAATTACTGTTAAAGGTTATCTGCTTTAAACAAATGTCTCTGTTGCTCATGAGCTTAAGATGCTGATGTAGAAGGAGAGAGACTTTTACAATCACCTGATACCTCTGTTCACAATACTCACAAAACCAGCTTGTTCACGGAACAGTTCGACATAGAGATCATTCAAAATGACTTTTTACATGTAAAAGCTTTTTTGATTTAGTTCCTTAATTGAATATTGTAAAATTACCATTTCCTTTGCAACAGGACGTCCATGTAGATATTAACCTTCATATCTGAGTTCAATAACTGGAATTATTGTATAATTATTATGCTAATGTTAATGTTACTGACAAACATTTTCATTTTTTAAAAATAGTATTTTTTCTGACTAACCTCATTCATGAAACTATGATATATATGTTCATATATATTTACACATATATATATATATATATATATATATATATATATATATATATATATATGATGAATCATGTTTACTGGTAAAGACTTTTCTTCAGTGTTTCTTTATAAAATGCTAGAAACAGATCACATAGTTCAGCAAGTGTTTAGAGCCTCACATTAAACTTCTAATCACAAAATTCTAACCATGATTAACATTTCAACTTCGCCCTGGTATGAGCATGCACAGACATCAAAGGGGGCTTGAGCCCCTCCCCTCTTTCTTCTTCCAGCGAATGTGCCCTTTCCATGTGAAGTAACATAGAAAATTGTGGATGCGATGAAATTCACCGATATGCAGGGTTGTGTATTCGAATTGTTGATTGCTGAATCAAAATAGAATTGTGAGGCATACATTTGCCAATTGGCACTACAGGTGAATAAGATAAAACTGATTTACTAAAACATTTCTCCACAGAACTTTCAAATGCGAAAGGAGGGAATTGTAGTTACACTGAAACTAATTCCTTGTCACCAGTTATTGTGTGTGTTATTCCAAATATATACTTGTAGCATAGAAAACATGCACATTGTGAGTTTTGTTTGCTGTTGCCTGTTCTTGTGATAAAGCCAGTGTATAATAAAGACCATTGTGTCTGTGAACTGAATGATTGTGTGAGTGTGAGGGTAAATACATTGTTAAGTAATTCAGAGATGTGCTACTAAATTGAACTATTTTTATAACATTTTTTATATATATATGAGAAGTGCC
Organism: Limanda limanda; assembly: GCF_963576545.1. Lineage (NCBI taxonomy): Eukaryota > Metazoa > Chordata > Actinopteri > Pleuronectiformes > Pleuronectidae > Limanda > Limanda limanda. The sequence continues at coordinate 19,991,150 of NC_083653.1, forward strand.
TTTTTCTCACTTAAGCCCCTTCCCCCCAAAATGCCTGTGCACGTCCCTGACTGGGCCACACATTACCATGTTTCGCACCAGGGGGCGCTGACATAAGGGTGACAGCTCCAACATGTTGCTTATTCAAGAGTTGAGGCACAACAAACCAATCCGTGAACAAATGATAGAATTTTTTAATAATATCTCATTTCATGTACGACTTATAAATCAGATTTTCATACATCCACACAGGGAAACACATAAAGGGGGCATCTCAGAAGTGCTTGTACATTTAACAATATAATTTAAATCCAACAGAAATGAATGAAGAACGATTAGTTGGGTGTATTTTTTTTATATTTTGCAAGAACTCCAGTTATTGCTCTCATCATGTTAGAAGATAAATATGTTCATGTACTTCTTCTTCTGCTGCTAAATACCAGGAGCTAATTTGTAGCAGACACATGTTGAATGATGGATAAAAGACTCTCTCACTAAATGCTGGTTATTTGTTTTAATCACCTACGTTTCCTACCCACAGGACCATCATTACACCATTGTAGCTCAGGATTCTCCTTCGTCATTAGAGAGAGTAAAACAGGGCTTTGTATTATTCCAGAGATAAATTATTACATGTGTACAATTTATTAATTCATCCAGGTTTGTTCCACTCTGGGACAGACGTCACATGGTTCAGACCTGGGCTGTGGATGAAAACTTCACAGGTTACTTAAAAAAAATTATAAAAATAATAATCATGAAGGCACAGACCAAAGCAGAGGAACCATATGGTGACTCCAGTGCTTCTGGGGTTGTGTTTTGTTTTTTTTTGGAATGCATTGCAGGAAGAATTCTTGGTGGGTGGAACAACAAATATAATAAATATTGTTCAAAACAATATTTATTGTTGCTGGAAATTACTAAGTGCCCCTGCTCCTCTTTTACAAACCATATTCTCAGCTGTATCACTGTGCGTTCCAGTAAAAAAGGCCACATATGATAAAATATTCAGGTTCTTGCAGAAATCCAAAAGCTACACATCATCACGAAGACGTATCTGAATTGCTTTACACCAACTGATGGCTTCAGTCAGGTTCTTCTCCAGTAGCACGACTACCGAGCTCTGACCTGATTGTGCTTTATTAGGTGTGTTAGCAGTCAGAGTTTAGAAAGGAAATTATTATTATTATAATTAAAGACAGCACTTGAATGATGTTCCCTAATTTTAAAGAAGGGCTTTAATTGTGTATCATTAACATCTCAGACTCACACTTCAAGTAATTTCAGGTATGAAGGAGGATTCCACAAAATGCAATCATAAATAAAGTAGACGGAGGCACATGGAATTTAAAAGTAGGTAAAAAAAAACTCTTGGAACCATTAAATGTTTTGAAAATTGCAGTTAGAATTTGGGGAGGAGCAATGAAATGCTGCCTAAGGCAGAAGATGCTAGTGCTCTGAAGTAACGCTTATAGCGTGTGCGATGCTCCAGTTCGTGGAGATCTTCGTGTGGACTGTCACATTCCCCCATTCTGTCTGACATTCACTGACAAAATTAAAACATTTCATGGTTCTTGCATATAGAATTTCACATTTCATTTCATGAAATGTTCGCAGGCTTTTACGTGAAATTAGATAAATATACAAATGAGATCTCAAATACATCTGTTGGTAAAAAACAAAACAAAGTATAAAACATGAAAAAAGACTCATATTCTATATGCTTTGGGATAAATTGAGGTATTTCAAAATGTCAGGGTTATGGTACAAACATGTCAGTTGTGTAATAGGCTGGTTTTAAAAGGGCTCAACAATTAAGCAGAGGGATCAGAGGTCCCCAAGGTCCATAATCCTTTTCAGAGCAGTGACATTAACTAAGCAGATTCAAAATTCTGCTGCTGAACTGTGTGACCTTGATTGTCTGGTGAGTACTTAGAATAAAACTGTAACTGAGAAGTTAAAGCAACACTGCAACATTTTTACCTTAAAATATCAAAAGGAGTTTGATGGTTCAGTGACTTTGAAAAGGGAAAATGTTTCCATTTTCATTTACACTCTTTACCCTGAACATCTGCTCTTGCTCTATGTAACTTTGGTGAGCTGATACAATCTCCTGTGAAAAGTGTGGAGCTGACCAATATTTAATGAATAAAATTAAATAATACGAAATTGTCAGAATCAGGTCCAACAAGTTCAAGATAATGCTGAGCTGTAGACCAGTGCAAAATACTAAGAAGAAGAAGAAGTGTTTATCTGTGATATTCAGCAAAAAAAACCTAAAATATTTAGAATGTTCTAAAATGAGTTAGGTTGAGAAATGAGATAGTGTTATTAAGAAATGAGAAAATGATCACAAGGACGTCTCCTGAACTGTCTGGGTCGTCGGAGGGCTTGAGCTTGCGACCGAGTCCTCTTTGCAGTGCGCCGCTCCGTTGCTGTCCTTCTTGGCCATGAGATAAGGTTGCGTGCTGATTTCTTTGGGCTGGTCAATACAGATGAGAAATAGACAAACGAGTGTTGAAAGCTCAGGTTCGGCTCAACAAAGCAGACAGAGACACACCGGAGTGTAAATGTGAGGTTACCTTCGGAGTCAGAGGAGTGACACAGCAGAGCTTTTCTCTGTAGCGCTCCGGCAGAAAGAAGAGCAGCGTGCCCAGGACTGGAAACACTGTGCCCGGGGTCAGCTCCTTCTCCTTCATGGGTCCTAACATGTGGAGAGCCCCGTGAACAGGGGAGAAATTAAACCTTGTTCATTTTTACTGGTTTAGCTGGGTTTCCATTTAGGTTGATAGCTTCTGGGTGGGGGGAGTTGTGGCTGTCACCTTCTTCTTTTATACTTTTTTCTATTAATAATAATTCTAATAATTATTCCTACCCTTCCTTTAAATTAGAAATGTTTTCACATGTTTGTCCAGGGCCAGGACTAGCATCCCTGTAATTAGCTAGCATCCTCACCACTATTGCCAAAACATACACGATTACACGTTTAAAATAAGCTGATATTTTAGCCTTTTTTGGGACAATTTGGGTTGGTGTCTGTTCATCTTTGGTATTTGAAAAACTGTTTCTCCTCTGCTCTACTTCTTGTTCTTGTGTGTCTCTTATCTTCTCCCAACATATAGAAAGGAAGAGTGAAACACTACAGAAAATGACAGTGAAACACAGTAAAGACTCACACACTGAGATTAAATGAAACAGGTGCACATATTATAAGAATTAACAATTTTTCTGTTTTCTGTTGGTAGGGGAAATGCAGAAGAGAGTTACAGAGGAATAGGAGCAGCACAAGTGCAAAATTACATAAAACCTATCTGACCATCTATGCATGTTTCACTCCTGTCTCCTCCTGTGATGCAGATAATACAAATATTTGTAATCAGATAAATATTTAGCAACAATCTATCCTAATTTAATGTATTTGCATAATACCACTGAAAACCTCAGCCATCAAGTACTGTCTAGGAACTAGTTACTAACTCGTCTTCTTCCAACCCCTTCATCTCATTGCTCCTTTAGTGGTCTGATAATTTAAAAATGTTATTGTGATAATATTCTGTATGTCAGTGATACAGTTGGTTTGGAACTTAAAGCTAGAAGTGTGCGTACCTGTTAAAAAGCTCACTATTAGTCCGACCAACACCACAGTGGTTGAGTTGTGAGCACTGTACCACATGTAGGACAATGAGTAGAGTGCCTCCACACCTGTCGGCCTGAAGAGTAGATGAAAGAAACAAAAATAAGACAAAAAAAAACAGTATTTAAAACTGTGATGAATTGTTTTATCTACTTTTCCATAGTCCTGTAAACATAATGGAGCCAACACATATTACCAATCACAACGACATTACCTTGGCTGGACCAGTGTGGTCATGACAGCGGTGGTCATGTTTTCAAACAGGGGCAGAGCAGTGGTGTTGAGAAGGGGTGCTGCGGTGGAAGCTGACATACGCATCATCATACTACCAATACCGATCCAGAAGGCCATGGCGAGGCCCGTAAACAAACCGACCAATGCACCCTGAGGAGAGGAGAGGAGACAGTGTGGTCAATGACATATCAGGTATTCCTTCATTACGATTTACATGTGGTCACCAGAACAGGAACAATCTCTCTTAATTACAGCATCAACTCACAATCGAGTTTGCCCAGGGAAAGAAAATCCCTAGACAGAAGAGGCCGAGCAGGGGACCACCCACCATCCCGAAGATACTTAAGGCTGCCTGAGGGCACAGATGTTAGAGCATGACTGTGTGTTACACAGCTGAATGTTAAAAATTCAAAAAAAAAATAATATCTGTGCATATGAACTCATTTTGTACTGCACAGTTTTCTCTTTTACAAACTGCTTCAAGATTTAAATAACTTATCTGGTAAAAATGTCTTTGTAGATAAAGGTTAAAAACGGTGTGAAGAGTTACCTGCAGCACAGATCCCATTAAGGAGGCGAGGTAGGCCATAGCCAAACACACCAGGCCATAGGACAAGGCTGTGGAGCACATGACAAGAAATTGCAGTAATAGGGTACACATGACTGTCTCCTGTTTGTTAAAAGTAGTGTTTATATTATTACTTGTAAATAAGAATTTAATCAATTAACGTGATAGAGAATACGATGCCATTTACTTCAACTGAATTTTCATGATGCTGTACGTTTCTGATTATCAAGTGTGGTGGAAAAAATATAAATTGCAGAGTTAAATAATAGAGTACCACACACTCAGACACAACTACATGCCCTGTGTTTAGACTTGATGCAACAAAAGCCACAAACTTATTTGGAGATTTATAGTATGCAGTCAGGACAAAACTCAAACTAAAGCCAGTTGTCTTACCAAGTCCTTTAGACATCAGTGTGGCTTTGGCTTCAGTCATGTTTGGAAAATAGGGTTTAATCAGGTCCTCCATAGTAACTGTAGCCAAGGAATTGAAGGCTGATGAGATAGTGCTGGTGGGACAGACACAGGATACAATGAGTGAACGTTTTTTGTTTACCTCATTATAAATGGAAAGCAACATAGCACAGGCATTTGAGACAGGAACTGTCTGAACATTTCATTTGCAGCTAGTGGGGGGAAATTCCCGTTGGGGCTGTTGGGAAATGGTTTTATAAACCAAAGGCCTCCTTTTTGGCCTACATGTACAGTCAAAAGCCTGATGCAGCATGGTCTCTTTGTTCAGTAGAACTATTAGAAAGCCAAGGAACTCAGGCTCCCAGAATGCTGCATGTTCCTTTGTCCCGCTCAACTTCACACAGAGGTGTGAAAAGACACTAGGGGCAACTCCTATTGGTCAGTCTGGCCCCATGACCTGTGAGGTCACCAGGCCAATATAAGGACAGGTCTGCCCCAATTCTTTCTCTTTCCATCAACCCTCCAGGGCAGCAGGCGGCCAGCCATTTCTCCTGCATCTCCGAGGGGGGGCCTAGCTGATCCAGCTCAAATCTTCTCTTCCCACCCAACAACCGGAGGTCAGAGGTGCAGCTTCCAACTCATCTTCTCAAGGAAACCTCCACTCATCTCAAGCTTTTACAAACTCCTAGCAGCGACTCAATGTCCTACAGGACTTCAACCCAGTGACTGAGCCACAGCTCGACAGAATCGCGAATGCAGAACTTTACAACCACAAAGCCAGGAGACGTAACAGAACTGAAACCTGCACAGCAACTTTCTCCCTTTCTAAGGACTGGTAACATACTGGGCTTAATAATTATACTAGACGAAGCAAGACTGTTTATTTGATTCTGTGTGCCGTTTATAAGTTTGATATATGTCGTGATATTATGTTTATAAGTTAAATGAAAGTAAATGATAGGTAGGCTCTTAACAGGCTCTCTCTCTCTCTGAATCTTTCATTCTCTGATTAACATTTACACAGACACCAGGATATCTCTACACCTACTTATCTACTCCCCCACTATAGAAGAAGGGGGGGGGGGGTTGGGCTACCATCTTAGGAGCCCAAAGGAAGGTGTTCCTCTTCTGGTAAACCACCATTTTGAAACCACCCTAATTTACATACACACACACACACACACACACTCACATACACATCTCTGTTTAGCTAGTACGTTTTGTTAGTAATTTCTGTTTTTATACTTTATTATATTTATAATAATTGTTTTTCTTAAACAAATGTTCTTTCATTAATGTTGCATAAGTGAATTTTGCCAACTGATACACTGTCAAGGAACTCCTTAAACCTTGACCGTTCATTATATAATCTTAATAGTAAATATTGAGATTTCTAATTGAACTAGATCGAAATGAGACTGATCTTAATCAATAAATTGGCTATCTTTCCCTTCCTTTGAAGGGTGGTGCCCGAGGTTACTTTAACCAACTAAAGTTATGTTTTAATATTTATATTTTAAATATTAATGTTTTCTATTTCGTTTTGATAACCAAATTTATTGAATGCCTACAGGCACACCATCTTATGGTATCACTCCTAACCAGTATTGCACAACAGGGTCATGTAGTGTGATTTACCATTTCAACAAAGAGGATATGTAAAGTTATACCCCACAATTATCACTACTTGCTTATCTCCAGCTGTTACCTGAACCTTAACTCAACTTTAAAAGATGTCTGTGATGATTCTGTTATATTCATTCTTTAAAGACTGAAGTAAAAGCTAATACAACTAAACTTAACGGTGAGCAACACCACTGTGACAACCAGGCAGAATTTAAACATTTTTAAAAATAACTGGTGACTGACAACTGAAAGACAGAAAAGTAGTCTTAAACCAGTGGATAATCCTTCAGGTTCAGGTATGTTTGCCTGGTTCACTTACCTGAGAGCACCACTGAAGAGACAGGCTACAAACAGGCCTGGGAGCCCGGGCAGATCCCTGAATACATCCATCACAAAGTAAAGCACCATCTACATACAAAAAACAACTCAACATTAGGATTCCCGATTGCCTGGCGACCTGTCACCTGATGACACCAGGGGATTCAAACTTCCCGGTGACCTTTAAGAATGATAAAGTATAGCTGATAGTTAATATGGAAAATTTGGGAGAGCAAAACTAGCAAATCTAGTATTCACCTGATCATTAGTTTTGACGTAGCCCTTGTCCAGAGGGCTGTCCTCTCCATAGCGAGCAAACATGACCAGACCCATCAGACAACCTAAACACAGGACGATCTGCTGGCATGGGAAGACGACATAGCAGGACCTGAGAAGACATGAGGTGAATGACGTGGTTATAAACATGAACATCATACCACATTATAAGGGAACACAGGAAATCAACATTTAAAAGGAAAATATTTGGTCAATCTGTAGGGGGCCTGTAGTGAGAAGTTGATGATACTGACATGACGGCTTCTTTCTCTGAGCGTGCGCTGAGGTATCTCTGGACCTGGGCCTGGTTGACCCCGTACAGAGCAAGCATCATGAAGATTCCCCCCACACCCAGAGTCCAGAAGGTGTGACGCTCTGTAGGGTCTGGGTTCAGGCTACACAGACAGAGTAAGGACAGCGTTAACATGTCTGAAGTACACACAGGTATGATTCCTGCAGTAAAGTGTCTTTTAGCAGATGGTAATACTGACTCTAGTCCAGAAATGCGGCTGCCATTGGTAGCTTTCCTCCAGACCTCACCAATGCCCCCTGCCTGACTGGCCCCTACTATAATCACTGCCAGCTGTCCCACAAACATCACCATGGTCTGGAACACATCAGTCCACATCACCGCCTTCAGACCCCCCTGTGAGACAAGAGCACACAGGTGTAAACTTCTTTTAAAGGTCCATGAAGATCAATGCAACAAACCATCTGAAAAGGTGTACATGGGTAAGACCTGTGCTGCACTGACAAGAGTATGAATATAAGATTGTACTATAATCATAGATAATAAAGGAAACTGATGTGGAAGTCATGACCAAGACAAATTGAGTAAGAGTTTTGCAATCAAGTAATAAGACAGACAATTGAAAACTTGTTGTCTACTAAAAGTATTAACTCTCTATCTTTTACATGAAATGAGATTTTGAAATAACAAATTTCATTAAATGGCTTAATTTACTAATTTTTTAGCTTCTGTTGTAGAAAAACAATAGTTAAACAAATACTTTGTCCCAGTTGGTGATGATGGTAACCATGGTTTGATAAATCTAGACACTCACCAGAGCTGTGTACAAAGTACACACCAACCCCATGGCAAGCACTGCCCCCCAAAGGTCAAAGCCTGTCACTGCAAGTCAAAATGGAAAATACGTTACCAAACACTGCATGACGGTTTACTCGACTGTCCAGGTGAAAATAAATATTAACAACAAGTGTGCATTATCATTAGTAACTGTGGACTCCTCTTAGTAGAAAACATGATGTGATGGATTATGTAAAAAGTAAAAAACATGCTGCTTTTACCTACATTAAGGGCCAAGGCTGGAGCATATAAGACCACTCCCATATAAATGACCTGCGGAGGAGAGAAAATAAACAACTGCAAAACCCTCTACTCACAAAAACAGAGGGAAGCTCAGGGAGCCGAGCAAACTGACTCACATGTCAGATTATGATCCTCCTCAGGTGTAAGAAAATTCTGCTACTTCGTAACAAAAAACATGTCGATATTTGGTTGTACGCATCTAACGTAAAGTCCTGTGACACACATTTCCTAATTAATATGGAGGAATTTACAGTTATAGAGGTTTTCTTTGAGATAAAAGTCAGACGACACTGCTGATGCAATCTACAGGAGAAAATATAGATACTGCCAACGTCATAAAGGTAACAAAAACCCTAATAAAATGTTGCAAAGGGCAGTGTGACATCTCCAGGGCCAAAGTCTGTTCTTTCTCAAAAATAAACAGCCTCTGTTTCACATCTAATTTCACTCCACAGACAAAACAAGTTTTTTAAAGTAAGTTTTAAGGATGTGGTGATGCCTCAAACCAAGAACAAGTTAGAAAAGCTGAAAAGGTTGTTTCTCTTTTATTGGCAACCAACATAAAACTGTTATTAGCTACTACTAATTTCTGTCTTCCTATATCATTGGGGACTACGGTTGCCATGTCAACTAAGTATTAATACAATTCTAAACTTTCTGTGTGAGACGACAGATGACGTTTTTAAAGATCAGAGTAGCTGAGATTAAAGTGGAGGCCATTTTATCACAATAAGAAACAATTAGATGATTAAAAAAAGCACAGAAACTAATGAACAATGAAAGTAGAGCAAGATACCATCTGGAAAATGAACGTCACAGTCCCACATATGCGAACCGTCTTGTTAAAGCGCAGCTCCAGATACTGTTGAGAGGAGAGAATGTAAAAGAACAAAAAAGAACAAAAAGAGAACAACCAAAATCAAAAAGCTGATTACATATCATCTCAGAGTCATGTGTGCTCTCAGGATCAGATCTGTCAGTTTAAGTCATTAAAGCCAGATTTTAATGGTTGACAGCATTCTTTGTTCACAGGACAGTACTGAACTTTGGCAATGGCCTGATCAGTGTCCTTGAGGTTCAGGCTGCAGTTAAAAAAAATAAAAACCTTTAAAAGTTAATGAGCCTTGAGCGAAGAACTTGTGTTTCTGTTGAGGGTAAGACAGATTAGAGCACAGATAAGAAAACGGAGCTCTGAGATCATACTTGAGAGAGATGTATATTATATTAAGTCTTTATTTCTGTGTACCTCATAGGCACTGGACAGTCGCAGCCTGTAGAAGATTGGTATAAAAATGTGAGCTGGGATGAGCAGGCCCAAAAAGTAGGAGCAGCCCAAGAACCAGTACTGAGTTCCAAAGGTGTACACCTCAGATGGTTCCCCCAGGATGGACACCGCTGACTGGAAACTGGCCAGCAGGGACAGCGACACAGGGAGGAGGCTCATGGAGCGGTCAGCCATCAAGAACTCCTGTGGTAAACAAAATATTGGTGTTGGAAATGTGTCCAAAACTAACCTTGTACACTTGAGCATCTGAAGCCAAAGTCTACCTGTGTTGTGCGTTGGCGTCCACCGTAGAAGGCATAAAAGAGACCGATCCCAGCTGAGGCCACCAGCAGCAAGGCAAAGATGACATAGTCCACCGTACTGAATTGCATCTGGACTATCTCCCCCATGATGACCCTGTATTTGGAGAGGGTCGGGGCAGGGAAAGCCGATGGGAGCACAGCACCTGACACTGGTTAAGATGTCAATGAAAGCACTTCTCCAACAGGAAGCCCAACTGAGAGCTGGAGGAAGAAAAACAAGGCGAGAAAGGCAAGTTAACTTCTCTCACTAACACCTGTGGGAAATGGCAGCTGTGACAGTGCATTGAGAGCAGTTCAGAAATACACCCAAGCAGCAACTGCTGATTTTCATTTAATCACTAGAATTAACTTTATAAACGTCACTGGATATAAAACAGCACAACAAGAGATATACATCGTTTCCTTTTGGGATATTGACCAGAATTTTTCATGCTAACCGCTTTTGTTTCCTAATAACCTCCTTGTTATGTTTTCCTCACCATTTGGTTTGTTTGTTCGTTATGCAAAGACAACATTTTGTGGAGGGTTGATGCATGACCCAAGGAAGGACCCATTAAATTCTAAAGAAATCCATATCATATAATTACTGTTTCTCTGGGAGGTATGCCCACTCTGACCATACTTTTATTCGTTCATGCACTAGTTCTTAAACGTCAATTAATCATTCACCTTCTATTTCATTTTTCAAATATCTTTCCAATGATTAAATGTGACGATTTATTATATATATATATATAAAATCAGAGACTTTACATATAAATATACCTTTTGGCACAATCAGCATCATTGTAATGTAATAAGATTATCACAGCCATGGCTGCTGCTTCCTACAAGCAGAGTAGACTGGTGGGTGCATCTGATAACAACCTTGCACATTTTCCTCTTTAAAGTGAATCATTGTTTAGTCGGACAAAATCTACGAAAAAGCCCAGAAAAGACAGAAAAGAATGTAACAACTTTAACCAAGAGAAATAGGTTCTGTTCAAAGGGGAGACTGTGTGTTACAGAATTATTGTGTGAAAGAGTAGCTTTGCTTCTGTCTTGTACAAAAAAGTATATCTAATCTAAAACAGCTCTGATGTTGACGCTTAAAATAAACTAGCTGGGAATATTTATCTTCTGATATATATATATATTTTAAAAAAAGATTATTTTCAAACACGAGCAAACAAAAACAAAAAGTTTAAGACTGTTATATTCATTTTAAATGTAAAATCAATTGAAAAAAGTCAAAAAATACTACTACTGTCTACTGAAGACATTCTTCAATTCATTCTGCCAAAAAAAGCTCTTTGAACTGCCATTTCTTGAAATGTTTCAAAAACACAGATAAAAAACATTCCAATAACTAAAGCCATAAATTTAGCCTTAGCTTGAATATAACAAAGAAGTCACAAACAAAATAGCAGTGGACTTAATGTACCTACTGGGATCAAGCTGCTGCTGCTGCTGCTGCTGCTGCTGCTGCTGCTGCTGCTGCTGCTGCTGCTGCTGCTGCTGCTGCTGGGACACACTGGCCACTGAGAGGTGAGTGCACTGGAGGGGGATGTCTTAGTCCAATCCCATCATGATCACTATGGAGGCAGAGGAGAAATTCAGCAAAACAACGCACCACAGCAAAAGAAAAACACAAGAGGAGCGACCTACCACAAAATTTTTTACAAATCATTATCTGGACAATCTTTACCTCAATAGCACTTTTATTGTCTTTGGGAAAGATACAATCTCAACCAAACAAAACCCAATCCATCGTTATGTTTTTAAAAGAGACACACAACTCTATTGTGTGTGTGCATGTGCATGTGCATGTGCATGTGCATGTGCATGTGCATGTGCATGTGCATGTGCATGTGCATGTGCATGTGCATGTGCGTGTGTGTGTGTCTAAGTCCTGGCAATGAAACAAAACTAATTGCATTGTCGTAAACAGAAGCAATAAACATAAAAGCTGCTTTGGATTAATATTTAACATTCGCTGGAAGGTCGGGGCGACGAGACGAGATTCCTGTGCTCACACGCAAGAACTAAATTCACATGGACAACTGTCGAGCAGTTTTTCAGAGAGAACCTTAAGCAGTCATGTTCATATATTGGCAGCTGTAAATGGCAGGGAAGGGCAACTGTTTCATATGTCAAGGGGTCAAAGATCTCAGTCTCAGTCCAGTTAGAGAGCTCGTCTGTGGCCGTTAACCTTTGTCTCTGCACTTCACAACACTTCATGGATTAGAGTGTGGGCCATCATGTGTGTTCATCAACAGAAATGATCTGCACTGACTGCTTGTCTTGTGGTATCACTCCTAACCATTGTTGCACAACAGATCCAATCCTATAACTCACAGTCATACGTTTGAGAGGCTGACACTTAAATCAGTAGGGTGGGGCGGAGCCCCCGGTTTCCAGAGATGACAAATGTGGAGCTGCTGGAGCCTAAACTGCTGAGGTGCAGGTTACAGGAGGACAGCAGAGGCCAGATGTTTTACTAATGCAGCTGCAGAGAGAGACTGAACCAGGACCAGGGAAGAAGGACAGAAATCACTGAGCTCGGGAGAGAAAACTCTTTAAATATCAATGAACTGCAGGAAACACTAGAATAGAAATAGGACCATGCTGCCACACACATTCATGCAGTCCAGGGATCACACACTGCTGGCACTGCAGCCAGGGGCAATTTGGGGGTCAGCATCTTGCCTGAGGACTCACGCAAAATGGAGGATCCAGGGATTGAATCTCTGAATCCCCAGTGTGGACGACCCGCTCTATCTCATGAGCTACATTCTGCTTTTTAGATTACATAATTATGCTTTTCTTCCGTTGTTGGAGATGGTGGCTAAGTCTTCCCCATCAAGGTTTCAAAGTCCAACTAACTGACTCTAATACCAGAACCTCCATAACTGACTCCCAACTGTTGGGTGAAGAGCCAGAATTTTCTGAAAATGATGCTTCCAGCTCAATTTGTCCCTTTTTTATCTCAACAAATTTAAGTTTAAGCTTAAGCCTTCTCTTGACTTCTTTCAGCAGATACATTCAAATGGGCACATTAACTTCATTCAGGAGAAAAAACACTTTTAACTATTTTAAATAATGCAATTCCAAATTATTCCTAAGAACTGAAGTGTTTAAATACATATCTCTGCAAAGGTTTCAGTCACTTAGTAGATAGGCCATGAATAGTTTTTATTTTTTCAGTTAACTTTATTCAAAGTGCAATAAACTGAGAAGAAAAAAAATCTAAATCAAATCAATGTTTGTCTTTGTCCCTGAAGTAGCACGAGTAGCTATATGTACGCTTGTGCATAGGTAAAGGTAAATGTTGCTCTTAACCAGATGATGTGATCCCAGAATAATTCATGCTGTTGAGACCAGAGCCCTGTGGTACACCGTCTGTTGTAGGACTCCCCTACTGTGTGTGTGTGTGTGTGTGTGTGCGTGCGTGTGCGCGTGCGTGTGTGTGTGTGTTTTCCCATGTAAAGACAGCTATTGATGCCACCGGAGAAGCTTCAAGAAAATGTGTGTATCCGTTAGTGTCTGCATTAACCTTCATATCTGAGTTCAATAACTGGAATTATTGTATAATTATTATGCTAATGTTAATGTTACTGACAAACATTTTCATTTTATTTAAATAGTATTTTTGCTGAGTAACCTCATTCAAGAAACTACGATATATATGTTCATATATATTTACACATATATTTATAATGATTAATCATGTTTACTGGTAAATACTTTTCTTTAGTGTTTCTTAATCGATCCTAGAAACAGACCACATTGTTCAGCAAGTGTTTAGAGCCTCACATTAAACTTCTAATCACAAAATTCTAACCATGATTAACATTTCAACTTCGCCCTGGCACAAGCATGCACAGACATCGAAGGGGGCTTTAGCCCCTCCCCTCTTTCTTCTTCCAGCGAATGTGCCCTTTCCTGGGGTGTGAGTCATGTGCAGTAATATAGAAAATTGTGGATGTGATTGAAATTCAACGATATGCACGGTTGTGCATTTAAATCGTTTATGCTGAATCAAAATAGAATTGTGAGACACACATTTGCCAATTGGCCCTACAGGTGAATAGGATAAAACTAATTTACTAAAACATTTCTCCACAGAACTTTCTAATGTGAAACGAGGGAATTGTAGTTACACTGAAACTAATTCCTTGTCACCAGTTATTGTGTGTGTAATTCCAAATATATACTAGAAACTAGTAGCATAGAAAACATGCACATTGTGCAGTTTTGTTTGCTGGTGCCTGTTCTTGTGATAAAGCCAGTGAATACAAAAGACCATTGTGTCGGTCAACTGAATGATTGTGTGTGTGAGGGTAAATAAATTGTTTAGTAGTTCAGAGATGTGCTACCATATTGGACTTTGTTTTAAAAAAATGTTTTATATATATGAGAAGTGCCCTTTTTTCTCACTTAAGCCCCTTCCCCCCAAAATGCCTGTGCACAGCACATCCCTGACTGGGCCACACATTACCATGTTTCGCACCAGTGGGCACTGACATAAGGGTGACAGCTTCAACATGTTGCTTATTTAAGAGTTGAGGCTCAACAAACCAATCCGTGAACGAATGATAGAATTTTTTAATAACATCTTATTTCAGGTACGACTTATAAATCAGATTTTCATACATCCATACGACAGGGAAACACATAAATGGGGCATCTCAGAAGTGCTCGTACATTTAACAATATAATTTAAATCCAACAGAAATGACTGAAGAACGATTCGGTTTTTTTTATATTTTGCAAGAACTCCAGTTATTGCTCTCATCATGTTAGAAGATAAATATGTTCATGTGCTTCTTCTTCTGCTGCTAAATACCAGTAGCTCATTTGTAGCGGACACATGTTGAATGATGGATAAAAGACTCTCTCACTAAATGCTGGTTATTTGTTTTAATCACCTACATTTCCTAGCCACAGAACCATCATTACACCATTGTAGCTCAGGTTTCTCCTTCGTCATTAGAGAGATTAAAACAGGGTTTTGTATTATTCCAGAGATAAATTATTACATGTGTACAATTTATTAACTCATCCAGGTTTCTTCCACTCTGGGACAGACGTCACATGGTTCAGACCTGGGCTGTGGATGAAAACTTCACAGGTTACTTTATAAATTATAAAAATAATAATCATGAAGGCACAGACCAAAGCAGAGAAACCATATGGTGACTCCAGTGCTTCTGGGGTTGTGTTTTTTTTTTTTTTTTTGGAATGCATTGCAGGAAGAATTCTTGGTGGGTGGAACAACAAATATAATAAATATTGTTCAAAACAATATTTATTGTTGCTGGAAATTACTAAGTGTCCCTGCTTCTCTTTTACAAACCATATTCACAACAGTATTATTGTGCGTTCCAGTAAAAAAGGCCACATATGATAAAATATTCAGGTTCTTGCAGAAAGTCTAAAGCTACACATCATCATGAAGACGTATCTGAATTGCTTTACACCAACTGATGGCTTCAGTCAGGTTCTTCTTCAGTAGCATGACTACCGAGCTCTGACCTCATTGTGCTTTATTAGGTGTGTTAGCAGTCAGAGTTTAGAAAGGACATTATTATTATTATAATTAAAGACAGCACTTGAACTATGTTCCCTAATTTTAAAGAAGGGCTTTAATTGTGTATCATTAACATCTCAGAC
Source organism: Limanda limanda (assembly GCF_963576545.1). Classification (NCBI taxonomy): domain Eukaryota; kingdom Metazoa; phylum Chordata; class Actinopteri; order Pleuronectiformes; family Pleuronectidae; genus Limanda; species Limanda limanda. Next base: position 20,006,771 of record NC_083653.1, read on the forward strand.
TCACACTTCAAGTAATTTCAGGTATGAAGGAGGATTCCACAAAATGCAATCATAAATAAAGTAGACGCAGGCACATGGAATTTAAAAGGAGGTAAAAAAAATCTCTTGGAACCATTAAATGTTTTGAAAATTGCGTGAATAGGACAGTTAGAATTTGGGGAGGAACAATGAAATGCTGTCTAAGGCAGAAGATGCTAGTGCTCTGAAGTAACGCTAATAGCGTGTGCGATGCTCCAGTTCGTGGAGATCTTCGTGTGGACTGTCACATTCCCCCATTCTGTCTGACATTCACTAACAAAATTAAAACATTTCATGGTTCTTGCATATAGAATTTCACATTTCATTTCATGAAATGTTCGCAGGCTTTTACGTGAAATTAGATAAATATACAAATGAGATCTCAAATACATTTGTTGGTAAAAAACAAAACAAATTATAAAACATGAAAAAGATTCATATTCTATATGCTTTGGGATAACTTGAGGTATTTCTAAATGTCAGGGTGATGGTACAAACATGTCAGTTGTGTAATAGGCTGGTTTTAAAAGGGCTCAACATTCAAGCTGAGGGATCAGAGGTCCCCAAGGTCCATAATCCTTTTCAGAGCAATGACATTAACTAAGCAGATTCAAAATTCTGCTGCTGAACTGTGTGACCTTGATTGTCTGGTGAGTACTTAGAATAAAACTGTAACTGAGAAGTTAAAGCAACACTATGCAACTTTTTACCTTAAAATATCAAAAGGAGTTTGATGATTCAGTGACTTCGAATAGGGAAAATGTTTCCTCTTTCATTTCCACTCTTCACTCCGAACATTTGCTCTTGCTCTATGTAACTTTGGTGAGCGGATACAATCTCCTTTAGTGTGGAACTGATCAATATTTAATAAATAAAATTAAATAATGATAAATTGTCAGAATCAGGTCCAACAAGTTCAAGATAATGCTGAACTGTAGACCAGTGCAAAAGACTAAGAAGTCATTCAAACATTAAAGCGTTTATCTGTGATATTCAGCAAAAAAAACTCAAATATTTAGAATGTTCTAAACTGAGTTTGGTGGATTTGTTACAGCAGCAGCTCTTCTGGTTAAGGAAGCCGGGGATCCTGGGTAATATCCACCGCTCAGTTGGGTTTAGGTTCAGCCAGTAGCATTACGCAGAGCCCGGTCAACACATTGGGCCTCATGCAAGAACATGCTTCTATTCTTTCTCTTACATCTCATTGTATGGTCAGTTTGTACGAACATGTCACGTCAGAGTCAAGAAACACTTGCTCTTACAGCATCGTGTGGAAATGAGGTGTGGAAACATGATAAATGTGTGAATTTGAGCGAGCCGGCACAAGATTAGCAAGTTTGCATACATATTGCCTTAATTACACCATACAAGGCTACGCCTCCTGCCCCATGTCAGCAGTGTCAGTGACGACAATGACATCAAAGTAAAAAAAACAAGTCTTGATTTCAGAGAGAAAAGTCTGGACTTTTAGCAGCGTCAGAGACCGACTGAAGCAGAGCTGTTTAGAATCTAATTCAAGAGTTAAACCGTAAATGTCAACATAATAACAAGGGCTAATTTGTATATTATGTGAATGTAATTGCTTCAAACTAATGAAATAAGTCTGGACAACTTGTCAATTCTGTTCGTACCAGGAAAAAAAACGTAAAAGCAGCAAGTTCTCCTAAATCACTGGTTCTCACTACCTAATATTAAATATTTTCGGTTCTTGCATGACACCCATTGAGGCACACGTTTTCTATACATGAAAAGCACTTAATGGCTCAGAAACGGAGACCAACAGAATAATCAACAGGTGTGGCAGCAGAGGGCGCTGCTGCTCGGTAACCGTTACATAGTGTTGCTTTAAGGAGGAAGGTGTAAGGCGACAGAGACAGGTACTCACCATAACCTGCAGAAAACAGACACATTGTATCACATCACCACAGGCTCTTGACATGGAGTCCACTGTGCAAGAGCATAGACCGTACAGACTGAAAACATTGAACTCACATGCACACACAGACAACACACACACACACACAACACATCACAGTGGCAATAACTGACTTAAAATGGTGAAGTGGTGATGTTCAAGAATTCTGTGATTCCAAAAAAATTTGACGATTACAATGACGAGCTAGACTGTGTTAAAAACGGTCCAAACCACACTATTACGCAACATGCCACATGGCACTGACGACCTCAAATTTAAGAAAAAAAGATGCACTTTATCATGTTCACAATACAAAACAATCGGAGAAGACTTAACCATCTTCACAGGCAAATACATGGAGGAGATGCCTGATGTAAGTAAAGTAGGTCCATCTGAAGGACCAGACGGCTTCTGTGTGGCATTCTGAGCAGAGCTGAGCTTTATCCAGGGCGGTCACATCGGATGAGAGCGGCTGTAAACCCACGGAAACTGTGGGGACGTACAGTGATGTTTATAGATGTCACTGAGCCACTAGCGCTGCACAGTTTTAAATCGAAGGGAAACCAAAGATACCAGGTGTGGAACGCTCACACCAGGTCAGTGAGCAACCTAATTTCATGGGGTTGTGTTTGAGCAACACAACACTGATTAGAACACAATGGAAAACTACAGAACTCTGTATTTTAAGCAGCACAATGTTCTGTGAAGTGTCCATTAAAAAACAAACTCCCCTGATCAACAGATTCACTATACTCCTCAAACCGTTACTTTTAAAACACGTGTCCCAGTCAAAGGAAACAGTTTTAAAAGTTACAGTGAATTCTTAAGGTTTCAGACCCCTAAACTTTTCACATTTTGTTATGTTGCAGCTTTATGCTAAATTAACACTAATTTCTCACATCCATGAACATTCAGTATCAAATCACTTCTCTTACCAAGTCTCTCCCCCCCATGACTGCTCTGTTTGGTCGGACAATTCTAGGAAGAGTCAGAGTAGTTCCAAACTTCTTTCTTTTAAGAGTTATGGAGGCCACTGTGGCTCTTTGAGAACTTCAGTGAAGCACTAGTTTGGTTGCAGCCCTCCCTAAGACCCAATCCTGTCTCTGAGCTCTACAGGCAGCTCCTTCCACCTGACAGCTCTGATTGTACATTTATATACATTCTCAGCTGTGAGACATTACATACACTACTCACGTCTACTATGTGAACTCAGTCGAGGTCTAGAAACATCTCAAAGATGATAAAGAGAAAGGGTTCTGTCTAAGTACTTATATATATATTATTTCAGGTTTTCTTTTTAAATTAAGAAAACTAATTCTAAAATCCGTTTCATTCTGGAAAAGGGAGTAATGATTGGAAAGGAACTATTTTTTTTATTTCAGCATAAGGCTACAACATAAACATGTATGATAAAAGTCGAGGGGTCTGAATTGTTTTAACGATTTTGCTCAAGAGTTCCAACAACTAAACATGGACACTACATTCACAGTAGTGGTTTATGCAATATGCTGCATTTTATAGGTCCAACACCTCAGCCAGTCATGATTAATATAATAAAATTGACCAAATCTATAACTAATGATTGTTAATTGGAAAATATTAACGTCTTCTGTGGAAACCAGTGGAACATGTGTGTGGAGGAGGCAGCTCTGTTCACCCACTGGCTTGATTTCTGCTCATGCACTGTACCAAGGTGTCAGTCAGGGAATTACTCTGCTCCGTCTGATGTGGCCGCCCCGTCTGACCACCACGTCCGCCCACGTCTGAACACACAGCTATGTTTTCACCAACTCTTTGTCACGGGACGTATAATAGCAGCTAGAGGGCGACTATTAGTATTAGACCAAGGCCATGTAAAGACACCCTATCACAGTAGCACAGGCATGTCATGCCATCAAGTGGAGTTCAGTCTCTCTAGACATTATTTTCTTTTCTTATTATATTCTCTGATACACATTCTGGGATATCTATGGTTCCACGTTCTCTCTCTACAAAAATAACACATTTATATCTACCTGAATTATTATTTTTCTTTTGTCAAACGTAATGACAGGATCCAGCCACAGCAGAACAGCTCATTGTGCAAAGGAGCTGCCCAGTTTCCTAACTTCAAACTGCACACACCTGGACCCTAAAGCATCGGAGTCGAAAACAGACACCAGCAGACTAGTTCCTTTATGGATCGCTGTCTTTTGTGCGTACGCTCTGTTCCGGCTTGGCAAAAGTTAGCTTCCAGTTTTTAGTGTTTGGGAAAGAGTAGTTAAAAAAACCCACATCTACACAGAAACTGAAGTCCAGAAGCTCTTTCTATTATATCTTTAGATTAGTTTTGGACTCCACATCTATGATCTGTCTTTAGCTGCATCTCCCTCAAAGAAACTGGCTCAACCAGTGTCATTCAAAGTGTGTATGAGTGTGTGTGTTATTAAGAAATGAGAAAATGATCACAAGGACGTCTCCTGAACTGTCTGGGTCGTCGGAGGGCTTGAGGACAGAGCGATCTTAATTGCCAGGTCTTCGTCCTGTGTCTGTGTTCTGTCGCTGTCCGTCTCTTTGTCCTCTGCGGCCGAGTCCTCTTTGCAGTGCGCTGCTCCGTTGCTGTCCTTCTTGGCCATGAGATAAGGTTGCGTGCTGATTTCTTTGGGCTGGTCAACACGGGTGAGAAATAGACAAACGTGTTGAAAGCTCAGGTTCAGCTGAACAAAGCAGACAGAAACACAGGAGTGTAAATGTGAGGTTACCTTCGGAGTCAGAGGAGTGACACAGCAGAGCTTTTCTCTGTAGCGTTCAGGCAGAAAGAAGAGCAGCGTGCCCAGGACTGGAAACACTGTGCCCGGGGTCAGCTCCTTCTCCTTCATGGGTCCTAACATGTGGAGAGCCACGTGAACAGGGGAGAAATTAAACCTTGATCATTTTTACTGGTTTAGCTGGGTTTCCATTTAGGTTGATAGCTTCTGGGTGGGGGGAGTTGTGGCTGTCACCTTCTTCTTTTATACTTTTTTCTAATAATAGTAATTCTAATAATTATTCCTCCCCTTCCTTTAACTTCAAAATGTTCTCACATGTTTGTCCAGGGCCAGGACTAGCATCCCTGTAATTAGCTAGCATCCTCACCACTATTGCCAAAACATACACGATTGCACGTTTAAAATAAGCTGATATTTTAGCCTTTTTTGGGACAATTTGGGTTGGTGTCTGTTCATCTTTGGTATTTGAAAAACTGTTTCTCCTCTGCTCTACTTCTTGTTCTTGTGTGTCTCTTATCTTCTCCCAACATATAGAAAGGAGGAGACAAACACTACAGAAAATGACAGTGAAACACAGCAAAGACTCACACACTGAGATTAAATGAAACAGGTGCACATATTATTAGAACCCCTTCTTCTCATCACTCCTTTAGTTGTCTGACAATTTAAAAATGTTATTGTGATAATATTCTGTATGTCAGTGATACAGTTGGTTTGGAACTTAAAGCTAGAAGTGTGCGTACCTGTTAAAAAGCTGACTATTAGTCCGACCACCACCACAGTGGTTGAGTTGTGAGCACTGTACCACATGTAGGACAATGAGTAGAGTGCCTCCACACCTGTCGGCCTGAAGAGTAGATGAAAGAAACAAAAATAAGACCAAAAAAACAGTATTTAAAAAGAAATACATTTCTTGTTGTGAAGAATTGTTTTATCTACTTTTCCATAGTCCTGCAAACATTATGGAGCCAACGCATATTTATAAGTTTGCTTCTTGACATTACCTTGGCTTGACCAGTGTGGTCATGACAGCGGTGGTCATGTTTTCAAACAGGGGTAGAGCAGTGGTGTTGAGAAGGGGTGCTGCGGTGGAAGCTGTCATACGCATCACAAAACTGCCAATGCCGATCCAGAAGGCCATGGCGAGGCCAGTAAACAAACCGACCAATGCACCCTGAGGAGAGGAGAGAGTGTGGTCAATGACATATCAGGTATTCCTTCATTACGTTTTACATGTGGTTAGCATAACAGAAACAAACTCTCTTAATTACAGCATCAACTCACAGTCGAGTTTGCCCAGGGGAAGAAAATCCCTAGACAGAAGAGGCCGAGCAGGGGACCACCCACCATCCCGAAGATACTGAAGGCTGCCTGAGGGCACAGATGTTAGAGCATGACTGTGTGTTACACAGCTGAATGTTTAAAATCCTAAAATAATTCATATTCTCTTTTACAAACTGCTTCAAGATTTAAATAACTTATCTGGTAAAAATGTCTTTGTAGATAAAGATTTCTACAACTAAATTAAAGACACCAGCTAAAATATTTGTCATCAAAAGAAAAAGATGCAGCTCAGTGTTGCTGCTCAGACGGTGTGAAGAGTTACCTGCAGCACAGATCCCATCAAGGAGGCGAGGTAGGCCATAGCCAAACACACCAGGCCATAGGCCAAGGCTGTGGAGCACATGACAACAAATTACCAGTAATCAAAGAAATTGCAGTAAGTGGGTACACATGACTGTCTCCTGTTTGTTAAAATTATTGTTTATATTATTACTTGTTAATAAGAATTGAATCAATTAACGTGATAGAGAATATGATGTAATTTTACTTCAAACTAAAGCCAGTTGTCTTACCAAGTCCTTTAGACATCAGTGTGGCTTTGGCTTCAGTCATGTTTGGAAAATAGGGTTTAATCAGGTCCTCCATAGTTACTGTAGCCAGGGAATTGAAGGCTGATGAGATAGTACTGGTGGGACAGACACAGGATGCAATGAGTGAAAGTTTTTTTTTTACCTCATTATAAATGGAAAGCAACATAGCACAGGCATTTGAGACAGGAACTGTCTGAACATTTAATTTGCAGCTAGTGGGGGGAAATTTCTGTTGGGGTCATATAGTGTGATTTACCATTTCAACAAAGAGGATATGTAAAGTTATACCCCACAATTATCACTACTTGCTTATCTCCAGCTGTTACCTGAACCTTAACTCAACTTTAAAAGATGTCTGTGATGATTCTGTTATATTCATTCTTTAAAGACTGAAGTAAAAGCTAATACAACTAAACTTAACGGTGAGCAACACCACTGTGACAACCAGGCAGAATTTAAACATTTTTAAAAATAACTGGTGACTGACAACTGAAAGACAGAAAAGTAGTCTTAAACCAGTGGATAATCCTTCAGGTTCAGGTATGTTTGCCTGGTTCACTTACCTGAGAGCACCACTGAAGAGACAGGCTACAAACAGGCCTGGGAGCCCGGGCAGATCCCTGAATACATCCATCACAAAGTAAAGCACCATCTACACACAAAAAACAACTCAACATTAGAATTCCAGATTGCCTGGCAACCTGTCACCTGATGACACAAGGGGATTCAAACTTCCCGGTGACCTTCAAGAATGATTAAGTATAGCTAATAGTTAATATGGAAAATTTGGGGAAGCAAAACTAGCAAATCTAGTATTCACCTGATCATTCGTTTTGACATAACCCTTGTCCAGAGGGCTGTCCTCTCCATAGCGAGCAAACATGACCAGACCCATCAGACAACCTAAACACAGGACGATCTGCTGGCATGGGAAGACGACATAGCAGGACCTGAGAAGACATGAGGTGAGAGACGTTGTTATAAACATGAACATCATACCACATTATAAGGGAACACATGAAATCAACATTTAAAAGGAAAATATTTGGTCAATGTGTAGGGGGCCTGTAGTGAGAAGTTGATGATACTGACATGACGGCTTCTTTCTCTGAGCGTGCGCTGAGGTATCTCTGGACCTGGGCCTGGTTGACCCCGTACAGAGCGAGCATCAGGAAGATTCCCCCCACACCCAGAGTCCAGAAGGTGTGACGCTCTGTAGGGTCTGGGTTCAGGCTACACAGACAGAGTAAGGACAGCGTTAACATGTCTGAAGTACACACAGGTATGATTCCTGCAGTAAAGTGTCTTTTAGCAGATGGTAATACTGACTCTAGTCCAGAAATGCGGCTGCCATTGGTAGCTTTCCTCCAGACCTCACCAATGCCCCCTGCCTGACTGGCCCCTACTATAATCACTGCCAGCTGTCCCACAAACATCACCACGGTCTGGAACACATCAGTCCACATCACCGCCTTCAGACCCCCCTGTGAGACAAGAGCACACAGGTTTAAACTTCATTTAAAGGTCCATGAAGATCAATACAACAAACCATCTGAAAAGGTGTACATGGGTGAGAGCTGTGCTGCACTGACAAGAGTATGAATATAAGATTGTAGTTTAATCATAGATGATAAAGGAAACTGATGAAGAAATCATGACCAAGACAAATCGAGTAAGAGTTTTCCAATGGAGTAATAAGACAGACGATCGAAAACTTGTTGTCTACTAAAATTATCAACTCTCTATCTTTAACATGAAATTACAGTTTGAAAAAACAAATTTCATTAAATGGCTTAATTTACTAATTGTTTAGCTTCTGTTGTACCGAAACAATAGTCAACAAATACCTTGTCCCAGTTGGTGATGATGGTAACCATGGTTTGATAAATCTAGACACTCACCAGAGCTGTGTACAACGTGCACACCAATCCCAGTGCAAGCACTGCCCCCCAAAGGTCAAAGCCTGTCACTGCAAGTCAAAATGGAAAATACGTTACCAAACACTGCATGAGGGTTTACTCGACTGTCCAGGTGAAAATAAATATTAACAACAAGTGTGCATTATCATTAGTAACTGTGGACTCCTTTTAGTAGAAAACAGGTTGTGATGGAGTATGTAAAGTAAAAAAAAGGCTGCTCTTACCTACATTAAGGGCCAAGGCTGGAGCATATAGGACCACTCCCATATAAATGACCTGCGGAGGAGAGAAAATAAACAACTGCAAAACCCTCTACTCACAAAAACAGAGGGAAGCTCAGGGAGCCGAGCAAACTGACTCACATGTCAGATTATGATCCTCCTCAGGTGTAAGAAAATTCTGCTACTTCGTAACAAAAAACATGTCGATATTTGGTTGTACGCATCTAACGTAAAGTCCTGTGACACACATTTCCTAATTAATATGGAGGAATTTACAGTTATAGAGGTTTTCTTTGAGATAAAAGTCAGACGACACTGCTGATGCAATCTACAGGAGAAAATATAGATACTGCCAACGTCATAAAGGTAACAAAAACCCTAATAAAATGTTGCAAAGGGCAGTGTGACATCTCCAGGGCCAAAGTCTGTTCTTTCTCAAAAATAAACAGCCTCTGTTTCACATCTAATTTCACTCCACAGACAAAACAAGTTTTTTAAAGTAAGTTTTAAGGATGTGGTGATGCCTCAAACCAAGAACAAGTTAGAAAAGCTGAAAAGGTTGTTTCTCTTTTATTGGCAACCAACATAAAACTTATTAGCTACTACTAATTTCTGTCTTCCTATATCATTGGGGACTACGGTTGCCATGTCAACTAAGTATTAATACAATTCTACACTTTCTGTGTGAGACGACAGATGACGTTTTTAAAGATCAGAGTAGCTGAGATTAAAGTGGTGGCCATTTTATCACAATAAGAAACAATTAGATGATTAAAAAAAAGCACAGAAACTAATGAACAATGAAAGTAGAGCAAGATACCATCTGGAAAATGAACGTCACAGTCCCACATATGCGAACCGTCTTGTTAAAGCGCAGCTCCAGATACTGTTGAGAGGAGAGAATGTAAAAGAACAAAAAAGAACAAAAAAAAACAACCAAAATCAAAAAGCTGATTACATATCATCTCAGAGTCATGTGTGCTCTCAGGATCAGAACTGTCAGTTTAAATCATTAAAGCCAGATTTTAAAGGTTGACAACATTCTTTGTTCACAGGACAGTACTGAACTTTGGCAATGGCCTGATCAGTGTCCTTGAGGTTCAGGCTGCAGTTAAAAAAAAAAAAAAAACTTTAAAAGTTATTGAGCCTTGAGCGAAGAACTTGTGTTTCTGTTGAGGGTAAGACAGATTAGAGCACAGATAAGAAAGCGGAGCTCTGAGATCATACTTGAGAGAGACGTGCTGACAGAGTGTAAAACAGAAAAACAGGCAGACAGGGGAAAGAGGACATTATAATTAAGAAATGTTGTAAAAACACATTCACACCATCCACCATAGTGAAACTGTCATGTCCAACTAAGGCTACATGTATACTGCTACATTTTGAACTAAACTGATCTCTGTCGAAACAAGCGTTTTGGCTCCGCTATCAGTTGTGACCGCCTTCCATACTAAACACAGATCATGTGACCACTCACATACACTGGGCATGTGTGTGCCGGTGTAAAAAGGAATTGCTTGTAACAGCTTGTCTCTGCAAAGACAACAGGGTCAGCAAAGCTTGTTATTGATTATCCATGTTACGTGCCGAAGCTAAGGTTGGTTGTTCTTTGTCGGAAGGGTGTCATGTGACAGGAGCCGGAAGAATCCCAGAAGGCTATTACAAAAAAACATAGCAGTATGGACGTAGCCATTTTTATATTAAGTCATTATTTGTGTGTACCTCATAGGCACTGGACAGTCGCAGCCTGTAGAAGATTGGTATAAAAATGTGAGCTGGGATGAGCAGGCCCAAAAAGTAGGAGCAGCCCAGGAACCAGTACTGAGTTCCAAAGGTGTACACCTCAGACGGAGCCCCCAGGATGGCCACCGCAGACTGGAAAGTGGCCAGCAGGGACAGCGACACAGGGAGGCAGCTCATGGAGCGGTCGGCCATCAGGAACTCCTGTGGTAAACAAAAATTGGTGTTGGAAATATGTCCCAAACGAACCTTGTACACTTAAAGAGAGAAAATTAAAAGTCTTGAGCATCTAAAGCCACAGTCTACCTGTGTTGTGCGTTGGCGTCCACCGGAGAAGGCATAAAAGAGGCCGATCCCAGCTGAGGCCACCAGCAGCAAGGCAAAGATGACATAGTCCACCGTACTGAATTGCATCTGGACTATCTCCCCCATGATGACCCTGTATTTGGAGAGGGTCGGGGCAGGGAAAGCCGATGGGAGCACAGCACCTGACGCTGGTTTAGATGTCAATGAAAGCACCTCTCCAACAGGAAGCCCAACTGAGAGCTGGAGGAAGAACAACAAGGCGAGAAAGGCAAGTTAACTTCTCTCACTAACACCTGTGGGAAATGGCAGCTGTGACAGTGCATTGAGAGCAGTTCAGAAATACACCCAAGCAGCAGCTGCTGATTTTCATTTAATCACAAGAATTAACTTTATAACAATCACTGGATATAAAACAGCACAATAAGAGTCATATATCGTTTCCTTTTGGGATATTGACCAGAATTTTCCATGCTAACCGCTTTTGTTACCTAATAACCTCCTTGTTATGTTTTCCTCACCATTTGGTTTGTTTGTTCGTTATGCAAAGACAACATTTTGTGGAGGGTTGATGCATGACCCAAGGAAGGACCCATTAAATTCTAAAGAAATCCATATCATATAATAAGTGTTTCTCTTTCTTTAACATGGAAATTTAGGGAGGTATGCCCACTCTGACCATCCTTTTAGTTGTTCATATACCAGTTCTTATACGTCAATTAATCATTCACCTTCTATTTAATTTTTCAAAAATGTTTTGAACGATTAAATTTGACCATTTATTACATATAAAATCAGAGACTTTACATATAAATTTACCTTTTGGCACAATCAGCATCATAGTCATTTAATAAGATTATCACAGCCATGGCTGCTGCTTCCTACAAGCAGAGTAGACTACTGGGTGCATCTGATAACAACCTTGCACGTTTTCCTCTTTAAAGTGAATCATTGTTTAGTCAGACAAAACCTACAAAAAAGCCCAGAAAAGACAGAAAAGAATGTACCAACTTTAACCAAGAAAAATAGGTTGTGTTCAAAGGGGAGACTGTGTGTTACAGAATTACTGTGTGAAAGAGTAGATTTGCTTCTGTCTTGTACAAAAAAGTATATCTAATCTAAAACAGCTCTGATGTTGACACTTAAACAAAACTAGCTGGGAATATTTATCTTCTGATATATATATAAAAAAAGAAGATTATTTTCAAACACGAGCAAACAAAAAGTTTAAGTCTCTGTTATATTCATTTTAAATGTAAAATCAATTACAAAAAGTCCAAAATTACTACTACTGTCTCCTGAAGACAATCTTCCATTCATTCTCCCCAAAAAAGCTCTTTGAACTGCTAACTGCCATTTCTTGAGGTGTTTCAAAAACACAGATAAAAACCATTCCAATAACTAAAGCCATCAATTTAGCCTTAGCTAGAATATAACAAAGAAGTCACAAACAAAATAGCAGTGGACTTAATGTACCTACTGGGATCAAGCTGCTGCTGCTGCTGCTGCTGCTGGGACACACTGGCCACTGAGAGGTGAGTGCACTGGAGGGGGATGTCTTAGTCCAATCCCATCATGATCACTATGGAGGCAGAGGAGAAATTCAGCAAAACAACGCACCACAGCAAAAGAAAAACACAAGAGGAGCGACCTACCACAATATTTTTTACAATTCATTATCTGGAAAATCTTTACCTAAACAGCACTTTTATTGTCTTTGGGAAAGATACAATCTCAACCAAACAAAACCCAATCCATCGTTATGTTTTTAAAGGAGACACACAACTCTATTGCTTCACAGATTTCACTTGGAGGATATATTTTGGTTATCAACAGGGAAGTTTCACTCCATGCTGTGCTAATCTGAGATTCCACAAAACCTAAAACCATCATCACAGCTTGATTATAGGAGTAAGAGCTCTCACATGGTTTCCAAAAGTGAGTATTATCCCAAACCAGCAAATACACTCTTCAATCTCAGGTGTTTTCATATTTGTGTGTCTGTGTGTGTGTGTGTGTGTGTGTGTGACAACTCATATTTTACATTTGCTGGAAGGTCAGGGCGACGAGACTCATGTGCTCACACGCAAGAACTAAATTCACATGGACAACTGTCGAGCAGTTCTTCAGAGAGAACCTTAAGCAGTCATGTTCATATATTGGCAGCTGTAAATGGCAGGGAAGGGCAACTGTTTCAAATGTCAAGGGGTCAAAGATCTCAGTCTCAGTCTAAGTCCAGTTAGAGAGCTCGTCTGTGGCCGTTAACCTTCGTCTCTGCACTAAAAACACAACACTTCATGGATTAGAGTGTGGGCCATCATGTGTGTTCATCAACAGAAATGATCTTCACTGACTGCTTGTCTTGTTTGATACTTTGTACTTGTGTGATCAAGCAGTGGCCAACAGACAGGGCCCCATTAAATCCCATTCTTAATCATTATGTCTAATCTCTAATCCACCTGAATGTGACAGTTGGGAACAGAAACAACTACAAGTGGAACTGGTTCTATTCCAATGCAGCAGTTTACAGGGATTTTAAACACGAAGCTCTTCAACTTTTATCAGTCACTTTTCAGGGTCACAGTCATTCAATATAAATTTTAAAAAGCCATTCCTCCAACATTAGACTTGTGAAAAGCAGAATCTAACAGTACAGTGTCTGTTCTAAACCTGTCTGTTTGGAATTTCCTGTTCTTTATTCCTGTGTTAAAGCTCTGGAGCTACTTTAAAAAAATATTCCTTGTCATGAGTGACTCCTCCTCAAACAGTTCTACTATAAACTGTCACTTTTTACTTTTTGTGTGCAGCATGCTGTGAACAGAGCTTTTTATCAACAGTCTATGGTGCAGAGGGAAGTAAGAAAACTTTCATCCTATATGGTTTATCAGCAATGTAGATTTTATAGTAAATGATTTTTATAAAATGGAACTGAATTTGCTTTATGTAGTTTATAAGTCTGATTATGAATGTATCACGAGATATACATTCCTCACGCAGACAGACAGAAAGACAGAGAGATGTTTGAGGTAATAGTTGGTAGATAAATGAACCAGAAATCTGCTGTTCTTGCTATGCAGGTGCTTGTTTATTAAGGCTTCCAGGAGCTTGTACAGTGAGCAGCAACTTGGTCTGTTGTTTCACAGAAACCTTTGCTCCTGTTGAGAGATGGACTTTTGTTAGCAACCATTTGTTACACTGTTGTGCAGGGATAATGAAACTCCTACTGTGTTAAAATGCCATTCTACAATGGGTAGCATCAGTGTGAAAAACCTGACAGGTTACAAAGGGCCCTGGGATTAAAATCCTTCTCGTGCTTAAAACAAGAAGCCAATGGCTTCACAGAGTGGGGCCTGTGGAAATTTACTCAAGTAAAGCTTCTTAAAGTGCCACACTGACGTGAGCTTGTGCAATTCAGAGAGATATTCTGCTCATAATACGGTTCATAACTTATACTGTTAAATTTAATGAGTTGAAAAGTCTTACATACTGTAATGTTCAAAAAACTCATCACATTTCTCAAACTGTCCATTGAGGCAGATCCTCTTATGCACCTCTGAAACACTCCTATCTCTTTTAGGCCAGTAGCAGGGGTTGTATGTGTGACCGCAGTTGTCCGAGACCCAGAGTTTTTGCTGACTTTTTCTGACTGCCCCTGAATTCCTGAACAACTGATGTGAGAACACAGCACCAGATCCTCCACAGGATTTACCCCAAACAAGTGGGTGTGTTGATGTTTCTAACGTGCAACAAATGCAAAAAATGAGAGAAATATACAGACCTCAACAAAGATGTCAAGAGAGCTTTTGGTGATAAGGACCGACACCGGTGTCAATGTGGTGTGAACAAACACACCTGATCTCTGCAGCAGAATTTATATGTTACATCGTGCCTTTCTTGCCTGCTCTTCAACTGAATCCTCCACAGCATTTGTTGCTGTTGTGAACACATTTAACCAGAGATTCTCCTGCATTGTTCATGTGTGAAAGGAAACCTCTGGAGAAAGCAGCTCAGACACGATTCTCCGGAGTTCCTCCAGAGGTCATGTCTGAAAACGGCTTTATATACAGTCAGACTGGTTAGAAGTATTTTGTAAAGTTGTATTTCCTACAGAGTTTCTTCCTTTAAAGTTTTTAATCTTTTCCTAATCAATCATACTACAAGAAATCCCAGAGTGTGGTTGTATGTGTATCATATTAGGAAAAGTACTATAGTACATGAGGTGGTGCAAGTGCTTGTGCGTGTTAGCACTCGTAGCTGCAGATTTAAATGAAAACAAAGTTTCCAGCTTCACTTCCTCTGGTATAATGCTGCATTGTCTCTCAACCACTCACTTTATATTTTCTATATCTGGTTCAGTGTGTAGTATTTAGGTGAAAGGGATATATTGGCAGAAATTGAAATTAATATAATCCTACTGATTATTTTTAATAGTGTGTTTCATCTAAATTGTACAAATTGATGTTTTCTTTACCCTAGAATGGGCCTTTTATATTTAAGTATTCTATATTTACATCTCAAGCGGGTGTTCTCTACGGAGGCTGCCATGTTTTTAAGAGTAGCCCAGACTGGACAAACTAAACACCCTTTGAGTTTTTATGACAACTGAAGGCTACTTTAGGTTCTCTTTCATGTTTGAAAGGGGGGGCTGAGGTGAGGAGTATACGTCTGAAAAATGCAACGTCACCACTAGATGTCACAAAATTGTACAAACTGAACCTTTAAACACAACCCTGCAGCTACTCCATCCTAAATATAGCGTACAGTTAATGGCTTGCTGCAATTACAACACTTACGATGGTTCAGCAAAAAGGAACGTGGTGCACAGAAAGCCAATCTGCTTCTGCACCAGTTGGCCAAGGCCTTTTTCACTTGATCGGTGTACTGCCAGTATGTGAATGGGCGACAACTCAACCAGCTGCTTGACAAGGGGTGCAGCATCATTCTACCTTTTAACCCCTGAGCACTCCAGTCAGAAAACTGAATACATCTGTCCATGCGCAGCAGTTCATTGTTAGACGTGGCTCTGTATGAATGTTAGGTGGTGGCTGTGTCAGAATCATCAAACATCAAACAAGGAGGTCATTGCGGCCATGGTTGCCTGGCAACACAGGAACAGTGATTGTTTTTATCCCTGCACCCCTGCTTTGCGTGTGAATGGTAATAAATAGAAAAGCTGCTGTTTGATGGTGAGAGAGCAGGTGGAGCATGGGAAGGTCTGCAGCTGCATATGACTGATGAATGAGGCTGGAGATCAAAAAAACAAAAAGCTAGATCAAATTAAATCACATTTCTTCATACTCAGATAACCAGAACAGAGGCTGCACTTGATGTACTCAGAGTGAGCACTCAAACCAGATAAATACAACCAGATATCGTCCTCTGTCCTTGACTGCAAAACAGAGCCCGACCAATATACCGGTTGGTCAATGATATCGACCGATTTGATCCTTTTACAGACATATTAGCATTGTCATGTTTACCGGTATTCACAAATGAGCATCTTGTCCTTTCCAAATATCTTTCAAGTATTTCTTAACCACCCATTGTTAATAAATTAAAATAGCAGTTCTGTGAGGCTGTTATTGGCTTAACTGAGTGAAGAGCTATATGCATTTAGCAGGAATTATGTTTAAAATGTTCACAGTCTTAAATTAGCAAGTTTGGCATGTGAGCATGCTTTTTGGCATGTGAGCATGCTATTTGGTTCAGACCTGGTAATAACATCTGTTCAGAAATTTACAGCCCAGTATACCAGGTGTGAACAGGGCCTTGAATCACTCCACTAAATGTTGGAATATTAAAGTCTTGACGAAATTGTTTGACTGACCAACACTATCATCATTAGAAGAACAACACTAGCCTGGGTAAAACGTGGCTGAGTTAGTCCTGGATGGTTTTATAGACAGCTCAGGGAGGTGACTGCGTGAGGCTATTTATTGGGGGCGGGGCTGTGAACCAGACATACTTTTGCCAAACCAGTCTTCCTCCTTGAAGCAGAGATTAAGATAATAATAATAACAACTTTATTTGTATAGCACTTATGTAAACAAGGTTACAAAGTGCTTCACACAAAAGTCCATGGCAAACTGAAGAAATCCATTGTAATACAACATATTCTGTTCAGTGTAATTTAAGAGCCAAATCGTAACATAATAAGGTCGAGACCTTAAGTTTGTAAACGCTCAACGGCTCATTTCAAACCTCCCAGCTACATTACTCTATTCATTCTTGATTCTAATCGAATTGTCACGGGTAACAAGCAGCCCCCTTACATGCTTTATGATGGTGTGTGCGCTCAACTGAGAGGTTGAGTCATATATTTTCACCAAATTTGAAATCAACCAACTAGTGAAACAATTATACAATCAATAATATCATTCTGCCAAGATGAGCGCAACACACAAAAGTAGGGATGCACCGATCCCATATTTGTATCGGTATCGGTACCGATATTGAAGACATTTCTAGATCGGGTATCGGTGACAATGGGCCGATCCATATCGGCTGATCTATTCAGTGTAATTCTATGCTGTGCGCTGTGAGTGACGTCATACGCAAGCAACACGCCGTGCGGAGCCGACAGTGTCCGGCGCCTCTCCCCCGGTTCCTGGTGCGAGCCGAGCCGTCTCCACCAGGGCCGCGGTGCTCCCCGGAGCCGGGCTGCCGGCTGCTGGTGCTGCTGCCCCGGGACCGGGACCCGGAACTTTGCCCACTCCGCCCGCCGCCGCCGCGAGCTTCCCCCGGGCGGCTGTGAACCCCTGTCCGGGTCCCGGTCCCTCCGCCGGCCCGGTGCCGGACGGGTCCCGGTCCGGCTCCCTGTCCCGCTCCCGGTCCGGCTCCCGGTCCGGCTCCCGGTCCCTCCGCCGGCCCTGTGCCGGACGGGTCCCGGTCCGGATCACCCGCCCTGCTCAATTTGAACAGAACCGGCGGAGTTGCAAAGTTAGTGAACTTGCCCGCGGGTGACTTAGAACTGGTGCGGACCAGGGGAATCCGACTGTTTAATTAGTATCGGATCGGTATCGGCCGATACTAAACCTCAGATATCGGCATCGGTATCGGAGGTGAAAAAAGCGGATCGGTGCATCCCTACACAAAAGGCTGTGCAGAAAATATTATATACACAAACACATCCAATAACTAACAAACACATGTGTGCAACGAGCACATTTTACCACAGGCACTAAAGGTTTACTGTCTCTGAATCTGTGCACACACTGGCCTGAGGTCAGTGAAATAAAAGACCAAAAATCTTAGTAATCATTAAACTCCCAGCTGAACCATGACCTGCTTTGTGTAACCCACACCTTCATCGCAGACTGTGGTTGAGGAAACAGTCGGTTTTCAGAAGCTCCAAAGATTAAAAAAAAGCCACAGATAAATGAAATATAAATACTTTGTCGAGAAATTCAGGAGGTTCCATTGAAGAGGGACACATTCTGTCAATCTTTTTCAAGACATGTTAACGCAGCACTGCATAATTGCAAAGAAGATTGATGGTTGAAGCAAGTGTGTAATCATTAGCCTGCAAGATGTGACGGTTCCTCACAACAGATAACTGGGAGGTTAAATGGTAAATGATTTGTATTCATATAGTGTATATCTTATCATCCCAAAATGCTTTACACTTAAAGCCACAGAACACATGTATGCTGCAGGCACCACAGACAAACAGCTGTCAGGGGCAATTTGAGGTTCAGTATCTTGCCCAAGGACATTTCGGCATGCGGACTGGAGGAGACAGGGATTGAACAATCTGTGAACGCCTTCTGAGCCACAACCAGTCACAGGATAAGGCGTCCCTCTCCTGGCGGTGCCATACAATTTATACAACTGTTCAAGGTTACTCTGGGGAGATGGAGTGAGTCTCAGTGAATTTGCCCAATGGATTGTTGGACCAAGGTCTTGATTCATGAATGTGAAAAAGCAGCCAATCATGCCAGAGTTCAATGACACTAAATCAATGAATATAGGGACTTTTTCTACTCATGTTCCCTTCATGAGGTGTCAAGCAGCCATTTAACTAGATTGATGCAAACACGTTGTCATAAACAACTCTTGATCATCGATTTACAGCCGCAACACCAGCAACAAGGGTAGTAACAATGATATCAGTGATGTGATATCATTGTCACACAGATCTGAGGTTACAACAGGTTGATAGTAACCTGTTGATTTGACACAGGGCAGAGGTGAGGATGTAGGATGATGCTCCATGTCTGTGCAAGGAGGTGATGGAGAAGTAGAGCATCCTTTAGGGAGCATAGAAACTCTCCCAACAGGAAATAGGAGCGTCTCCAGACCTGCTGCCTGATTGGCCAATTAGTCCCCACGCGTTGCGTCAAGTCATTCATTTGAGCTGGCTAACGTGTTAGCTAGCTGCCTGTGCCCTGAACGTTACATGACATTACACAGTTATTACGCAGCAGGATACAGCAACTGGAAGAGTCTAATGTCAAAAACACACACACACACACGCACACAAACACACGCGCACGCGGCCCTGTTGCCCAGCCACTCAGGAACTTTCTCTGCCACCGCGTGCACTACCGTGTGTGGGATGTCAGAGAGCCGGCGACGGCAGTCACGACCCCGGGGGTCTCCTCACGGGAACCGGGCCCGGTATTAGAGGTCAACCGAGTCCGAACACACACACTCACACACACACTCACCTCTGCTCGCTCCTCGCTGCTGAACGTGGAGCAGCGGCCGCTTCGTGTTCATTAGCTGCTGGCTCTGCCGCCGAAGCCCCGCCCCTTCTCCTTGACAGGAGATACGCTGCTGCCTTCGTGTGCTCCACGTAAACAAGACACTCACGCTCGCCAATGTGCGTCCTGTTGAAAATAGAGTTGTCCCCGTTTGAATGGTTTACCACGTACATGGACCGAGTTGATGTATATAACGTGTTTTTTTTAACCCTTTCATTATGTGAGGAGAGATACTAGATACTGAATGAGCTGAAGAGGAAAAAATTTGCCACTGGCCATACACTGACAGACACACACACACACACTGTTGATACTGCTTAACTTCACATTTCCAGGTCGTAGTCATAATTACGACCCTTCCAGACAGCGCTGAAGGCCTCACGACACGTGCTCTGTTGGTCTGAATGTAATCATTGATTTGTGAGCACCAGTATATTTATTTTAATTGGATCAATAGCTGTAAAGGGACCGGATGTGACATTTTCTCTGTAACACCAGTGTTTTTCTCAGTTTTTTCTGAAACACATCAGCAGGAGGACCCACTCGACGTCATCACGACAGCAGCCCTGCTGCGCTGGCGACCATTAAATAGTCGTCATGGTGATTAATCATCACCATGGTTATGGATGCTGATTGATTATATAGATGGTGACAGCATCCATCACATCACCCCACATACGCAGTTCGTCTGTCTCACCTGCTCCGTGTGTTTATCTTCACTGGAATATTCTCCGCTGCTCCATCTGACCACTCGAGTTCATCTTCTCCGACATCATCCATCCCTTCCTGTGCGCATTCATGGAGGCGCAGCCGTGTAGGTCACATCTCTCTCCTGCTTTTTCCGCCTGGAATGTGAATCAATAGTGACACCAGTGTGATGCTCAACTGTGAGTGCGTGTGTGGTGGGAGTATTGATTCTGATTTAAAGGATGGCCACCAAATATTGATTTAAGGTATTGATAAATACAAACTACTCATTGCATCATCACCTCACCTTGTGGATAAAGGTCTATAGCGCCCCCCACTGTGTGATAAATCTATGTACAGACATAGCCAATTTTTAGACATGCACCGAGCTATGGATAATCTCAGTTCCTGTCAGTGAGAACGCAAATGTCCAAGTAAGAGCCTGCAGACTTTCTTCTGTGTTTCTCCTGCCAGTGGCCAAGAATAAACACTTGATAACATCCAATTGAGCCCATGTGAGAACACTGCTGGTTATTGTTATATTCACTGCGAGCGAGTGAACATGTCGGTGTGCTGATGATGTTTCTACCACGTAGAACGCAAAATTAAAAAAAGCATCTCAGGATGAAAAACAGATGCCATACATGTAGAAGACAGGACCGTATGATCATAAGGGCCGACGCTGGTGTTGATGTGCTGTAAGAAACACTTGACCTCCAGTGAAACCTAAACGTTACATCCTGCCTCTGCAGTCTTCTGCTGCGTTGTTCATGCATAAAATTCCAACTTCGGAGTAAGACCAACCCAATTCTTTATTTTTCATATCTGAAAACTGCTTTACTGTTGGTAGACAATGGTCTGCAGCACCCCCCCCCTGTGAAAAATACTGCAGATGTCATCGCAAAAGTATTGAATCGGTTTGGATTTTTTTTATTGTAAAAACAAGTGAATCAACAGTAAATCACCAGTTTATAGATCAATGATCGATGTTTAACAGACATTTACACCGTTCCACACTGAAATCAATTTCACGCAGTAAATTGATAGGTTGTAGTTTCGGCTGGTGGCTCCTGTAAGTAGGACAACTCATACGGTTCAGTTCCTGTACTTGTAGCAAGTACAAATCCATCCCTCTGACCTGAAGAATGTGGTGTACTAATATTTTAATATACAATATTGTTACAATTTCACCAATGAACCTTGTCACTGTCAGGGGCACTATGTGAACATAGTGCTGAACAACATCAACGTGGATATGCTAAAATAATCCACTTTCCTCACATCACCCCATGTCCAGAGAATGTAACCAGAGGGGCTCAGCCAAAGAGAAAAAAAATATATTTAGTCATCAATGAACTTTGCTCCTCTAGAAGTCCAGCATCCTTGCTGCTGGGTTTGCATCTTAGGGGCGTTTCTCCTCAGTTCAGCTGCCTGATGATACTGTTAATGTCTGTAGCACGAAATCCAGGGTTTCCCAGGTCCTTCAGGAGCCGGGCCTTGTCCCTGGCAGCGTGACGAGCCACTGACAGCTTGAAAGGCAACAGGAAGTTGTTGCTGGCCCGGAAGCTCTTACCAACAGAGTAGATATCATGGATCAGGTCCTCCAAACAGATGATGCCATGTTTTCCTGAGGAACAAGAGAGCAATGGTGTGAGATGTGATGAAGAGGATGGTGGCAGAGTGCTGCTAATTCTCAAAGTTATAAAAGCTACAAAATATTAATAATCATGCATGGGATGCCAAGGTGGTCTGATAATGCTTTCAAACAACAGGTGTTTGCTGCCTTTTTCCTTAAAGGGATAGTTCACCGAAGATTTCCTCATTATCTACTCACCACTATTCTGATGGAGGGGTGCGTGAAGTTTTAGTCAACAAAATACTTCTGGAGTCTCAGGGGTAAACAGCTGAATCCAATACAATTGAGGTCAATTGCGACCATTTCTTCTGACGTAATAGAACAGAAAAAACAGTAATGCCTTAATACTGCTTGTGTGGTGTCATCCAAGTGTCAGTAAGCCCCGACATTCATATTCAACTTGAAACAGCATAATTTACACAGAGTTTTAAGTCTAAATGTCCACCGATGACAAGGAGCATTCAGGGCACGTTCGGAAATGCTATCGCTAGGCTTAAAATAGTATAGAGGCATGTTGTGTTTTTTCTGTTATATTACGACTGAAGAAGTGGTCACTAATTACTTAAATTGCTATAATGGGTGAACTATCCCTTTAAGTTGTGTGGCGGCTCCATCACACTGTTAAGGAGACTTGCCCATGTGCTCCTCAATGAAGGTGTTGTCTGTGAGAGGAACTCTCTTCCTGCCTATCCTGGTCTGTCCTCTCTTCAGGATGAGCTCACGAACAGATTTCAAGTTGGGAAATCTGTCGGCAAGATCATTATTTGTTTAGTACTACAACAACACAAATTTAACAGGTTTAAATTTGCTGAAGTGTAACTGTTGGATTGACTCACCCCCAGGCAACGTAGGGCTCCACCAACCTCATCATGGCCATGGAGGTCTTGTTGATTTTGACGAAGGCCCCGCTGAAGATCTTCCTCAGCCTGAACATGTGGACCACCTTCATCACTTTGGGACTGACACCTTTGATCCTAAAAGGAAAGGATCATCGATGTTAGTGTGTTTTGAGCATGTCATTGGTGTTTTAAAGCAACAGCTGCCCATCTGATACTTTCAGTGATTGGAGCCGGACAAGTTTTAGACTTGGAAATGGCAAGACGCAAGATCTGTTTCATTTAATTTAACCCTGGAATTCTGGATACAGAGGAATCTTTAGTGTTTCTCCCGCTGGAACACTTTCACAAACTATTTAACAAATTTTAAAAAGATATTAAATGAAAACAATTTGCTGGAATGGAATCTGCAGACACAAACTACAGTCAAACAATGTGTAGTGTTCTTTTACAAGTGTAGGTATAAGAAATCTAAATGTTTCAGATAACATTAATGACTGTCTATCAAGAACTACGTTTAAGCCTACATCCTATTTAGTCGCTATATAGTCCTCTATGTAGAAAACCCTATGTAGCGAGTAGGGGGGATGAGAGCGTGGGCAATTTCAGACACAGCCTGTTTCTGATACAGATCTTAAACGCTCGTCTGTATGGAGATTATTTTCTTTTACTGAAACATATTGTATGGATGTAGCCTTACAATGTTGAGAAATCTCTACTCATATTAGGCACTGAAAAAATAAGAGAAACTGAGTATGTATTCAAACAGTTACATGAGGTAAAGGCTAGGAACATGAAGTGGGATTAAAAGTTCAGAGTTCGGTCTGGACACACAAACATGCTGCCTAGCGTGAGAGGATTCTGAAGCAAAAACTAAATGAGTTCTCCCTTTGGTAACTTCATCTGTCAAATACATTAACTTCCAACAGTTACTATGAACAAACCCAGAATAAAAAAACTACAGTGACCTCCAGTTTGTGGTTTTTAGTTTAAAATGGCACATATACAACATTCTCAGTCATTGAGGTGTCTTATAAAGGCTGCCGGGGTGATACATGTGCTCCCATTCCCACCTGTACTGGCTCAGTAGCTACTACAAACAGCATAGATGTTTGTATGCTGCAGATAATCCACTCTGTTTACCGTTGCCGTCACCTGTTTCACTGAGCTCCACTCAACAAATCAATGCAAGAATCTACAACCAGTTTCTGTTTTTCGAGGGATTTCCCTGCACATGACCACAAGCCTCTGTCTAAGTACTCACTCTCTGATGCGGACAGCGAAGGCTAGCTGGTTCTTCGCAGGAGGCAGAGGGGCAGGCGGCCTGACTTTCAATCTGCGGATGCGAGATTCATCCCGATTCCTCTTGTGGCTGTCTTTCAGGAAGTCTTCCAAACGCTTGAACTTCAATCCTTTGCCTTTTGAAACCTGGAATAATGTAAAAGTACAGTTGTAAATATACAGCTATGTCTACATATGTGCAGGACCAAGTGCAGTCTAGTAAATTCGGATGACAAATACGCTTGGCCAGTTTTTGGGTTGAAATAAATACTCATCATTTTTACACATGGATTTTGGGTTATACAATTACTGACCATCAAAGTGAACAAAACATTGTAATGGTGAATAAACGTTACATAAAGGGGTTTCTGCCTCTACGACACTGGATTCCAAATTGCATAGCTATTTTCAGACATGGACTCTAGAAGATTTCTGCAGGATTGGGTCCAGACTTTCACAAGAACAATGCAGCAGGAGATTCTCTGCTCAGATGCATTATCTACAACACAGAAACCTTCAGAGGGTTCATGTGAGGGGCGGAGCAGCAGGCAGAGGCAGGATGTAATGTATATACATTCTGCTGCAGGGGTCACAAGTTTTTGTTTACAGCAGATTGACAAGCTCCCTTGACATTTCTATCATTGTGGTACCTTATTTTCATCCTGAGATGTTTGTTTTCTTGTTGCTTTCAGTTTAGCATGAAAGTAACATCATCCACATGGGCTCATTCAGACATTATCCAGATGTTCACTGGGGGGATGGCAGGAGACAATCAAGTCTGGAGCCTCTCACTCAAACATTTGCATTCTCAAATACAAATGTGAGACGTCAGGAGATTCTATGGGGATCAGTGCCTGTCTGAAAGTAGTTTATGACTGATGGATTTTGTTTAATCTGAATAATTGAACAGATGAGTCTGATATTTTGGAACTCGCAACTCCTGCTAAGTTGTCCAACTGAGATGTAGCTTTGCATGACAACCGGACACTGCAATGTGTATCGAGACTAAGTGGGTTCATCTGCATTGGAGTTCAACATGCCAGGGAACCGTCCTCCTAACTGACCTTTCTCTTCTCGAGCAGGGCGAGCTTGGCTTGTGTGGCTTTGATGGCCTGGTACGCTTTCCTCTTCTTCAGGAGGTACTCAGGAACCAACTTGATCACCTTCTTAGATCTGAGAACACAAACATACGGTCACTGACACAAGCTTTAATGTAACACGTAAACGTGGCGACTGTTCATCGAGGTGATCTCACTAATGAAAGATACAGGTTGTGCTTTCTTTTCTTTCTTTCTCACAATACAGGTTTAAAAGTGGCTGTCATCTCTATCCAGACACAAGTTAGCAACACTTAGCTTTAGCAAGACATGCTAATGACTATATTGCTAAAATCATTAGATTAATAAACTTACACAACAGGCAGCAGCTACAAGACTGCCATCTCACTTCCTAATTAGTTTACTAAATGAACAATAAACACATCGCTAGCTTTGTACCGGTGAAGATACACTGAGCCCCATGTGAAACGAGACTCCGTAGAATCTGCTTGTTTTGCCCTCAACACTCACAATAACAGTCCTGACATGTGAAGTTAAACTTGTATTTTTATACGAGAGAGAAAAGATGCAGTTGCAAGAAAAGAAAAGTGCAGATGGACTTAGATGAAGTTAAAAACAAATACATACTCGGATTCGGCCATGTTGCAGGATGAAGACGCGACCGTCGCTGGGATATGACGTAACGGACCTGAGTTTCAATACCGCATGGCAAACATGTTTATGGACGCAATACCGCCACCTAGTGGACTGAAGTGTGGTGCAGTAGATTTGCAGGGGAAAAGCAAACAAAAAAGATTTGAATCAGTGTGTGCAGAGTCCAGTTGCTGTTCTATGGAGTGTGTTTGTGTGTGGTAGGGGTTACACCTGTGCGTCCTATTCTCAGTCCTTATTTTCCTGCTTGGTATTCCACCGACACCTGCATACTCTCCTGCAAAAATGTCTGCCTGTGTCCCTTAAGGCAAGGCAGTTTTATTTACAAGCCACATTTCCTAGAATCAAGGTGCTGTACAGGGACATTGAAAACATTGCAGAGACTAAAATAAATATATTTGAAAGCAGAAAGCACAGTTTGAAACAGTTTCCAAGCAAAATGAAGGAGGAAAATAATACAAATAGATTGGATAGAAATTTGTTAAAGAACAGTTACAGTTAAAGAATAAAATGCATGGTATGTCCTTGTGAGAAAGTTCTCAATCTGGTTTAAAAAAAACTTCAGTCCCACTATTCCTAACAGGTTTTGTATGTATATATCTGTATAATATTTATAATCTCTACTTACCTTAATTTGCATGTCTATTATCTGTAGATTCAATTATTTTTTAAATTTACTTCACCAATAGAAACCAGGAGGAAGGAAACAGCCGATCCAATATCATGAAGCCTGAGTACCACATGCAAGACTTCATACAACATGCTGCCTGTAGACATGACGACTTTCCAGACCTGATGCTTGAAGCAATCCGTGGCTTTTACACTAGATTGATTATTTTTGTTCCATTTTTCTGATCACTCGCCTTGCTGGCTCCAAAGTAACAGAAATGTTGACCCCATATTAACCCAAGATCCTTAGGTGAGGCCCTTTTTGACAGGCAGATTGTTAAAGTTGTATTTATACACTTCATTCGTTGATGAACATTAGGGTTTAGACGTCTATCTAGTAGGAGATACATATGTACGTGTATATATGTGAACTTGGGCGAGTGCACCACACACCCACATGGCTGTACTGGGAACCACTATATTAGGTTCGGGCACAGTGCAGTGTTTCTGGCGGGATTCCATTAACTTGTAACTATCTATATTCAAATACAGTGTTGTTGTGGTCCTGTACAGCTCAGTAATACAGAGCATGGAGCTGCCATGTGATTAACATTGAAGTTGGGCTTGTTTGTGACCATCCATCCTGAAAAAAGAAGATCATTCCACCGACAGCAGCTTGGTGTACTGGAATGTTGGAAAAACAAGCTTTACATTCACAACATTTGAGAATAGAGTTATCTATGCTTACTCCTGACCAACTCTCTTTCTCAATAATCAGTGATTTGTGACATCCACCCATCCATCTTGTATCTATACTGCTCATCCTTTTTGGGGGTCAAGGTAAGACCATATATATAGCTGAACTGGGATTCAAACCGGGAACTTTCTTGCTGTGAGGCAACAGAGTGAACCCACAAAATAAACTGATGGGATGTAACATTAAATCATGAGAATTTAGAAAAGACATTCAGTGGAGCGTGCGCCTCCGCCAAGGCCCAACAGTCCCCTAATAAAACCTATTTCAATTCACCAGCTCCAGTAGCTTTTATTTGGATCTGCAGCAAATTGTACACACTCAAAATATTCCTCTTAAAGATAACTACTTTCTTTCATGATGATCCAAAAATGATTCTCTGACAACAAATGGATTCACACCAAAATTTAATGGAGGCTTCCTTGGGTCGGAGCAACCTGTCCACAAAAATCAGTTGAGTATTTTTTGCAAAATCCTGCTAAAAAAAATAAACAAACACACAAACAAACGCAGATGGAAACATAACGTCCTTGGTAGAGGTCATTATAATGATAAACTGACATAAAGGAGTAAACCTCTATTTTCAGCTCTTTCTGCATTTGAACATTGATTGGATCATAATCGATCCATCGCTGAAAATAAATCCTCTGCAGACAAGACCTTCTCATTTCGGTTCGCTCCTCGCAGTGCCTCCTTCGGGGTGCAGCCCCTGACTTGAGACACAGCTTTGTCTAGTTTATGTTTCTCCCCTTGTACACATACCAAAACACACACGATCACACAATCCTGTGCTTTAATAGCTTTGCATTTATACCACAAACAACAGTAGCAAACACATTATGAGTGGAAGTAGGTATAAAATGAGCATGAATGGTATCTACAAAGGTAAAGAGCAACTAGAGTGAAACTGCCAAATGGATGAGGCCGGACAAAAGAGTTATTTCCACATATTACAGATGCACTGCTGTTGTTTCAAGCCCTTTAGGAAGAGTTTAACAAGCCCTGAACACGGCATAATTCAAGTTCCCAAGCATGGCTGGTCCCTGGTCTTCACGGGACACACCCTGCACTGTGATGAAGCCACATTGGATTATTGTTGTTGTCTTGATCAGCTGACTAAAGGTTCAGCTCTTCTTGGTCCTGTTAGACTGCTTCACGTCCACCTTGGGGCTACGTGCTCTTTCTGTCAAATGCCTGGATGTGCGCCTACAGTGCATGTGTCTTTACTCCAGGAGAGGTATGTCTGTTTGAGTTCCCTCTGTGCTAGGAGTAGATGGACCAGTAGATAATGTTGAAGAGGATGTAGGATCCAGGAAAAAGGACCCGGGAGTACTTGTCGATGACGTGTGTGTCGATCCACGCGTCGCTGTAGCCGGCGGAGGCCACATGGCCGGTGACCTGGTCGGTCCCCATCCCCATCCCCAGCTCCACCATCATCCTCTCCCGTTTCACCCCGTTCTGTTCCGGCATGCCATAGTTCCCTGTGTTGTTGACGTCCATCTCACTGTAGCTCATAGACATCATGCCAGGATGGTTCATCCCACACGTACACAGCAGCTGCAAGAAGACAACAAATACATTCATGACTTTCAGTCCAAAACCCTACATGCCTGAAAGAAATCTGTAATGCAAACTGTCACCAAACTGATTTTATTACGTTATTTAGTAATGTTCAGGTTAACGTTTTGATAAAAAAATATTGGAATAAATTGCATTTTTGTGATGACCACTGCAACACTGCATGCAAAAGCACCACGGTATTGAAACGTATACAGTTTCCTCCACCAGCGGCTGAAGAAAGCTAATTAACTCCAGTTATATTCGATTCTATAAATATACTAAATTACCAATCATTTTTAAATAAAAACTCTCAAATTGGCTCCACAACTGTTCAGTCACAAGTCAAGCATGACTCTTGTCTTTGCTACTTTAAATGTACAAATACTGAAAAACTCAAATATTTCATGTTTATTTCACGACATCTAAGTACTTGTCCTTCACTACCTTTTTTAAGCTACTTCATACTTCCACTCTGAAACATTTCAGAGGGAATTATTATATTTTCTACTCCTTTATATTTATTTGGCAGCTTTAATTAAACCCTTTTGGCTTAATGTTTTTCAAAAAAGGAGTTAATTTAGTTCAGATGTTAAAAACCTTTCTGTTCTCAAACAGTTCTCAAATGCTTTCATTTCAGTGACTGTTCAGATTATGCAGTATTTCAGTACAATTAAAAGATTAGAAAAACAAGCCATCAGAGTATATCTGGTGTCCTTATATGTAAAACTGTTTATAAAGTATTTTGCTATAACTCAACCTGCTGCCAAAACAGCTATTTCAGTATAATGATCTAATGATAAAATAATAATCGTATTATATAATATATATAATAATCTGTCAAACAAGCACTTTACTTTAATTTCGGCAACATTTAAATCTTCACTGGTTCTTTTAAACTGCGACTTCATACATCTGCATCTACTTGATATGTATGAGTATGGGGGGTGAGTGATTGGTACCAACCGTCTCTCGGAGTTTCCTCTCCTTCCGCTCTTCCAGCGTGGACAGGTAGTTAACTGCAGCGTACTCTATCACAGACAGGAAGACAAAGACAAAGCTGACCCAGAGGTAAATGTCCACAGCTTTGATGTAGGAGACCCTGGGCATGGAGGCGTTGACTCCAGTGATGATGGTGGACATGGTGAGCACCGTGGTTATACCTAGAGTTTGTGAAATAACATGTGGAATTGATTAATTAACAGACTTTAAGAATTTTTTTGATTTATTTAGTTTTAGTCAGCTGTTTGTTTCCATTTAAGTAATCAGAAACATCGTGTCCACATCAGCTCAACAGCTACAACCTAACTGACCGCCACGCTTATTATCAACAAGGTGGCCAAGCCCGCTCACCCAGTGGCACTCTGGCAGGGACGGCCCTGCGGTCGATCCAGAAGGACACCCAGGACAGCATGACCATCAGAAGTGCAGGGAAGTAGGTCTGCAGCAGGAAAAAGAAGATGTGCCGCCGCAGGGTGAAGTTGATGTACAGACGGTTGTACCAGCCTGGGGAGGAGAGGAAGTTAGAAGCTGCTCAGGCCCTTGGAGACTGGAGACTTGTATTCCAAGGCAGCTCTGCAGGTGCTGTGAGTACCTGTGCTGCTGTAGAAGGCCAGCCTGGAGGTGGTGTGGAACTCCTGGATGAGGAACTGCGAGAGAGAAATTCTCTCGTCTGTGTTCAATGAGCGGTTCCCTTCTTTCCAGTACAGCATCAGGTCATCATCTGTATACGCATCTGATAACACAAATAGCTTCAATCATCTATGGCACAAATTCTACAATTGTAACATTCAAGCAAAGACTGCATAATACACCATTTCAAGTCTTTAATAGAACAGTTAGAAGTTCAAGTGTCAATGTCTTTTCCTTCATCCAGCATGTTCATAGTTGAATCAGGCCAGAAAGAGAAATAAACAACAGCTTGTGTTTAACTGAGAGGAAAAACCACATCACCCAAGATCACATCCGTTACTTACAGCTCTCTATCTCCAAAGAGCATGTTTGTGTATCAAGAGGAAAGCGGCTCAGGTCCATGCTGCACATGGATGTGACAGTCACTCTGTAATGACAAAACAATTGATCTGTAGTGATGTCATGTCAAAATTTTACCAGAGAAGAATAACTTCACTTAGGCTCTGTACAGACGTGTGAACGGACCGTTGTCCGTTCACACGTAAGTAATTTGTGTTCACGAAGACCAAATTATGTTGTTTTACTGAATTTTAGATGTGTCTGATGTCTCTGTTTGACATCAGACAGTTTGAAGAATAAGTCACTATTTACTTTTATTGGATTTGGCTCCAACGCATTGTGGTGAGACAATGAAGGAATTTTTCTTTTTTGGTGAACTATCCCTTTAATTTCCCATTGAACCTGGGATGGTTGGAGTTACACAGACAGTGCAGTCCTGCTGGAACATACAAAATGAAATGGCTTTTGAGGGGAACATTAAGCAGATAATAGGGTTGTGATAAAGTTACACTTTAATATTACCAACCAAGATAAATACTGAAAATAGGGCCCAATGACATTTCATTAGGAGCCTATGATGAATGTCTAACCCTCAGGAGAGGCAAATAACAGTGTGGGCCAGAGGTTTCAGTAGAGATTTGGCCTTGCAGGGCAGTAATGATAAATGAAAATACATAATCCAGCTCCCAGGACGAGTGAGGGCTACGTGGTCTGCAAGCGAGGTCTGCGAACTGTCATCCTCCCTCGCCAATCTGCCTTACCCTGGAAAAATCTCCAACCGGCACCACACAGATTAAACCCCAGCCATGTGATGAATATACTCTATCAGTGTTCTCTCATACATTCAGTTTGTATTGGTCAGCTTGGAATGTACCATAATCTACATCAAAATCGTGATCTTTGATAGCCACAAAATCCCTCTAGTGTTAGTATTAATCACTTGTGTAAGATGTCCCTCATTTTGATGTCATCGTTTAAAATTTTGTTTGTGCCAGTCTGACCGAAAAGCAGCACAATACGCGCATGTTTTGCAACAGGATGCAGATGGCCGGCCAGCTGTTACTCTCTGCAGAGCTCTGTAATGTGGATTACAAAATCAACCATCTTGGCCCTGAGCCTTGCACTGCTCACCAGAATGACTAGGTCATGCTCTGCAGTATTAGAGGCCATAATTGGCAGAACTGTTATCCCCTTAAATTCACATCTTGAACTGTCGCAGCTGCTGCCACTTTGTCTTGGAGGGACTGCTAATGGCAATTACATCCCACTTACATTAAAACCGGAAAACAGTAAGAATTATATAATGTTTGTGTGCACTACTGAAGAAAATGGTATTGTAAGATTGGTGTTTGAATAAATTAAATTAGTTTTCTTTGTTATCCCCAAGCTTCATTGGGTGTGTGGGCAATACGTGACTGCTGCGTCTTGCACGTGTCCATTGGAAGTTGCTAAGCTAGCAGATTAGCTACACGATGGTGTGTCCGATGGTCCATGAATACTCCTCCAGGGAAGATATCAGTGAACTTTCAAGCTAAAAACTTGGTGAAAATGACCTAGTTTCGAGTCAAATATGAACGCCGGGGCTTGAGGATACTTGGATAACACCACACAAGTAGTATGGAGGCAAGTTATGTTTTTTCCTTTGTTTTATCACGTCTGAAGTTCAGGTCACCAGTTACTTAAATCTGATTGGATTCGGCTGCTACAAAGTTTACTTCAGTGAACTATCCCTTTAATCTGTGTGAGAGCCTGTCAGAAGTTCATCCGACAAGGGGTCGGGAGCATCTGATTTCTCCTCACGGCTCCCTGTACACTTTAAAATAAATAAGTGACAGTATTAGGAGTTCAATCTGTGTAGTAAAATATAGATCAAGCTTCTGTGTTTACACATCCTTGTTGTGATGATGAATGTGAACATGGATCACACATATGTTTTTCAGATATCTCTTTTCATGTGACACCTTTCCCGCCATCTTTCTTGGTACGCTCGATATAGGAGACATCGATAAGGAGCATTTTTATCGATTAATTTATTTCGTGGGGATATTGTGCAGAGATAAATGTACCAAACCTGTCAACCCCTGTTGAGGGGACTCTGGGAAAAACTACCAACAGTCACTGCTGTCAAGAAATGGTCACAAAACATAGTCCCACTAGCAGCAGATCCATCTCGTACT
Organism: Limanda limanda; assembly: GCF_963576545.1. NCBI lineage: Eukaryota > Metazoa > Chordata > Actinopteri > Pleuronectiformes > Pleuronectidae > Limanda > Limanda limanda. The sequence goes on from NC_083653.1 coordinate 20,039,430, forward strand.
TGGAAAGAAAGCAAATGTGTTTCCGCAAAGTCTGTACTAATCCTATTAAATTTGTGCTGACTTAACAACTGATCTCTGTGGTTTCATACATGCTGAGTGCCGAGTCCTGCTGACAGTAGGAATTACCTGAGGCTGTACAGGACTTTGCCATCGGGGTAAACTCGCAGCATCACATTTTCAGTGGTGGTGTCATGTAGGAAGGACCTCTTTGAGTGGACAAAAAACATGTCGGGCACCCAGATTTTCTTCACCAGTCGCCCATCAAAAGTCATGCTCTGGTTTTTATTGCTTCTGAAGGACAGGCGTTCATCTTTCCAGTAGTGTCTAAGGTACAGGGTCATTGTGAAGTCCTGAAACAAAAATGCATGTGTGCTTCAGTTTGTTGTTGACGGACAGCAGAGCAGTAAAAGTCTTATTCACAGCTCGGTCCAGACATACCATATCAACCTCCGAAATTGCATCCAGGCTTTCAACCTGCACGTCCACTCCAACTGGGACTGCAGGGCCTAGAGAAAGATGCATCAACATGCATTTAGACAGTAGCTCACGTGGGTATTATTCTAAAATACATCAATGGATAGAGAAAGTGCAGATGTAAGCCAACTGCCTAATTCAGAACTGTCTGGATTATCTGTTTATTTAGAGGTCATAGTTCCTTTTTAAGCCAAACCCTTTGCATCCAACAATAACTTCTGCTGTCTTTCATTCAAATCCCCATAAAAGCAGTTGGGTGCAGATTTCTCCAAAAAAATGGCACAGACTCTAATCCTAATTGACCGTAGAGTGCATTATAGTATAAATTGCTTTTCTGTATTTGTACTGTTTCAAACACTCTTATTTTAGCATACAACTTGGACTGTAGTAGTGAGTATCATTCAGCTTTCTGTTCTAGTGATGGTAGATAACCTTCTTTGGTGTCTATGAATTAAACCCTGCTCCTATGACCTGTTATTCATATTTCAATAAAAATTTAGGTTTAGTGTTGTACAGCTATACAACACTGTTGAATGTTAAATACTATCCCTGAATAAGTACATTTTGCTAAGTATTTAGTAAACTTTTCTGAGGAGGTTTTGTCCTAAAATGAACACTGTACTATCATTTCTCATATTTGAGATGTTTATAAACCTTGACTGTGGTCAACTAGTTGAAATTCAACTGTTTCAACATGATTTGATAATACACACACCATCTGTCTATATAAGCTCTCACAAATCCATTATCTAACAACCAGTTACTCTCATTGTTCACACCTACCATTGATTTAGTGTCTCCAGTTAACCTAACCCCTCTGCATGTCTTTGGTCTATGGGAGGTATTACTAGCCACTCCTGAAAATAGATATGAGCGGTCGAAGGAGCTGCCTGCAGAGCTCAGAGAGCAGATTGTGTCCACCTCAGTAAGAGAGGTGAACAAGAGCTCCAGAGATCCTGTGTTGAAGTTGTTGACTTGATTTTAAAGAAACTTATGTCTCTCTACCCACTCTATGCACTTTAAGATAAAAGACAGTTAGCATTTAACACGGAAACCTTCAGTAACTAATCAGACTCCATCAGGATTCAATTCCCTGTTTAACAGCAGTAAAGACATATAAAAGTCTGCTGGGTGAAGGCAGAACTCCCAATCTGAGATTTCTAATTTACAGAGGAAATTCATGTGTGAGAGTTTAAAAAGGACATAGACTGGGGCTTTCAGCCTCGCTAATGTGGCAGATTAAGATTGGAGTTATCGAAACCCAAAGCTACAGACGGCTGCTGCTTGGTAATTAATCAATGGTCCACGGCAACGTGACTCATAATCCTACTCTGGTTACGTCATCTCTACAAAACAGTGCTGGACACTGCATGCAATGAATACACGCTCCATAGACAAGTCTACAGATCAAATCGTATAGGTTGGGGTTTAGTGTAAAGTCTAAACGAATAGATTATCGCTAATAACTTGTCTGGACGCCGAATTAAAAGAAAGCATATTTGGATTGAGGATGAAGTCTAATGGCCGCCTGCACGACAATGGATTGAAACTGAAAGATGAAGCTCCTTACCTCCAAATCCTGGTCGCATCGTAAAGTCGTGGTCGTCTATCCTCAGCAGCTGCTCTGACTTTTTCCCCTCGGCTTTAGTCATATCTTGACTCCTCTTGAATATGGAGCTGGTGGGAAACAACAATTTGAGAGTAAATCTCCGAACCACTACATTCAGTTAATTTAAGATGGTTAATTTAGCATTTTTAACACTATGCTATTTTACTCAGGTTGATCCCATCTTTACAAAGGACAAATGCTCATCCTTTTATATGTCAGCTACTAGCGCTGGGCATAACTCAATATCATTTTCATCAATAACAATATAAAAAGGGTTCAATATATATCGATATATTGCCTTTATATTGTGTAAGCAGTTTAAAAGCACAATCTTCACTCTGGAGCAAAAATCTGTCTTTACACTTAAAAATAAGAATTTTACATGTATCATGATAATTATTGATATGGACTGAACATTATATATCTTGATGAAAGTTTTGGCCATATCGTCCACCCCTTGGGCCTCGAAAATCCTCATGTCGTCTTTTTGACATGAATTCAATTTGATTGAAACATCGAAATTTAAGTTTTTCAAACTGGGCAAAGTTCAACTGTTTAGTTTTGCTGTGTTACTGTAGCCTGTTTTTTGTTTGTATCAGGTGTATCTGGCGAGTTCAAACGAAAACGTGGCTATATGGATAAGATGGTAGCCATTACACCTCCCTATCATCACCATGGTGGTATTGTCAGTGTTTGCATGTTAGCATGCTAATGTTGTTCTCTAGCTCATATTACATCTGTACCAGCACATCTGTAGACTATTTTTCAAAGTCTGGGTCATAATTAAATTCAGAATTCGGTCTTAGTGCTTTGAGGCAGATTACCTCACATTCACGCAGACTACCTACATCTGGCGGAAGTAGCTATTGCAGACGGTGAACAACCCAAAAATCTCTTGCCGTCACTGCCAGCACAGCAATGTGCCGCAGTGCAAATTTATAAATTTGATATAAATCATACAATTTCATTTTTTCCCCCAATTTTCCTACATCACTACATCATTTATACAGGAACCCAACCCTACATATGAACTTGATAAGTCTGAAGGAGGATAAGAATGGATTATATTGGGCTTAGTAGGATACCCAGAAGCGGCCAATCCTCCTCCTCTCGAGATACTGCACACAATAGTGTGATTAAAATGCGATCATGTGCCTTTAAGTCCAGTCAAGCTGCTTTAATCTTCACTATACTCTTTTGTCTTGTCTCTGTTATCGTTATAATTGGACTAAAGAAAAAAAACACACACGTCATACCTGCCAATCTTGCGACCCGATCCTTGCATTAGAGACATTTCTCTTTTCGATCTGAAAGGGGGGGAAAAACACATTATGTAATTTCACAAAAATATTATGCAATGTTGAAACAGCACTCAAACTAAGTTGAGTAAATCTTTGAGAGTAATCTTTAAAAAATGGGCACAACAAAAAACAGACTTTAGAAGTGCTTTCATTTTTTGAATAAACTGCTAAGATACAACTGTTAATAAAAGAGGAGAAATCCCATCAAATCGAATTCACTCAAGGTGAGTCTGTTTAAACACCTGAAGGTTGAGTGATGCGTGGGTGAGGATTGGATTTGAGTGTGTGCTTTAAACACGTTAAGCCTTAGGAAACAAGATAATCTCCACTCTCTGCCCAGATGTCTGTAGGATATTAGATAACATTATTAGCATCATTGTTTAGGTTTGTATAACCAATCACATGGAGAGTCTCAGTATTGAGTCATCACACAGCTGCACTGAGCTCCAGGCGACATGAGGGAAAATAACTTTGCTCAAAGTAATGAGAAATATATATTTTGCTGATGATGCAACGCTAAGCATCTAAAACACACCAGTTCATTCTGAAATGCTGAACAAAACATGTGTTAATTGTGTGAAAATAACTGAAAAGAATCTCCGGATAATCAAACGGAAAAAAAAATGACCACAAAGGACCCTGGGCATGAGTTCACAGGAGTTGCTTGGATAATAACTCATATCCTTCACATATAAGCAGTTGTTTCATTGTAAAATACTGTTTTTTAACTGCACAACACAGACAACGGGGTCAGCAACACTTGTTATTGATTTTCCATGTGATAGGAGCTTGTTGAATCGGAAAATGTTAATTCAAAGACCGAATCAGCAAGACTTTGTGAGTGTCAAAGTCTTGGTTTCCAAACATCTCTGTTTCTGCCTGTCAATTATAAAATGCTGCCCCGGAGCTTTCAAACTAAAATGGGGCCAGCTGTGTTTTCCAACGTCTCAGTTTAACCCACTTTTAAATTCTGGAGTAGTAAGGAGCGTATCTGTAACAGAGTTGATGCATTTTAGTATGGATAGTCTCAGCTCTAAAACAAACCTTTCATATGGACTAGAGTTGAAATAAATTCTCAAATAGCTTCATTGTTTTGCCTGCATATTAGCATGTGTAATAGTTATTAATTGTGGCACAAGATGTGTCTGTATTTTTTACTACGAAGCCTTTACATAGTCAACATATCGAGAAACAGCATGGATCAAAAACACAAGGGCTGCCACATACTCTCACTACATGATCCTTCATTAGGTGAGTGTTAATTACAAAGCATTAATACAAATCTCTGTCACATTTTTGTAAAGCATGAGGATGATGCAACGACAGGATGTTTCCTTTCACTTCCAAGAACTGTGGTTTGTGAGTGGTCAGTCATAACAGATGTCATTTTGTTGAAGGTGAGTGATGATGGTAGGATTTAAAAGTCTAATTAAAATAGGAACAATAATCTCCAAACACCACACAGCAGTGACGAGGAAAAGGCTGTTCATTTAGCTCAGCTTATTAAAAGTGTGCAACGTTCAATAGTCAAAATACTTAAAATATGCAATGAATTAAGAGGTCCTCCTTGTGCATTGTGAGGGAAAATGATACTTTAGTGTGAAAATATCTCACATTTGTGTTCAATGATATAGATGGCAAGTAGTTGATAAAGAGGATGACATCACTTCTTGACCATTGGCTATCACTGAAAATGCTTCTTACCAACGGGGATTTATATACAATAGCTTTGTGTGAGAAATTAAGCCGGAAAGAGTAATCAGAAAAACTGGTGGCAAACAAACAAAACAGAAATGACACATTGGAAATTATTATTATTATGACATCACTCTTGTTTACTGTTATCCAATGTTTTGCCGTTGCGGTCACTGTTTTTCGTCCATCTATTATCCATCAGGTAAACCACTTATCAATTCACAGTCTCCGGCCAATCTCAGCTGACAGTTGGTAGGTACACCCTGGAGAGGTCACCAGTGTATTACAGGAATGACACCTAGGATTGGGGTAATGGTTTTTATAATTATGGTTATAAACCCATCAGTGTTGATTAAAAAGCAAATGCACTTGTGCCAATCTCAACATCATTGGACATTTTGGTCTGAAAATGTGTAGTCAGGCACATTATCTTGAACCTGGTCTAATGGAGCAGTATTTCACTGTAATTATTAAGGGTGCATTTACTGCATTATCAAGGTAGTAATATGTTCCAACATGTGCGGTGGCCCAATGAGCGCATTCCATCCTCAGTACAATCCTCTTGAACAATGCACCTGCCACAGCAACCTGTTTTCCTGCTGTTAAACCAGCCAAAGTGGAATTGGACACGTCATAAGTGAACCTTCACCGTGATCTTTACACCATGCTCTTAGACCATTAAAATGCACTAGAGTATATTTTCTTTCAGACCTGCACTGAAGTCCTGATAATTTCCTGACATTCTTTCGGAGGAGCTGTACGTGAGAACAAAAATGGCAGCATCGCTCCAGAGTTTTCCTGCCCCCCCCAGTAAAAACTCCAGATAATGCCAAAATGAGCCCATGCGAGAACCCAGCAGGGGATTATCGAGAGGATTCACCGCCAGCGAGTGGACCTTAATAGCATTTCAAACAGGGAACAGACGCGAAACTCAAAACAACAAAAATAATACAAATATGTCACAATGAAATACAGGAGGCATAGGAGATATGGACGAAGATGCCAACTTGGAAAGACAATGAGATTCAAATATTTTTGTTGATGAGGGCAGACGCTGAGGTCAATGTGCTGTAAACAAAAACGCTTAATTTCCGCAGTGGAACTTATCTGGAACATCCTACCTGTAGCACCAGCCCTCACCTGAACACACAGATTTCTGGATTGTTGTGCCGAAGGATCTCCTATCGCGTGGTTCCAATGGGAATGTCTGGACCCAATCATGCTGACATTCTCCTTAACTCATGTCTGAAAACGGCATACGTTATCTGTTGTATTAATTGGTAGTCTTGGTAGACTAATGTTGCATCTGTCCATCACCTTTTCAGAGAGTGTTGACACCCAATGTCAGATGTTGAAGAATAACAAAGGCACATTGGGGAAGGTTCACTCTTTGGAAGTGGAAGGTTAGACCAGTCTCTTCTAAGCTGCAATTGCAGGGTTTTTTGCCTTAACTCATCAGCTTGGATGCAGTGAAACTGGGAATGATTAAGCATCTGATTGAGGGCAGCACACGGAGAGGTCAAAAAGCTGATCAGCTGTCAGGGCACCGTCTGGTTTCCTTAATGGCCTTTGATCAACAAGTTGACTTGAGGACACCGAGTGTTTTCATGCATGACTGAAATGGGCAGCACAGAACATTCAAAGACACCAAGAAGTGCAGTTTGCTTCCAAGAGGTGTAACAAGTAGGAATTCCCCTTAGAGTTGTATAATTGTGTAATTAATCTGACAAATACAATTTAAAAAACTTGGCAGACAACAAAACATGATACTAGCCTCCCTGAAACATTTCTAGTTCTGGAAAAGGGAACATGCATATTGTGTATGCCTCATAGGGCTGTTCATGACTGTTGTTTCAGGACTGCACTTCCCAGAAACACCTTTTCGAGAGAGTCCATACAAGAAAAACAACATCATTGATAATTTGCTCAAACAGCTACCTCAGTTTTCCCATAGGCCTCTCATGACCGCAAATAATGACTGTTCACCCATAACACCAACGCAACTAAAATTAAAGTTAAAGTATTATTGAAAAATGTCCTTAAGAAATCCCCGAGACCCTTGTGACTGATTTACAGAATTCTATTGGATACCAAAGGGTCACTAGATAAATCTGATGGGACAATTTAAATTATCAAATTTTATATGAATTATTTGACATATAATGCAATTGGAGTTTGAGAAATTTTATTTCCCAGATTATATAAATTTGTATTTGAATTTTTAAGGACAGAAATACCTGTACAAACCATTTATCAAATCTTAGAAACAAGTAAATCCCAAGTTTGAACAAGTCAGGTCATCTAAGCCATTTGGATCTAACATGTTATCTTTCAACAGTCGGAAAGGTTTGACACACGTTTTACGTTTGTGGCTCACTAACAATGCTGTTAAATTGCTGGCCTTCCTTCCGCCCGGCTAACCTTTGCCCGAGCCACAACAATAGCAATAACTCAGAAAGCACATTAACACACTCAGAGGACGTGTTACATAATCAGAGTAAGTGATTTTTCTCACCAGGCACACGTCACCTTCTGTTGCAGTCAGCTAAAAAGGGAGCTTTGATTGGCGAGCATGCAGGTGAGCTCTGCCCTGATGCTACATCACATCAGTGAAGAAAAGACACTGACTGAGGGGACAGATCCAGTCTTTGACTTGGTGTCCAAAAGTTCTGGGGCCGTTGACCTTGAACTGGAAGGTGTTGGTGCATAACTGATGCGGTACACTATGGTTTGTTTGAAACTATAGTGTGATCCAAACAACAGCAGTCCTCTAGAAATAATCAATCTTTGGTTATTCTAGTTCATGTTGGAAAACAAATCTGAATAATGTATTATGTATTTGGAGAGTCTGATCCCTGTTGTCAGCAAGAGGCAACAAACATGACACTTTTATAAGGTTAGATCAAATCAGGAAACTTCTTGTTTTACCTCTCCTGTAAGTCATGTAAGTTTGGAAATAAACAAGCGTCCTGTTACCTAATGCCACACTAATAGGTACCAGTCTAATCAACACAAATGCACGTGTGGTAGATGTGATCTAGTACTTCAACAAACAGCACTGCACTGTTTGTGTCTGTTACCATTTGATGCACCGTACCAATATTAGCATCTGGCTAAATTCATCTGCAATCCACAGACAGGTCACAAATACAGCTTCTGCACACTGACAAAACAGCACAAAATGCATGATACACATTAATACATCACACAAATGCTGTGTCAGTTAGATAAATTAAAAATGAGTATATATGAAAAACAAATATAATGTAGAGTCAAGCTAAATTAATATAGATTATAAAATAGTCAGTGGTTACAGAGTTGAGTTGCTTTTGCCAGGTTATATGAATTTGACTTTAAAGTCACTGACAGAGCTACAACTCTGCATGTGAGTCGTCTCCTGAGCTGTGGCTTTCACACAGAAAGCTGAAAGGCTACAGTAAAATCTATTGTGGAAGATATTTCTCATTGAAAATTGTAAACCGATTGAGAATAGTGTAAAAAGCACAGTAGATGATTTTTCTCAGGTATCTTGATGCTGAATAAGCTTCTCATCCAAAGGGAATCCAGTGGTCAGACACCAGCATGTCATACAAATGTAGGGAATACACAAATGCCTTGGCAACATGATCTGAACATTAATATTGGCTAAGCAATATAATGATACATTTGTTTTTTCTCTCGTATAACCATGTTGTATTACTGAGAGGAAGTGAACCTCTGACTGGTCATCCAGTCCATATCTGTACCCAGATACATATCACAGCTTTATTAGCAGATATTTCTCCAGATATTACTTGCAGACAGAAGCTTTACGGAGCCAATGTCAAAGCGATGCAATCCCTAAATCGGAATAAATGACATTACATCATCAAAACAGGATACCAACGACAGAAGAGAGGCTGTCCTCCTGCTGACATATAACCAAATGTCACAGTGTCATGTGCTAATTTCATAACCAAACTCCGGGGAAGTTACGAATGGATAAATCTGAAAATTCTGTTTTCCAGTGACAAGTATCCTGCCAAAGCAGTCACGAGGGCCAAGAGTTGGACCAATACCAATAATCCCAACTGAAGGTTCGCTCACCAGCTTTCAACCGCATTGGTCTTCACTCTCACAGCTTTCACAGTCAAATGAAGAAACATGTTGGGATTTTAGACTTTTTTGTCACAATGAGGGGTGAGATGGTGTTAAAGCAGGCAGGGGCTTGTCTCAGGACAGACCATAATGGTTGAGGACTCCCAAAGCAACTGAGAATAGAGTTCAACTGCTGTTTCCAACTGTCTCCAGAGTTCAACTTCTTATGCCTTTCTTTCTTACCCATATCATACACAGATCAGCTTGTAGGCTAACCTTAAATAAAGATGTATTTTTGGAATGCTGATAATTGAAAAATAAACTGGAATAATTAATTTATCCTACCCCTGACACTCATACTTGTTATTAAGGCATATCTGTATAGTAAAGAGACATTACAATTCCATGGCACCTCTTTTAGTGTGTATTTAAAGATTTTACGCAGGCTTTAAATAATTCAAATGACAATTTTCAGCTTTAGTTGCATAGGATCAAAAGTTGGCCATGCCTCAAAAGCAAATTTGCAATGCTCAAGAATAATCTGTCTCTATGGCTGAATTTCTTTCTTTCTTTCTTGCTCATGTCTTGATGGTTTATATAATGAAGAAGAATCCGCCCATCAGCATGACCCAAACACACATTTGATATCAAAGAATACCCTTTGTAGGTATAGTGTAAGAAATAGCACGAATTGCCTGACACGTCTTCACCCCTTTTGGTAAAAGTGTAAATATTTAGATTTTACGCGCGCTTTAATTGATTAAAATTACCATTATTATGGTCTCGCATGGCATCAAAAGTCAGCCAAGCCTTTCCTTCACCCCTGCGGTTGTGACCTCACCTGCAGTGTCTGTGTGGCTGCAGTGTCTGTCCCCTCGGACTCGTCAGCCCGGACACACCGAGCATCCACAGCAGCAGCAGCAGGTTGATTAGCACGACATCCGTGTGCATGGTGCCCTCCGTCCCGAGCCTCTCCAAACAGGCTCACAGCTGCAGGCGGCTCCAGGTGCTTGCTGCTGGTGCTGCTGCTGCTGCGCACAGGACGCGCGCTCCGCACATGTTCCGCGCCGTAAACATAGTGAGAAACTATACATAGAAGCCACGGTATTTAATCTAACAGAGGAGGAGGGTACGCGGTTTCGCCTAAACCTGCAAATCCTCCGTGTCAGATGGCTCGGATTTGCGCTCTCTGCGCTCTGAGGATAGGAGCGCACGGGTTTTCCCCCCGCCTGGCATGAGTGGAGTCCTTCACCTCCAGTTACACAGGTTAAATACTGACCGCTGTGCAGCATCTAATCTACACACACAGTCCTACATCCATGATAAAAGAGGATGAGGGGGAAAACATGCCCTGACGCAACATATGGCTATATTTAATTACATCCTCCAAATATGTATCCAGACATGGCTGGTCCTGAACCTGGAGAAAGTGCAGAAGATGATGAATGATGATTTGCCACATTTGGCTGAATAATACTGATTTGATTGTTTTGATGCATTTGCATTGATGATGTATAATCTGTATCACACTATAGATAGGGAGTTATGCAAGAGCCTGTTAATCCAATGTGAGTGTACATGTAGACTTTGAACTTTGGGTGATGGAGCCACAAGCTGAATGCAGGCATGTCACCTCGGTCATACACACTGTCACAATGATATGTTGTGCTATGTCAAGAGATTTTTTAACTGATAGAAATCCTGGACAAAGAAAGAAGGATAATTTGCATATTATTTTGTTGGTTTCTATAAAATGTTTACCACAGCAATGGCAGGCGAGAATAAAGAATGTCTACCTGATCGAAAAAAATAACCACCAAACCTATTTTGAGGTCTGTTGTATTTTTGGAAACATGTGTGTCTGAGATTGAGTATTTGAAACCACCATGATGATAGAGCCCTACTGATTTAATCAATAGTCGATAAAATTAGAGGAATAACTGTAACAGCAAATTCTTTTGACTATTGATTTGTTCAGTTTCATCTTTTTCATTCTGACTTTTTTGTGTTGTCATCACTTATTTTCCTCTGCGACTTCACTCAAGACTTCTGTAAATGTGAAATTCAAAGACATATTAATTACATGATCAACTATAGTGTGAGCTATCATGCTTCTCCTCATGTTTGCTACATGAACAGAAGATATATTACATAATACTATAAGCATACAACATAATGGTGTGTTTATTGCGTATGTGTCTGCTGAAATATAATAAGAAAAGTCCCTGCTGAAAGAGTGGGTCTGATGTCTGTGAAAAACATTTCAGCCAGGGGAGAAAGAAAAAATATAGACACAACATAAAGGAATGACAAAATCATACAATTGTCATGGTAAATTAAAAAGCTGACATAATAGAATTTATTAAAACTTAGTAAGTATCATGAGATACAAAGATGTGGTAAGGGAGTAAAGAGTAAAACCCACCAAGCTAATTAAATGTTTTGAGCTTTTTGAGAATTTAAGGCACTGATCAGTTTTACCAACCTCAAATCCATATTAAAGTGAAAAGTGAGCTGGTGTCAGCTCTGATGAAGTTTCCATCCACTCAGTGATTCCAATACAACATCTGTTGGGATACCACTGTCAGCTCTGTCAGTCCCAATGGCTTGTTCTTGACAGTCAGAGGACAAAGAACAACTCAAACAGAGGGAAGTGTAATGACACCAAAAAGCCTGTAGGGAAATTTGGGGCCTTTATAATCCTCAAAAGGAAAAATTTACGACACATAAAAAGAAGGAGTTGTGAGTTTTGTGTCTTTGTGCTTATCTTTGAGGAATAAGCGGGAGTAGAGAAAAGAGAGTAAGAAAATAGGTTGAAAGTGTATTATTCAGAGAGTTGGAGATAAAACCAAAGTGATAAAAGGGACTGCTCATCTCTCTTAACTTTCATAATGAGGATTAAGATATCACAGCCACAGAGGTTTACAGATGCAGTCTATTTGCTAGATGAATGAATGGATGTATGAAAAGCTGCAGCAATGCTGAATAGTCATGATGGCTGCTCTTATGCTGATGGAGAACCATGCTGAGGCGGCAAATTCGCCAAAATTGCATGTCGACCTTTTCTGGTCTCACTGGCAGGTCTCATAGTGGACTTCAATATGCCGCCACATGTTTACGGGCATTTTTACTTACATCTATTGCAAAGTGTGGGAGTAGAAATAGAGCTCATGGACATTCAGATTCAGATTCAACCCTATTAATCCGAGAAGGGCAATTCCTTACGATGGTCTTACCAATTCATGTTAATTTTTGCTGGACTCCAATGGTCTTGTGCCAGACCTTAGGTCTAGGTTAGATTCCCAGGAAGACTCTGAAAAACTTGTCCATGCTTTTATTTCCAGTCAGTGAGACTACTGTAATGCACTGCTCATGGGAACCTGCAAATAGCATCTGGATCAGCTGCAGCAACTCCAGAATGCAGCTGCTGGAGTTTTAACTATAGAAAAGTGAAATATGATTATACACCTGAGCTGAAGTTGTTACTATGGCTTCCAGTAACTTTTAGAATTGATTAAAAATGTTGATACTCGTTTTAAAAGGGATAGATAGTTAACTGAAAAATGTAATTCACTCATTATCTAGATACTCACCACTATGCCAATGGAGGAGTGGGTGAAGTGTTTTTTTTTGTATTTTTTGTCTCCCTCTGAAATCATAGTATACAGGAACAGAGCCTCAGGCCCTGTGTTAGAGGTTTACACGGGTACTCATACAACTGGAATAACAATCCAAGTTATTCGATTTTCTATTTTGTACACGGTATACCTTTAACAAGCTTCTCTATTTGTTACCACTGGAGCAAAGGGTGCAGGGATGTGATCTTCTCCCAGCAATCGGAGCACAACCAATCCAGAACGCCAACTAAATAACTGAGAGAAAAATGTGTAATGGTCATATAAATTCACACCTCACATATCTCAGCATGTGCCCCCTCCCCAAAGTCAGCCACCACAGTGATGTTGTCCAAGAATGACAACTTTGCTTGGAACTGAGGTGGAAATGGAACAGAATAGAAACCGAAGTTTTCTGGATGATAGCTACTTTTAATTTGTTGATATTTGGTGGCGTCCAGCTGTGGCAAATTCTCATAGAACATTCAAGCTTTGTTGAAGTGCTTCATTGTATGACAGAAGAACTGAAGCACCGATCTAATCCTGAGGTCACACTGTTCATCCCCTCTGTTGTATAAACCTTCTCCTGGTGTACAGAACACTCACTGGATACTCCTCCAGTGTCCTGAGTGAGAAGATCCAATGAGGAGGCTACTGCTCCATTAAATATTTAAGTCCTCATATCAAAACAGGCTGAAACATGGCCCATGTTGTTAATCCACAGTGAGGATTAGGCCTGTTTTTAACAGTGCCTTTGAACAATGGATACATAAACAGCATGTAACCTGAAATAGAGCTTGTTGCACCAAAACACGTCACAGGGTTTGATATTGTTTTAACAGCATAGCACCAGCTACTGCTGATTTATGAGAACCGTATCTTGAAGCATCATTACAGGTTGAATCAAGTCAACAACGCACAAGTGATGGTTCATCACAACAATACAGACATTGTAGAATCTTAATTGATATTGAGTATTGTAAATACAAAAAGTGCATTGCACACTTAATTAAATTGATTGTACAGAGATATATTTCAGCTGTAATGTGTCCAGAATAGAAATAGTTCTGAAAAACAGGAAAAATTTAAATTTTCTTTAATATTATTCCATCAGATGTTAGAGATTTTAATTCAACCTACATCAAACTGATCTGAATTCAGTGCAATATGGTTTAAAGCTTAAAGGGAACTTGACCGGAGATATTTTGATAATATTAATAATAATAATAAATATTAATAATAATTAATTTAATTAATTAATTTATACAGAACTTTTCAAAACAAAGTCCTTCACAAGTACAAACACTTAAAATTACATAAAAATAAATACAAATACTGACATAAAAGAATAAAAACACTTACCGCATGACATACATTTCAACACAGCACCAATTGCTATGATAAAATCTAGAATTTGAAACACTGTACCAAGGCTATTGAAACTAACTTGCATAAATTGAATTTGTAAATTTACATTTTATTTATATATGCAGTTTAGTCCTCTGTATGTATCATTATTATGATTTACTTTTATAATTCAAGCACTAACTTCAGCATATACAGATCTTTGTTCATATCTGTAATGGAATAGCAAACCGCCCTGGAGTTTATTTTCTCAAAAGAAAAACGTTACAACATTTGATTACTGATGTCTGGGGTGAATCTGCATTTCGTCCATAAAACCAATAGAGGGCAGCAAAGGCTAAACCATGACTTAGCCGTGCAGCAGTCATAATATTGAGAGTGACAGTCTGCCATCTTGGAAAAAAAGCATTTTTAATAACCAAATCATGTGAACCATACAAGATTTCTAATGTGATCTATATGTGTTAATCTCTAATGTATGTAAATGTCTGTCAGCAACGTGATGCGTTCAAGGCCTCTGTACTTTAAACCACACAGCACGAATAATTATCATAAACTCTTTGTTAGTTGCTAAAAGAAACTGACAGATTTGTCCGTCACACACGCACACACAGGCACACACAGGCACACACACACACACACACACACACACACACACACAGAATTAATCTGGATTTGGTGGGTGGAAGATTGCGGCACTTGATGGAGAGCCAACCTCATGACATTACATAAAGCTTTTTATCCGTCTCTCTTCATTAGAGATTCATCTGTACACACACCAACTGTCAGCGGATGGTCCAGATGTGTCAAAATCAAATACCATCATTTTTGAAGCAGCGTAGCAGAAGCGTTAACTCATTATCAAAGACCATGAGAAGCTGTTTGTGTTGGTGTTGGTGTATCATTTTTATTCGTTTGAAAACGTGCTGGAAGAGTCACAGTGTGAAAAGACTGCACTGTGAACGAGGTGCATGAAACTGAGGAATAAGCTGATAAAACAAGTCAGATTAACTGAGATATTTAGGAGAGTTTTGCTTTTCTCACTGTTGTTTTAACAGAAAACATTCTGTCTAATACATTATATTTGTTACTTCATGAGACCAAATACAAGATTGATGTTTATACTAATACTTACAGTAATAAGTGTAAAAAGGGTTAGCATTTGAACTATAATTCTGTTCTCGGCAGAATGTATAAGCCATTAAAACAACTTTCGGACCATGATAATACATTTAAATTCTCCATTATTCTTGACTAAAGACCAGACTAAGTTATTCGGAATAAAAGTCTTTTGGAAATATGAAATCTAGTGAGATATAAGATGATTGACATCAATTTCACTTCAGGAGAGAGCTGGAGTCCGAAACTTTACATAAAGCCTGGGGGGAACAGCAGGGCTCTGTCCACAGCATTAAACTTCACCTACCAGCTCCTCTAAATCGAATTAATAACTAGATTGACATTAAATTGAGCTCGTACCTCCTCCAAGGCCCAACAGTCCTCTTATGAGATCACATTTAATATCACTAGATCATGATTTTTATTTGGATCTGCACCACACTGAATATCATTCCCTGATGCCTTCTTTTTTTTTTAAATAAAATGAAAAATCATTATTATCCTCTGAGTAATCAAGCAAAATATATAAAAGTGGTTTTGCATAGGCCTGCTCAGTAAAAGATAAATAAACATTTAATATGAATGAATATTAATAATTTTATTGCATTGGTGCAGCATCTCTGACAGTATGGTTGCTGAATTGACCTTACCTATTAGTGTTGGCCTCTATACAGACACAGAAAAATGCCACTCAAATTTCTATGAGCACCTTCTTGGTCATGTATTTACTATTTCTTTATCCCTTGCTCCAAAACTATACCATCAAGCACAGAGGTAGCAACTACATTCCATACCACTCCAGTGCAACAGCTGCTCGATTCCCTTTGAAAGAACAGCAGACCAGGGCCCAGCTGAGCTTGTGGTAGAGGTTTACACAGGTACTCATACAACTGGAATAACATCCAAGTTACTTGTATTTCTATTTTGTACGCGATACACCTTTAACAGGCTTCTGTATTTGTAACAACTGGAGCAAAGGCTGCAGGGATGTGATGTTCTCCCAGCAATCCCGAACCGCCAACTAAATAACTGAGAGAAAAATCTGTCAAATAATGGTCATATAAATTCACACCTCAAATATGTCAGCATGTGCTCCCTCCCCAAAGTCAGGCACCACAGTGATGTTGTCCTAGCATGACAGCTTTGTTTGGAACCGAGGTGGAAATGCTGCAGAAACTGATGTGAGAATTTTACGTGATGTGATGATAGG
Source organism: Limanda limanda (assembly GCF_963576545.1). NCBI lineage: Eukaryota > Metazoa > Chordata > Actinopteri > Pleuronectiformes > Pleuronectidae > Limanda > Limanda limanda. The sequence goes on from NC_083653.1 coordinate 20,055,894, forward strand.
CCGCATCTCCATCCAGCCAGCATACTTGTAAACATCCCCGCCATCATAATACACCACCCACCCTGCACTCTAACCTGTGGCTATCATCATTAAGGACTATTTAAGAGATATGGTGTGACGTTTGTGGTGAAATCCCTGGTGCACATCAAGATGCCATCACAGATTACTGTGTGACCACGCCTTAGCACATCACAAAGAAAGACGACTATCTCTGCTGTGATCCTAACTTCTGTCTCCATCCGCTGTAGCAGTCGCAGCTACCCCACATTATTTGTGACAAACATGTGCATAGTGCATCAAGAGAGACAGCGAGCAAGACGGAATCCACTGACTTGGCTGGAGAGCGTATTTCCCTGTGGTGGCAGTCAGGTCCTGGCATGTGTTGTAGAACCATCAGAGACATGTGGCTTTGGCTTAAAAAGAGTAAAGTGGCAAGTGTCAGTAATCTTCCAATGCAGGATGTAGAATGAGATGATTAGGGCACAGTTCCCACATATGGAAAACATGGTGAAAAACAGGGAGGTGGCAGTGCTGAAAAGCTCCCTGAGGGCAAACTGGCATTCCATGAACCAGAAAATCAAAGGAGCTGCACATCCATACAAATAAAATAGTGCAGGGAGGATTCCCTGTCTCCGTTCTACTTCTAGTGCCTCCTTCCCAATGGAGCTGGAGAGGAAGGTAAGTTTGGAATATTGAAGCCAGTGTGGTGTGCAGGGAGATAGGGGGGCTGTGGCTCAGGAGATAC